>NC_141466.1:109711793-110231793 GCF_009769465.1 Tauraco erythrolophus | reverse complement strand
TCAAGTAGTTACAGTATAGAACAAGGCAAAATTCAAATCCTTCTTACTCTGGTGTAAATCTGCTTTAACTGTCATATTCCACAATGCAAATGAGGCGCTGTCTTATTTTTTCAAGGAAATTTGCTCCTAACAATATTTCAAAAAATGCCTATAAGATTTAAAAACCACTACCTAGCTTTTCATATATTTGTAGGAAACTCCTAAGTTTCCAAATGTCTTTGAAAAGAAGGTATAAACCTTGGGGATTACTAAGAGACTTTTCAAATTGCACCCTTCATAGCTGCTTTTCTGTGTTTCAACACAAAGATTTTTTACTTTCTGTCCTTAAAACCTCCAAGATATTGTCTACCTGCCTCAGCTTCTGAGGATATTCTTACGTTTGATGTGGCAATGAAGAGTTGGGGATTTTAATCACTGACTCAGCTGCTCTCATTATTAAATATGCCAGCATCACTCTATGATTTTATTCTGAAGTCAACATACATTCTTACCTACACAGAACCCCACTGCTGTCTCCTGACATTAGACAAAGAATTTAACTGTTTTCTTCTGTGAATTGAAGACAGTTGGAGAGGGAGAGATAAACCAAAATCTTAGCTTTGAACAGATTCAAACATCACGCACTTTCAGATTTAAATTTAAGCCCTGTGGTTCTCCCCCTCATTTAAAATGAGTATGGCCATTTTCTGATGTTTAAACTCTCTTCAGCCATAAATGCTTGGAGTCTGTGGGATCCATTTCTATCATGGAGAAAACCTTCTGCTACTCCAGAGCCAGTGTCAATTTGAAAAAGGACGAATTCAGGTCAAAATTTTCATTTTTACTTATGGAAATAACAGCACAATTTTTCAGGGATATTGTTGCTTTTCATGAGCATGTTCCCAGCTGATATACAAGACTGGATAACTACCTTCCCTTGCCTTCCTTTAACTCACAGAAAAAAGATGTACAATAGAAGTGTTAGGATAGCTTTGCATTGCAGCACTCACCTGAAGTCTGAATTGTGCACAAAGACATGTCAGTTTCTCTCACTATAGACACACACACATATATATATATGTGATTATTTCCATGCTGGTCCTTGATATATCCTCTACGCCACTTTGTAGTCTGTCCAGATATACACACACACAAAATTAGGGTTTTTTTTGTAACTGCATAAAGCCATTAAGTTTCATCTTCAATCAACTAGACATTTTCAAAAGCTGGTCAGTCAAGTTCTTTAAAATTCATATCAAATTCATTAAATTGTTACAGCTGGAAAAATAAACAAAAAGTAAAGCAAAAATAAAAAGAAACTTGTAACATTTTGTTTTCATCTTTGAGTGAAACAGACTTTTAATTCAGAAGTATTTTTATGAAAAGGGATTAAAGACCCCAAAAAAGAATGAAAGCAATTCCATGTCAGATAAAAGAAACACTATGTCCAACTCTCATGCTAGGAAAAGACATGGTCAACATTCTGTTATTCCATGTAAATATTTAGTTTTTATCAAAAAAGTGTTGTTCAGACACAGAAATCACAGTGGGCAGCAGCCTACTTCAGTTCTCAAATTAAAAAAGCTAAACTTCTCTATGATATGTTGTTTTAAACCTATTTTGTCTACCATTCCAGTACAGTCTGCTTCCGTACAACCCAGAATGACAGGAGCATCTTCAGGAGAAGGAAAGACACACATCTGGTGAACACCATCCACCCACAGCATGGCAGGATACAGCGACACATATTCCAGGTCCATGGCTTCCATTTTCATTTCAACCGTTCCAAGCATCCTCCAGTACAGAAAAACAAGAGGACTTAAGGGAATTGTATTTATTTTGGTAATTTTCTACATTAGATTAACAGTTTTGTTTACAACCTTTATGTTTTCATGCAATTCATCACCAGTTTTCATATCTAGTTAACATAGTCTGAATGTTCTGCAAACTGTTAGTTCCATTTTTTCTCCACTTTCTTACAAAAATATGTAGTTTCTTTGAACTACAAATTTAATTCAAATAAAAGAAAAGCCAGCTTCTTGAGATCATTGAGATATTACTTTTCTAATATTTTACCATTTTGTATGTACTTACATTTAATTTTTACATGAAAGATTATTAAATATACAGGGAAGCAATGGATTAATCTCTCTCTGTCAAACCATATTTTGTGGAAAAGATTTATTTCACTTTTGAATTATTTTTTTTTGGCAAGAAAACTACAACTGTTCAGCAGAGACTAAAACTTAAGTTGTTTCATCAAATTACTAGTCTGCATTATGGAATTATAAATCAATTAATGTAATAAAAACAATTTATAGACCTGAAATAAAATGTCAATTTCACGACTAATGGTTGAATCATAATTCAGATACCATGAAGCTGGTAGTGAATATGTGACTTTGATAGACACTTTCCTGGTCTGTACTTCATGAAAGCTTCGAAAGAACTTAAACAATTTCTTAAAACTGGATGGCATTTCTTCTGTTTGAATTGGTTCATGGTGATGGTCATTTATTTACTCTCAAAAAATATCCATTGACATTTTTGCTAAATGTTGTTGGAATACATGACTTGAAGTCTTAGTTTCACGCTCCTAAATCCTGATAAACATAAAGCAAAATACTGAACAACAATTCTTATTCATCTCCCATTGTCCCTCAAGTCTCAGTACTGCTCCCGTTTCTGACATCGGTGCTTCTGATTTTTCTGACATGTAAAATCATGATATTAGAATTATTACAGTATTACAGAACTGATTCAATTTAAAATATTGGACATACTGATAGATTATTTATTTCTTATTTTATTCCTTTTGTTTATTTTCTCTTTGGGATACACAGCTTCAGAGTACAAATATCCCTCAATTGTCTTCTCTCTTTTTCTATTTGCTTCTCTCCAACCACATGTATGTGAGACTTGCACTTTTGTATTATATTCACACTTAATTTTATTCAACTTCACCCGGAAAAGTCTCAGAAATTCTTCAATAAGCTGCCAAACAAAGAGTTGTTAATTATTCAAGATTGTACACTGAAAGTCATCCTAATTTTAACTATTGTCATCATCAAGACTTTTCCTTGGTATAGAAAGGGTCCTTCCCACTGGCAAGGATGAGAAACTGAAACTTCTGAATACGTATATGCAATGAAACAACATTTTCAAGTGACCAAACTGAAGCATTTCTGAAAATTGCACTCTTCAGAGGTGTTCTGGAGGATAGCTCAAAGAATATCCAGAGTGGCTGTATCTACTTACTTAAACAAATATTAACCCATCCATTTATGGAACTGTATCTCTGAATTTTATACCTAAAATTCAGACTATTTGATAAACTTTCTCTAAAATAAACCTAATATTTAATATTAATAAATTATGAATACTTTAATATTTCTTTTCATCTATATTTATTATCCTGCTACATAAAAGATAGCTACATTACTAAGAGATGGTCACAATTATTGTGGAAATGGAATAAGAAAAATTCCAGGGTAATACCATGTGTCTATTCATAAAGTGCTCCATAAGGTAGAAAATTACTGTATTAACAAACCTTGTGGATGCAGATCTTGGATATGAATCTACTACTCTATGGCCTTACATCAAATTACTGAAACTATCATGATTTAGAAATTCTGTTTACACTCAGAAATGTTGTCATCTCTACTTTAAAAATAATTTAATCAACATGATATAGTGCCACAAGCGGATGTTAGTATATTATTTTTCAAGTGACTTTTATGACAATGTAACTTCTTCCAAACCATAATAAGATTCTGAAGAGATTTTTGTATTTGTTTTACTAAACTGGTTTAATTAACGCTGTCAGTTTAAATAATGCACTTCTGCCTGTAAATTAGCCCTCAGTTTTTATGTTCATAAAGAAGAGATAATAATATCACTTATTCACTTCTCAGAAACTTGGGCAGAACATGCTGTTGAAATACAAAACATTTCACTTGTTAGTACTAAAACACAGGCTACAAGAAAAATGTACCCAAAAAGAATTCGACCTATTTTACAGTAAACCTCAAACAAAGCAATCAATCCGAAAACAAGGTTGTCCTTAGAAAGACTTTTAATCAAAATTTTACTGGAGGTAAAATATGGAATTCTGTCTGTCATCTGAATGTGAATTTGAATGTAGACTAGACCCAAGAACAAGGATTGGCATTTGACAAGATAAGGGACGAGCAAAGTCTTGGAAGATTTTCCCTGTCTATGTGCAGTGACTCGGAAATTATCCATAATACAATAACTTTTTTTAATAATTATTTTTGTTGTTATTTTAGAAAATTTAACAGCAGAAAAAATTACCTCGTGCTGCATTGGAAGGAGAGCTCTCCCATAAACAGTTAGAGATAGTTTCTCCTTAGGAGTGAAGAGCTCTGGGTAAAAGACAGACAGCGACCGCAGCAGCATGCCAGTGGAGGTTCAGCGTCTGTCCCTAGCCAGCACTTCAGAATTTTTGAACACCTGAGCAAAAGCTCTGTTTTGCTGCTCCTTTGTATTGCTTTTCACCTTTCTTTTGCTTTTCACCGTACAACACTCCTATCCAAAAAAAAACCCACCCACAATTAAAGTCATCTTCATCAGTAGCTTACATTCACTAAAATTAGTGCGTTTTAGAGAATGACACTGAACTACTCTGAGGTGCTACCTGACTTGTACAGGTCAGTGTGCAAAAAGTTTACTGCTTTGTTATCTGTCTTAAAAACATCTTCCCTTTAAAAAGTAATGCATATGGGTCACGTTCAGAAGGAGCCTAGATGACCTTAAGGGAGAACTGATTTGTATCAGTCATCAATTTTCTCAGCACATACATTCAAAAGAGTTAAACCTAAAGCTAGGTGTATATTTGAGGCCCAAGTACCAACTGTGGCTGCATTTCAGAGCTCCTGTATGACCTTCGGCAAGTCATTTAATGTCTGTGCTCTAGGTTCCCCAACTGCAAAATGGAAATAAATCCACTTGCTTTCTGTCGTAGTCTATGAGGATGGAAACTGCTGCCTAAGAGTTAAAATATTCTTGCAAGTCAAAAAGAATATATGTAAAAGAAAAGGAGTCTACCTGAGCCTCCTTCTTACCATATTCATAGAATCATAGAATCATAGAATCATAGAATGGCGTAGGCTGGAAGGGACCTTAGAGATCATCTAATCCAACCTCTCTATCATGGGCAGGGATGCCAAGTGATTTGCACCCACTGGAGTTATTTTGGCATTCACACAGTTATTGCTGATTTACTACATCAGGAGCAAGTCAGAGTCATGCTCACTGAACTAACATGATGCAAGAAAGCAAAACTTGCAAAGCTCAGGCTCATCAGTACATAAAGATATGCACATATTAGCAAAGGGAGAAAAATGCACAAGAAAAAATTAAGTTTGATGATTTAACAGCAGTTCAAATTAAATTAATTCCTGGGGAATATATTTTGGATAAAGATCAAATAAACCCCTTTAGATGGAAAGCTTGAAATAGATCTTTGTTGAGCCCTTTGGTATAGCTTCTCTTTGCATTGATTAAGCTCATTGGCTGTGGACAAGAAGGTTGCCCAGCAAGCTCTCTCTTTTTTTTTTAATTTCAAGCATGTCTTGTTTGAAGGGGATAATTGTGCCCAGCAGATCTTGTTTCTAACGCTTCTTATATATAGTGAAATACAGTAATTTAACAGCTTGCTAGGGGAACAAGAATTTGTTCCAGTTCCTGATTTAAATGTTTATGCTAATTGCTATTTATTGGCTCAGATGCAAATGATAGGTTGGCCAAAGTGAAATTTTATGACGAGCAAACTCCCCCCTTTTGTGCAAATTGAAAAAGTGAAACAAGAAGAGGATGAAATGAGCCGAAGATGGTCTTAATGGCTGCTTTTTAATGGGGAAGATAAAATTAAGACTGATTTACGTGGCCAACTCCCCTGTTTTCTCTTATCAGCTCATTTGGCAGGAAAAATGGAAAAGTAATTGTTCCTCTTTCAATGTGGGCCTCAAACCATTATTTATTGGCTGAAATTAATCGCTGTTTATCCTTCATTCACGTGGAAACCGCTCTATCAGCATTATGAACTCCAGCAACTCAACTAGTCCCTTGCAATTTAGCCAACAGCAAGCGCAGATCCTGATGAGCCGTGCCTTAATTTTCTGGGCTGTGGGAGTTAATGAAGACTCCTTTCTTAGGTGGACATATTTGTATTTCTACAACATTAATAACAAAGGCCCACACTTTCTTTTCTGCACCATGTAAACTTTTTTTTTTTCCAGTGGAGAAAAAATGAAAGACTATTCATAAAGCGTGGCAGGGTTGAAAGAGAACACAGAGAGCAGATTGGCACTTCATTGTACAGAGAAGCTCCTCAAGAACTGAATAATGTGATCTGTAACTCTTTGATCCCCTTAAGAAGTCCCCTGTCATGGAACGTGTAGCGTGATTGCAATGCTCTGCCGCTGAACAGTGTTTTTATTTGTCCTTTCCTCCTTATATTTTATCTTCATTGTATCCATGTTCCAGCCTGGGAAGTTCACTGTACCGGCTGCCGATGCCTTTAATGCCAAAAGGGAACTCTGCAGCTGGGACAGCTACAGCTGCATCTTACCTAATTCTGCCTAAGGGGGCCAACTGGTGCTGGCAACGTGCACTTCAGGCAGAAGTCCTTTCCTGCTTCTGTTTTGAGATGGTGCAAAGCATCACCCAGTTCTCCTTTCCACATAGCCAGGAGGAGAGTCGAATGCTTGCCTTGCCTTTGCTTTTTTTCCCAGACCCAGAATGCCCTTGGAAATGAGATGTTTGATCTCAGTCGCAGTAGCAGCTGCTGCCTTGAAAACATCAGCAATAAGCAAATACAGTTTACACTGTAATAGAATGAAAAATGGATTATTAAGCAGACACTGTAGGAACTGTCCTGCTGGTTCAAGCCTAAGGTGTGTCTAGTCCACTGCTGTGTCTATGACAGTGGCCAGCGGAGAGAATAAATAAAAAGGTGCGAAGCGGTCTTGTTTGCTGCCTTCGACTAAGGGCCAGCTTGATTTCTAATTATTCAAGACAGGCTGAAACCCTGAAGCACGAGTTTTAAAAGGTTTAAGACCAGCAAAAGCAGCAATGGATAAGAAATGTGCTTCTACTGAACGTTGCTTCTGAACACCACTCTTCAGGAACATACATGCGCTTAAACATACTGGTGTTTAAGCTAATAATACTACCCTAACCCTCCCTTCATGGGACCTAAGAGCAAAGTAAAATTGAGCAAGTTTTAAGTTAAGCAATGTGTGCTGCCGTTTAGGCTTTATCAATCTGTTATATAATAAGATATATTCATGTTGTCTTTCTTCATTAATGTTATGAGGGACATCACTGGACATACTATCTCATATTTGCCATGGGCCTGATCTAAAATTGCATTGAAAGTCAATAGACATTTTTCCACTGACTTACCTGTGTTTTGGATCTTCTCCAAGATCTATACATTACCTTTTAGAAAGGGCAGAGGTAGTGGATTTGTCTCAGATTTGTAAACCCAGTAATGAATTTCCAGATGTGACTTATGTTCAGCGCACTTCATAGAGAGGGGACAGGAATCTGCTACCTACGTGTCAGACTCTGACATTGGTATCAAAAGCAATAAAAATGTTTTAGTTAACAAATGAATATTTATACCTTCATCAATATATGTTTAGAAACCTTACGGGAATACCAGTCTAACTTTCCAGTAAAAAAAAAAAGGAAATGTAAATATTTTCAAATTATGATTCTCTGTAACAGACAAGGACGGGGTTCTCGTACTTTTGGATGGGATCCAGCTGAAATTACCTGTACATGTGTAACTGTATAACCCCAGACAGGCTAAGGGTATTGATCCTGCAACAGGTTAAACAATACAGCAAAGGCAAAGTGTCTGGGTAAACTCTGATGTGGAAGTGAAATAGTATTTATGTTAATAAGCTAATAAGTCTACATCACGCCCTCTAAGCCCGGTACTCCCTCCTAGGGCCCAGCTATCCTCTTGGCCTGAGTTATTCACTCAGGACCCGATCATCCTTGTTCAGTTTTCACCTTTACAACTGGGAAAGTATCTTAGTGTGATGTGTGATAGGGCAAGGCTATTCTCTGCCAGTGATCTCTTGGAATACGTTGCTCAGGCAGCACCAATCCAGTTAGTGCTGAGAAACGGAAAAGGAGGTAGACTGAAGCCCCTTACTTCCTCTCCAGGGATAAACTACAAGATATTGCTGCCAATCACACAAATGCTTGATGTATGGTGTTTTATTACATACAGACTGAATGATTGTCAACCAGGAAAGATGCCTTTGTGAGTGAGGGAAACATAGAAATTCACATTGGTTCTCACTCAACATTTTAAAAGAGTCCAGATTCTAGCTGACTCTTACATAGATATATCCACGGAGAGAAGACATAAGACCAACTCCTCTACATTTTCAGAGACAACCATTGTCCTTCTTCACTTGATACACTGCTGGGAAACACGCCTCTCAACACTGTTTCCTGGGTTAATTGCCCAAATATAGTAGGAACCAAATGGAGAGAAAGCAGAGTTATGTGTAGACCTATTCTTCATTACCGCCAGCTCGATGTTCATATTCATATGTACCAAGAGAAGAAAATAACAATTCACAAATGCAACTTTGGAAATGCTCCATTTGGGTACTGTACTCTCACTGGCACAGATGACAAGCTTTTTACATTTTGTTGCTTTACTAAACTATGGCCTTGATCCTGCTTCCAGTTAATTCAGCGGGAGTTTTGCCATTGACTTGACTGTGGCTGTGTATTGGAACATCCCTTTTTTTTTTTTTTTTAATTAAAGACAAGCCTGAGTCCTGGAGCTAAATTCTGATTACACTTTGATCCAAATGTCTGAACTTGATTGCCAAAATAGGACACATAATCCTGCACATAAAAGCTCTATTGAAAGTCTGAATTTCAGAGATATTTACCATGAGTAAAAGTCAATGCATACAACGTGTGCAGACTCCGTGCTTTCTGCCTCAAGCACAGGAGTACATGTCTTATCTCACCTGTAAATTGAGCCCAAGCTCCTGAGAAAACCTGGAAAGATGTTTCTATACCTAAAATCTAACTCAACTTTTTGAAATAGAATCTAACTCAACTCTTTGAAACTAAGGACTATTTCTAAGTCAGAAGATTATAATATGACAAAGCAGTATATTTCCAGAGGCGGATTCTTTCCTACTTATTGCATCTCAGTTGTCTTCTTTATAGAAAAGTAAATTTATCTTTTTTTTTTTTTTTTTTTTTTTCAGAAATGCACAACTGTTTGTTTTGTGCTGTCAGAGAGTTCAGCATGCATGGAGAATTTCAATGAAAAGGAAAGGCTGATCTTTCACTGTCTAGTAGACCTAAGAGTAGTAATCAGTGCCAAGGTGAGTTCTTGTCTGCTAACAATCATTCTTACCATTGCAGTAATGTACTTTTCTACTCTGACATCCAAATACTGTGGCTTTAAGACAAAAGACATGGCAAACAACAGATTAGTTTAACTTTATTTCGACTTTGCCAGCTTTTCAGCTGTGTCATTAAATTCAACAAAGCTGAAGTTAGCAGAGGAACCAGAATTTTCCAGTGGTAAAAAGCTTTTTTTATATTATTTTTATGATTAAAATGTTAAAATGATATAAGATTGTTCCTATCCATTTAAGATTATTCTCATTAGTTTTCATAATTCTTAGAGTCCACTTAAGTAATTTATGGGTGGGCCTTCAACACAGCTGTACCAATAATTGAATCCACTTTGGCCTTGCTGACCATAGACATTTCTGCCTAAATTTCATAACTGATACACTGATACACTCAGATGTCACAGCTCTTGGGAGATACAAGACCTTTCAAGAGATCTGGAATTGTGCTCAATTTTATTTTGTTTATATTCTACAGAGATGATAAGTATTTAGGGAATATAACCTGATTATACAAAATCCTGTGTGGAAGAGCTCACAGCAAAATATATTCTGAGCAGAAAAGAGTCTTTCTAGGACAATGCAAGGTATTTGTATGGCAAGCTACCTGAGGAAAGTAAAGCCTTGCTGTGCCTCCAGTTTCTGCCTCTTATTGATGCTTTGGACAGGAGCTCTGCTTTAGATTGCTGAAATTTGTATACATATATGTAATCTACCTGTGCATGTAACTCATCCATATCTGTTTAGCTGGAAGTGTTTATACAATTTGGGATGTACTTTCGTTCTTTGTACAGCGTGTAAGATAATCACACTTGGAGAAGTGTATCATAGCCTAGCTCCAGGGCAACCAAACAGAGCTTGAGTGAATGACTGTAACCTCCCAACAGATCACCTGACATCTGTATGTCTATGATCTGGGAAATTCCCCTGGCTTTGTTTTACCCTCCCAGTGGATCCAAGTCCCAAGTAACATTTCTGCTTCTTTAGGAATCTGGGGACCAGTCCTCCGCTGCACTGCATCTTGTATTGTCATTCAACCTATATAAAATGAGTGCAAAACACCACAGGCTCCATTTTGACATTTACTTCCGTGCAGATACATAAGTTTATACCACCAGAGATGATGGCCCTATCTTCTGATTTGGCAGCTTTTTAATCTCACTTTGCAGTGGAGAAATAGATGTACAGTCTACGATAATGGGAAAAAATAGTACTTGAAATGTATTTGATGGTGAAATCATTTCATTTCAGTTCTCTACTCTTCAAAGAAAGGGCAATAATATTTTCCTCAGAGGAGCGTTGGGAAAGCCTTCCCTTTCAGCGCAGTTGTTAACTCATTTGAGAATAACAGACTGTCTTGTCTTTGCTAGGATTTTGTCAACTGTTTATCCCGAGCTAATGAACTCAAGCTGAACTCACCTTCTTCTTTTAATGGCAAGGGCATTAGGGGGAAAAGTAACCAATTAAACTTTCACATATTTCTACCATCCTGGTTTCTGAAGGTAAAGCTACCCTGAGTGGTCTTACAGAAATATAACCAGCCTCAGTGTAATGTATTTCTTGGCACCCTTTGTGTGAGACGTGTCTGCTGCTCAAATCTCGCTCTTCCAACAGGGAGGTTTAGGGCTGCAGCAGGGAGCTGCCTGCTTACTGCCCACCATGCCCATCCCTGTTGTCCCTGAGGAGGTGCGGAGGTTAACAACACCCAGCTGCTTTTGGTGGACCTCCCCCACGGCTTTCTCTTTCCAGACACACAGCAGCCTGCTGTCCGGCTAGCAGGACTTCTTCATTTTGAGAAATAAAGGAATTCTGGATCAAAAATTAAATTGCAGCTTCGTACATCTGCTAGTGCTGAAACGGAAATGTGGATTTGGAGGTTACAAGTGATTCCTAATGCTGCACAGGGCCAAACCAGACTCCTGGATGGAGCCATCCATCCGTATCTTCTGTATGAGTTTGATATCTGGATGCTGATCCACATAATACAGCTGAGGCTATATTGTGGCTAGAGAAGATGAGAGAGGAAGTGGAAAAGAGTATTACTAGTTTGAGGAATTTTTCTGCTGTGAGATACTGAGAAATACCAAGATCAGATATCTGTGCATTTAATCTGATTTCTTATGAATAGAAAAGCTTTCAGCAAGTGTCTTGTGTTTGTGATACTCTTGTGAGGGTCCTACACCACTGCTGGCATTTGCAGAAGACTGGACAAAGCTGTGGGGTGACTATCCTCCTGCACCACCTTTCACTGGCCCCAGGAGTGAGAGCATTTCTGACCCATTTATGCACAGTATATTTCTGCCTAACTTCAGTGGGTCTGTTTTTTTTTTTGGGAAGGGCCTTTAGATAGCTGTGACTTTTTGAGGTCCTACCTCAGAGTGAACCCCAGCCTTCAGGCCAGCAGACAGCTAAGAGCTGCCTCGTCATGCTGCTATATGATGCTATACTGCTCCTATATGCTCTCCTTTCTGGTCATGTCTATTGCAGTGCTGGCTGAAAAAAACATCTCAGCCTTTTTTCCACACATCTACATCCTTTATAACCAAAATGATGCCAAGAGTCGTAGCAGATATTGTGATCTGGGCCACTGTGTTCAGTGGAGATATACTTGACTTAAGGGAGCTTAAATTAAAGCTATTCTTCTCAAGCATAAACAAAGTGTCCCACTGTTTTGAAAGCAGAAAAGGAGGCAAGACACAAACAGAAATGATAACACCAGTCATTCTGAAAGCTAAACCGTAGATTGTTACATAAATATGACAAAAACTCTTCCAAATAATTTATCCAAATAATTTAGTCTTTTGTGAATCAAAGTAGTGGCTCCACAGCCTCCCTGTACATTTGAAAAAAAATCTTCATTTATTTTGAATCAGGTATCCGATTGCTTCATCTAATTCTGGTATGATACTAAATACTGGTAACAGCTATCTAAACACTTGCCCAGCACAGCCCATGAGTCTGTAGATCTCTGTTGTATCTTCCTCAGTAACCTTCCTTCTATCTGAAGGAGTCCTACTTGATTCAGTCATTCCTATTGCAAAACACATGACACGTTTTACTCAGCCTCGTTACCATTCTTTGTAAATTTTTGAGCTCTAAGAGTCAATTTTTCAAGACAATAAGACTAGAAACTCGTACAATTTACAGGATGAATGAACAACAGAATTTCAGACCAATAACATTAATTGCACCTCATAAAGGATGGCGAGTGTTCCTAAAACTCAAAGATTAGTAGGTCTCAAAAAAACGAGGTTGTATGCTACTCTTTTTTTCCCTCTGACAGTAATACTTTTATATCCAATTTGAATTTCTTGAATCCAAGGGAACCTCTTGCCAGCCTATATTTTTCATCATTAAGACTTATATGTGAAAAATAGAAATCACAGCCAAATTGACAGTTGGCAGACTGTCTGTCTTATGACTTCATCTTGACATGGTTGTGTATGCTAGCAAATAAAAGGTTTCAATGAATAAATTTATTATTTTAAAATTGTATATATTACATTTAGTCACATTTAAAAAAAAACCCCGTAGACATTCTGTCAAAAATGTAATTTTATTCAACTATTCTATCATGATATATAATCTGATGTTCACACAGATACTGGAAGATTTACACTGAGATTATGAAACAGCTGATTTCAGTTGAAGGCTGAAAAGAGATAGGATCTGAAAAGTCAGTCCAGATTTGCATGTCCTTTGCATTCAGCATTTTACTCAGATTTGTCACTTTAGCCAGGGGCAATTTCTTTGGTGAGGAAATAATCTATGCCATGTTGGGTGAGGAAATAGATATTTCCTTTTTAATCAGCTCTGTGGCTTTAAGTTCATTTAAAACGGAACGGCCGGGCCCAAAGAGTGGTGGTAAATGGGGCTAAATCCGGCTGGAGGCCGGTCACCAGTGGGGTTCCCCAGGGCTCAGTGCTGGGTCCAGTTCTGTTTAACATCTTTATCAATCACCTGGATGAGGGAATTGAATGTACCCTCAGTAAGTTTGCGGACGACACCAAGCTGGGAGGCTGTGTCGATCTGCTCGAGGGTAGGGAGGCCCTTCAGAGGGATTTGAACAGACTGGATCGTTGGGCTGAGGCCAATGGCATGAGCTTTAATAAGGCCAAGTGCAGAGTCCTTCACTTGGGGTATAAAAACCCCAAGCATCGCTATAGGCTCGGGGAAGAGTGGCTGGAGAGCTGCCTGGCGGAGAAGGACCTGGGGGTCTTGGTTGACTACCGGCTTGATATGAGCCAGCAGTGTGCCCAGGTGGCCAAAAAGGCCAATGGGATACTGGCGTGTATCAAGAATAGTGTAACCAGCAGGAGCAGGGAAGTGATCCTGCCCCTGTACTCGGCACTGGTGAGGCCGCACCTGGAATATTGTGTCCAGTTTTGGGCCCCTCGCTTTAAGAGAGATATTGAGCTCCTGGAGCGAGTCCGAAGAAGGGCGACTAAACTGGTCAAGGGGCTGGAAAATAAAACTTATGAAGAGAGGCTGAGGGAGTTGGGGCTGTTTAGCCTGGAGAAGAGAAGGCTGAGGGGAGACCTGATTACGGCCTATAAATACTTGAGAAAAGATGGTGGGGAGGTAGGGGAAGGACTCTTTACATTAGTGATGGGTGATAGAACAAGAGGAAATGGGCATAAGCTTAGTCAGGGGAGATTCAGGTTGGATGTTAGGAAGTATTTCTTCTCTGAAAGGGTTGTCAGCCACTGGAATAGGCTGCCCAGGGAGGTGGTTGAGTCCCCATCCCTGGATGTGTTTAAGAATAGGGTGGATGATCTACTTGAGGATATGGTTTAATGGGGATTAGGGATGGTTGGACTCGATGATCTCTAAGGTCTTTTCCAACCTAGAAATCTATGAATCATATGAATCTATGAAAATTTCTAAAATGTAAATCGATTGTAAATTCTCAGTGGCTATTTAAACTGGATCTACTTAGATCAAACTAAGTGTATTTGGGCTTTGGGGGAAAAAAAAGGAAAAAAAGAGAAAACAAAAATAGCCCTTAAAGACTATGGGTATTATCTTTTATTTTTGCTTTTTGATTTTCACTTCTTATTCTGACAGAAACATGTATGTGTAAAACTTTCAACACATACTGCAGATATACAGGCTTAAAATAGACACATATAAGCAGTACTTACAACTTTCATGTGAAAAGTGGAGGGTCATGACTCAGTTCACACCCATGTGTCCGTGCATGTGTACGTTGGTGAGATTTTATGAATAGATTTTTTTGTAAGGTGGCTTTTCCTTAAAGCAAGCATTATCCTTTTATGAGTTCCCTCCATGGTGCGTCTAATGAGACAACCTGGGTGTTGTGCTCCAACTAGGAAACCTGAGCTGTAGCAAGTGCATGACTTTGATGGTATAATGCATGGTCATGAACGAGGTCTCCATGGCAGAAAGACACATGACAGTCAGTAGAATGATAGCCTAATTCTTAGGACTTGGCAAAACAAAAGCTCCAGAAACTGAGGAGCTGTTCTTAAATACACATTGAGTAGAGATGAAGTCAAGAAATATTTTTGTTTTGAAGAGACTTATAGCTTAAGTAATATGATGCCTGTAAGTTTAGAAAGCCTGTCTGTAGAAGTAACACACCATCTCTGTAACATGATGTTAAGGTAGAAGAGAGCCAAACCATGAATTTTGAAGGCAAGAAGAACTGGCATTGACATGCAAATTTGTGTCAGCCTTATGAACTGAAGTCAACATGTTAAAAAATAAGCTGCGAATGCAAATATTTTCAGTGGACACCTCGACTGGATTCATGGTGCCCAACAGACATTGCCTTAAAAGACGATTCAGGTGAATGGGCTTGATTACTCATGAGGCCTTTCTGTTCAATTTGTGTTTCCATAAGTATGGTCCAAAGAGGAATAAACAGGTATAAAAGATAAACAAATAGGCCAATCAAATTAATTGCCAGAAATGAGTGCTGAACCACTAACAGTCAAATAATTGAAAGACAGATTGAATCTAGTCATCAAATAAAAAAACCTTTCTTGTACTGCCACGAAAGAAGACAAATTTTTGCTAGATTTCTATCAGGGAAAACCATTTCTCAACTTTCTTTTCGCCCACCAAACACACAATTACAGGTACAGATGTCCTGCAGTAGATATGCTAAGATTGTTTCAAGTGTTAAATACTGATATATTTGAATATTGTTATAGTTCCTATTTCAAAGTCAGTCATCAACAAGGTAAGATATGTATACCATAAATATTTTGTCAATTCCTACATTCTAGTGTCAGCAAGTAACAGACAATATCGTCCTTCCCTTGTCCCATTTCCGTAATGTAATATACAATATACAACTCATGTTGGAGCTCAGTCATTGATACATCTCACACATGAAGTATTTTAGAAAACTCAGCCTTTTTCTTTGCAATGTGCTCCGCTGAACTCAAAAGAGCTACATATGGCCCTTACTTCAAGAAAGTATTTACTCATTTTCCACAATTTATTCCTTCTTATGACAGCAAAAGGAGTTTAAGGCTCCGTTGACTTTAGTGATACACAGCAGTGTTAGTTTTCTAATATTACCATAGAAATATCATTCTGACATGACCTGAAAACACTTCTGAGGATGCCTGCACTCATTCAGTCACCTATTTGGGGCAAAGTTAAGAGTTAAAAGGTCACGGTAACAATGTGGTGATTTTGTGATGTAGTTATTTGCCTTCTAGATAGGGGCCAGAATTCACAAACTCGTTTCATGTAGCTACAGTAGAAACTCTCTCACAATAATGACAGGATAGATTTGAGCAAGTTTTGGATAAGTAAAATGTTCTTTAGTCCAATAGCACCTCACAGAACTGCCAAATTGAAACTTTTTTTGAAGACAGCATTTCTTTTTGTGATGAGTCGCAATGTAGCTTTCTGAAGAAGAGATTTATAAGTCATTGTTAAATATTGTGCTCTTTATTTCACATTAATGAATATTTATTGATATTTACTACTGCTATTTTGCCCTCACTTTTTTAGAAAACAGTGATTAAGCTTCTTCTGATATAATGCAAATGGATGTACAAAAGATTAGATTGGCCTATAAAACCTTACGCGTTTTCTGATCCTTTGTTTTTTCTTTGTGCTTATTCTTTTGCATGTCAAATGGCATTCCTAGAATCCTGAGATTTTTCGGAAACTTTAGCATTCTTGCCACAAGCAAGAAAGCCAGAAGCAATGTTTTGAAGATTTAATTCCAGGTCAAAGAGAATCTGCTGACAACAGGAATTCTTTGTGAATAGTCCCCCCGCTGAATTAGGACTTTTGCTGGGCATCTTTCACTTCAATATCTTCACAAGATGAGCATAATGGTGTAGCATTGCTACTGGTTTGCTCTCAAAAAAGTTGTGAATTATAGTTCTTGCTTCAGACCTTAGTTAAAGATAATTATTATTAATTTTATATGTATTCATAAAGTCTATATTTATCACAATATTTAACCAATGAAGTTATTTTTCAGAGAGGCTTTCGTGATAGCAATGTTTCCTATGAAGAAAGTGTTGAGAATGTTTGCCTTTGTCCTCCAAATATCCCTGCTGTTACTACAAACAATCCTATGGAAGTCAACTTTATATGGCTCTCCTTGGTGGATCAGAGAAGTACTGCAGTTTTTGGAAAGCATAGCTGTCTTGAGTTTCACCACACGTGATATTTACTCTCAGGGAAGAGACTTCCTATAGAGGTGACTAGAAAATTCCATTTAAAATTTGTCCTCCTTCTCTCTCTTCTATCCCTTGTGCTTTTTGGTGACCACAACAAATGAGATGATAACTTGCTTAGTCTTGACAGTCCCCATGGTTTATAATGAGCAACGGAGGATCTACATTTCTCAGGATTTTTTCTGCTTCCAAAATCTTTTTATTTAGGTGGGAGTTAGAGACAAACAAATCATTTACACTTTAGTAATGAAGAGAAGTAACTTCAGCTGTTTCCAGTCTGAGGCTATTGTTGCTGGAGTACTGCTTTTGGCAGCAAGATGCTTCTCTTCTACCTCCTGCCCTAACTTGCTCACAGTCATTTTCTCATGCTGGTGTAGCATACTGGGGGATGTAAGGTAACTGGAATTCAGGAACCCAATTGAAAGGCTTTTAAAAAATCAGCCAAGTTTTCCAATCCAGTTCACAGTGTTGTGTTTGTTTTTTTTTTTTTAAATTAATATTATCTAGAACAGGAATGATGAAATTATCTTAAAAGTACAAAATCATAGAGTAATTCTGAGGACTTATTACTGTTGCACTTGTACTGTGTTTTGTAAGCAGTGAGGCCAAAATGCAGTATAGCTGGGCCACTACAATTTCTTGACAGGTCCAAGTTTTCAGGTTATTATTAAATGTCATTGCTTTAAGCTTGCTGTGGGCAAAAGGTGCCAGGGTAAATTAAGTACAACAATCTCCTAGCTTCCTCTCTCTAAACCTGTTCCTAAGTTGTTTTCTTCAACTTCCATGAGACTTGTAGGTGCTTAGAATAAGGCCCCATCCAGCAAATCAGTCTACACCCTGCATCTGCCAAATATGTGGAGATATGCATTAGATTTTGGCTGACATCTCTATCTCAGCATGACAAATGCTAAAAGTCATCTACCCTCCCTCAAAATAAAAACAAAAAAAAAGCCATGGAAAAACCTTAATATTGGTTAAAATGTCAGTTGAATTAAATGAGAATGGTGTGATTTGTACCCATGAGGGGAGAAATAAAACCACAGCAGGTATGTTAGAGGTGCAAAAAAATATTGAGTTTCACACATAGCATGTAAGAGTTGACAAGCCTGCTGGCAGCTGCCTGGTCACGGGGGGCTGCTGAGATCGCAGGAAAATACAGACAGTGCTGTGGCGCTGAGAAATGGGAGAGAAACAGAGACAGGGCAGGGCAATAGATATATCTCTTGGCTTGTTGAAGCCCAAATTGCTTTGAGCTCAACTCTGGGCTCACAGAATCAGCTCTGGGCTTACAGAATCAGGAAAGACCAAAAGTCAATTACCAAGAGAGTTAAAACGCAATGAGAGACCCTCCTTTCTGTAAGGAGTCCTTTCTGTAAGACCTAATACCAGATTTAACAAGCCATAAGCAATACAGGTGGAGGGAGAAGTGGAATGAAATACATGAAGAAGACTGGGCTGAAAGAAATGCTCAAACAGTGCTTAAAACAAGGCTCCCATGAAAGCTGTGGGACAGGACAGATGTAGAGAAGGGGAAAACCCCAGCCCTCAAGCAGCAGAAGTTTGAGCAGCAGGTTGGGAGACAGAAGTGAGGAGGAAGCAAAGGCAGAGCCATTGAAGGTTTCATCCACTCAGGCAGCACTGACAATGAAAATGGAAGAGCTACCCCTCGTCTCCTGGGCTGGGGAAAGCAGTGATCCCTCAGTCTCCCTTCTGTTTGCCTCTTTTATAAAATCTGTTTCCAGTCACTTTCCTTATTTCACTAATATCTGAGAGACAGTATCTACCCCTCCTCTTCCTTCTTTTGACATAATTTATTAAAAATAGAGATAAACGCATATTTTAGGTGCTTTTGTGCATGTGGTCATGGCAATTGCATGCATCTGTATGTACAGATTAGCATTTAACTTTTAAGGTAGTTTTCCTTTACCGTAAACCTTTCCCATGAAGACTGATGTAAAAATTTCTGTTATGTCCATTATCTAGCCCTCTGCTAAACTCTGATTGATCACCTGGCCCTTCCCTACAACCTAATGATGACTTTGTTGTAGTGAATCTGTATGTAGTGTAATGGCTAAAGATAATGGGAGCTGTGGAGACAAAACATAAAATACGAATAAAATTTAAAATATATAATCTCATTTTTGTCATTATTAGTAGGAAGCTTGAACAAGAAAATCAAACCATGAAGTCTACAAAAATCAGAAAATTATTTTTACTGATAACTAGAGCTGCTGAATGGAGAAATTGATTGTTTTTCCATAGAAAATAAACTACATTTCAAGGAAAAAAAAAATTGAAAGCGAAAATATTTAAACCAGAAACAGAAATTCTTTTTCATATCTTAATGCTGAAATAACTTGTATAACTATATTATCAATAGTTTCCTGGTGTTGAAAGAAAATGTACTAGGGTTATTTTCAGTTTTGAAGACTTAGAACGTTTTTAAGTATCTTTAAAAAAAAAATGTTTAGCTGAGGTTTCATTTTCCCTGCAAAATCAGCTTTAATAGAAAATAATCTGACAATAAGATCTTACATTATCTAAAGTTTTTAAACTTTTCCAAGTATTTGGTGTAAAAATTAATGATCACAGCCTAACTATCCTTTCAAATTCAAAATGAAGAGATAAATAGAGGTTTTACTGCTCAGTCCTTAAAATCCAGTTTCCCCAGATCCCGACAGTATCTCTCTTTTCTTTTATTTTTTTTTTTTTTTCCCAATTAGAGGAATCCCCATGAAATCCAAAGTGTGATACCTTCCACAATTGCTTTTGATGGATTTCTACTGTGTGGTTGAGACAATGATGCTGTGTTTGTTTTTTTTTTTAATCTGTTGAAGTGCTTAGAACTTGGGATGGGTACTTAGGTGCTTTTTTATGTAAAACAAAATAAACAAACTGTTACAATAATGCCTATAACTGTTATGACCCTGAAGCTGTGCTCATGGTATTCTTCCTATATGCTTTTTATTGTACTTGGCACAAGGAAAGGCTGACATTACCATCAGCAGATCTATTTTGTGGGTAATTTGGGGGATGAAAGACCCCACTTCGGCACATCACTTAAGCAAGCCCTTAGCTCTTTATAAGCACTCGAGTTTAATTGACTTGAAGGTTTAAACATTAGCATAGCTGAATAGGGCTGTAATGAATTGAGCCATGGTTTTCTTAGCCTGGAGACTACCAATCTACAGCAGGAATGGGGAGATCTGGAGATGATCTCTGCCCAGCCTATCCAAGGATCCACGAACCAGCCCTGGGCCAGTGGGACTTCAGGATCCCCTTCCCAGTGTCACGTGGCCTTGGTGCGCATCCATGCCTCAGCTCGACTCCAGCAGCAATGATCCTGCAGTGAGGTTGAAGATGAGCATCGCATCGCTTGGCGTGCGTGATTTTTGACCCTCAGAAAACATGGGACCTCGATACCAGGTTAAAGTAATTCGCTGGTGGTTATGGGAAGCCAGTCTTCCTCTTGCTCTTTCAGTGTCAATCTTTTCATAACCTTCTTAAGAGCAAACACTCAGAAAATACAGTGTAAAGACAGGTGCTCGGTTTGGGCAGCCACCCAACCACACTTGCCTCTACGAGCACAGCCACAACATTTCTACTTCGGCTAATGACTTCATACTTTAGAGCACCATGATATCACAGATAGGGGTTTTAGCTGATTTGAATTCTCTCGAAATCTTTAGACTTATTCCACCTTTCTACTGAACGCCAGAGAAGCTCCAGTTAATCTTCTTTAAGGCCCTATTCGCTTAATGGAAACGCTTAGCTGCATAATTGCTTTGAGCCTATTGCTATTCCAAAAGGAAAATATAATAATCTAATGGTATTGTCTCTATAAGCGAATGAGAATTTCAGGAGTGGATGTTGGTGCCACCCATGTGATCCGGAGAGGTTAATGCAGTTAAAGTTATTTCACAGTCCATTAAGGAGCTTACGGTGACCCGTTGACCTTTGAGCCAACAACACGGAATCCATTATCATCACAACGGAGGAGCCAGGGCTCCGCAGGCTCCACAATGGGCCTGGGAAATCCCAAGTTAGTACTTAGTCTAAAAAAATGCACTTTTCTTTCTGCTTCTTGGGTATGGCTATTAATACACCCTCCCGTAATTTGTAACATTAACATTGCTGAAGGTACAGAAAAGGACGTTGAAATGAAGACGTCAAAACTGCTGACTTGGTTCGGAGGATGATAATATTGGCTACATATTGAAACGGTGGATATATATAACAAGAGAGATCAAAATGAAGAAAGTCAAGGAACCCAGGGAAATTGATGACAAATTATTGAGGCTCTGAAATACATTTAAGCAAAGAATAGCTTTACTTTACATTTTCTGATACCACAGGGCTGGCTTTTTGTTGTTTTGTTTTGTTTTTTTAACATTATTTATATGATGTAGATATTTGGGAAGAAGAAAAAGACTTCAGGACTTTACCGTATGCAGCACAGGCATTTTTTAGTTCTGCAGATGTAGATAATTCATATTCCTTTATCTAAACCATTTATTATTTTTTGCTATAACTATTTTATGAAAATATTTATTAACACTCTGCAGTGTTCACAAGTATGTTTAATAACATATAAACAAATACATATCCTGCAATGTACACAGGAATTTTCAAAAGTTAATGTGGGTCACACAAAAACGAGTGATTTGGGGTGCTAGGAGAGAAAATTTATATTTTAAAAGCCTGAAATTTAGCAATAAAGTGTCATAGATTTTACTCCCAAAGCTGATGAAACTACAATCCCCCAGGTTGCTTAACAGTATTAATAAGAACAAGGAGAAGATATGTTATGTGCATGCAATTGTGTCACTTATCATAAAAATTATATTATTAAAATTCTAACATGAAAAAGACCAGGTCTCAAAGCTCCATAAACATTACATAATTTGGTAATGTAAGAATCAAGATTATATACTTTTTTGGTATGCATAGAGATGAAAAGAGACAGACAAATCTTCCTAAAATACCTGCAAGTAATTAAGGATCACACCACTGAAAATTGGCCTGTGTCTTTGATACTTTAAGACCTATTCTAACTAATTGAAAAGTAAGATTGTCACAAGCACAGCCTCTCATTGTGTCTGTAGTATGGTAGTACTGACAGAGAAAAAGCATGTATATCTATACCAATTTCAAGAATGCAAGGTAATAACATCTTTTTATAGCTGACTGTCTGCTCAAATAATTGGAAAAAGGGTTATGTCCTCCTGATTACTCTAAAGAAAAAATAGTGTTCTGATGCTATTTTTTAATCACAGGACTTAAGGTAAACTTTGTATCTTTACTATGGAAAGCTTTTAAGGTGACAGTCTGAGTTCCTCAGCTACAAAAACATAATTAAAACTCGCATGTATCCTAGTTTTATGTATCATGTCTTTAAAGACATGATTATAGTACATTGAGATTGGATTATGTAGAACTGGCTGTAAGAAGTGTAACAGGATATTTTGTGAACTTCCAGAATATGTGTTAGCCAACTACATAGTTTCTCTTTCACCCCCTTACTGAAATATAAAATTAGTTAAATGACTCTATTAAACAATGGAGATAATCTCTCTCTGACTCTTTAACAAATATGAAAGGAGGAGGCAAATCTGCAGAGTGCTGTGGAAATGGGAGGGCTTGCGTCACTGTAAACGTTAAAACAGCTCTTTTAAAAATATTGTTTTCTAGCATACCACAGGGGCAGCCAGGCTGTGCCTTCCTTTTTAAAGATCGTTGTGGTCACCCTGTCATTAGCTAAATAATTCAGTAAGCAGTGATAGTGAGGGGAGAATAACAATTTGAGTACTAAATGATAACTAGCCTTAGAAGATATTTTATGAGATACGTGTTATTTTAGAAAACCAATGAAGTCACCAGGATTTTACGTGAGAGGAATGCCATACAGGCAATTTCGTTTCTATTTCAAGTCCTTATTTTTAATGATGAAGGGGTTGTTTTGTTAATTCCTTCGCTCATTCACTATAGCAGTTTGCAGCTTAACTGAGACCCGGTTCTCTCTCTCTCGTACACAGAGGCACTCTCAGATACACTCACAAAACAGCAATTATTGAGAAAGTGGCCAGGGTAAATGTAGGTGGATATAATAAGTAATTAATCATGAGGTGTAGGATTCATTATGTCAACAAACTAGATGAAACCTCTTTGGGAGTGCGATATAAAACAATATGTAAGAATGATTTCTTTAAAGTGACAGGCAGAGATAATCAATCAAAACTCTATCTGACAAAGCAACATATCCACAAAACTAGAATATTTGGGACCCAGAAGTGAAAATAATATTATTGCAAAATAGGATACCTTTCATAGAGCTCCTCTCTGAATGGTGTTTATAAATAGTATATCAAAACAATGACCGTATTTTACCACATCATGTAGATGAAGGAATAATACAGAGCGTATTTTGGATATAATTTTTCCTAAGGACTTGAATATTTTCTTGAAGATTATAGGGAAAGGCATTAAAAATGTGAGCACTCCTGAAGACTCTACATTTTTGAGTAGAAGTGGAAGAAAGAAATAATATAAGTGCACAGTTGGGAAGTCCCATTACCAGATACAGGCAGCAAGCAGAAGCTGATTTTTCTGTGCAGAAATCACATATAGGACTACAAATTTCAGATGAAAGTTAGCAATAACTTGCTAGTGAAATAGCAAGTGAGCAGTGAAAGTCTTTGGACATAAATGGAGCTCTAAAGTGAGTCTCAGCCTTCAGCAGCCAAAAATAAACCAGTTCTTGGCTGAAAGACATAAGTGCTATTGTGAAATTGATATCCCTCCTTGGCTTATTCCCAGACAATATGTTGCCTTTCTGGGGGCTGATCAATGTGATTGATGTGATGTGTGAAATCCAGGAGGGAGCTCCCCTTTAATCAAACCCACTGTCCTCCACTGATAGGCAGCTGTGGACTAACATGTTCTTCCTCCTCGCTCCCTCCGGCTCCCCTTAGAAAATTGGTACAGGCAAATCAAAAAAGGACGAGAGGGGAGAGAAGAACAAACTGCTGCATAGGACATGAGAGGGCAGCAATTGAGCAGTGGATTTAATCCTTAAAAAAATAAAAGGCTGTGACTCCGCTTGCAGCAGCAGGGTTGGCTCACACAAGGCAGCCTTCTCCGGCCCCAGAGATGGTGAGGAAGGTGTTTCTCCCAGGACAGCCCTGTGTCCCCAAGCTGGATCGCCCCCAGCATCCCTCCCCTCCTTTCCCCTCAGCGTTAGCATTGACCTGAGCGTGTGGTACTGCTTTGGGCTAGCATGAAAGTAAAATAATTAGGGCTAAAAATACTTTAAAAGGTTCTTAGACATTGCTTTACTTGCTTAGACATGATGTAAGTATCTGTGCGAAGAATTTTAAATACTGCCCCGTTTTAATTTTACATGTAACTGGCTTATGATCCTATAGGTTTCTCTTCCGCTCATACAACAAACGACACGCTGTATGTGCCCAACTGCCACCGTTTTCATACTTCATGCAGAACATTCTTTCTGGCTAGACAGCAATTAAATTGTTAATACTTCCCTAGCATGTTGAATGAATTAAATTGATCTAGCTTAAAAGATTACACGTTACAGAATGATTTTTTTTTTTTAGGCTTATTGTCATAATTGTAAAGATTTCAGAGGTACAAATCTCATTTGGTTAACTTTCCTACAATTTGCTATATTATTGTAATACTCGCATATCCTATCTTGATGCCAGATTGCAAGCTAATTATGTCATAAGCAATCAGCTAAGAAAGTCCATCCAGGCCTCCCAGGGAAAATTAATAGAGTTCTAAAGTGAACTCAAGATGAAATAACTTTTTCTTCTTCAGAAACAGATCAAGTAAGAGAGCTGTACAACATAAACACGTTATTGATTCTAAAGGCGCAGTAACCAGAGTAAATATAGATAATACTCATAATAGGTGGGTATATAAAAGTCAATCTAGTAAAGCTTTTAAATGCATCCTGACCTTAAGTCTGTGAACAACCTGTGCCATGAATAACAGATCACATGTTTTAGTGTTTTATAAAAATGAGTTTACAGATATAAACTTTTTTCACTGAATTTGAGTATGGTGCTTTGACACTGAAAAGGCAAAGGTTTTGTTTGGTCCAGTTATTCTACTGTCAAGACTTCTACCTGACTGTTAGGCTTTATCTGTTTGCCATTGCAGTTGCGAGTTGAAAGCCTGGAGAAGATCCCAGAAGTGTTAAACCTGGAGCATTAATATACCTTTTTTCCTTATGTGAGTAGCACCACACTGCTTTGGGGGATCCATGAACACACAGAAAAGCATCCCTGCAGGAAGACCTACCTTCCTCCTTTGCCTTTCTGAATACCAAAAATGTCTTTTTATTTGCATCAGCCAAGATCTTTCCTTGTTAGAGAGCAGACAACAATCTTTGATCTACAAATGCATCATAAGACAATAGAAAATGTAATTTTCCTTCTCTTATTTCCATGTTACACAAGTAAAACCATGTATGTCAGATTCAGGCAACACTGCACAACATCTTCACGTTGAACAGGAAGGAACATACTCAGCTAGTGCCACAGGGTAAATGTAAATACCAAGAAGGTAAAATTTTCCAAGGCATCACTATTTAAACTGAAATTTGTAAAATAGGACAAACATAAATGAAACAATTAGACAGATGCATGCTTAGAAAATTGCATATAGTGAATATGAAGAACAACCTAACTAGCTCTTATCTATTCTATTGTTGTAAAAACACACATACTTTCTAAATGTGGGCACATAGTAATTTGAATTTATACATCCACACAACACCCCCATAAAAGCAAATTTTGAAAGTCTTAGTTATACCAATATGTTTTCAAATCCAAAGTAATTCCAGTGTTTTTCTGAGGTCCAGAACATAATTGCTTGCTTTCTTTGGAATTCAATAGACTTTTTATTTAAAAATATTTTATTATAAAGTCTTCTTTTCAGTGGAAACAACACAGGATAGTATTCCTGGAGTTTTCCTTCACTACCATGTATTGAAAATTAGAGAAATGTCTGACTACCAGAATGCTGGCTGCCAACACTTGCATCCTTATCATCATCAAAAATCTACTTTTCATAGGACAGCCTCAATAAAACAATAAGAGGGATTAGTGAGTGCAATACTCTTTTACTGAATTTTTAGATCTGCTCCACCTTGCCATTCTGGCCCTCCCTTTTGGAGTCTCTCTTTCCAGGTACAATTCTTGTCATGGTGGACCTTGACTATCTCAGAGAAGGATAAGAAGCTGAAGGTGTGAAATGAGTCCTCAGTCACACCAGACAGAACCATCTGTAGAATGTTATGTGAAAAATATTTAGCTTACAACCAGAGGTTCCCATGGAAATTAACCTAGACTAGAATACTGCTTGTCTAAATCTCAATAATTTTTTGAAGAGAATCGGAAGACAGAAAGGTAAATTTGTGTCTTAATTCAGGTTAAGAGCCAACCTTTGGAAATGCTCAGTCCTCTCAAAGGAAAGCTGCGTAAATATTGTCTCCAAATCGTAATGTTTGATGTGCAAGAAAATTTATTTTGACATCAGTGAAACTGCACTCTGTGAAAACCTTTATTTCAATAACATGCAACACAGTAATATTAAAAAAAAATGCCACAGGTAGTAAGCATTTCAAATGTGAGTCAGTTCACTAAAGTAAGTTTTTAGTAGAAGTGTATTGGTAGTAATGCTCAAAGTAATGCTGGTACATATTAATTGAATATGCCTCCAGAACGAGTATCCGCTAAATACATTTTCATTGGACTCACACAGAAAGATTGCAAACTCTGATCTCGGTTGAGCTGCTGCAGTGAGTCCTGCAGATAATGTCTAACGCACAAAGACTGAACAATGGCTAGACTGCCAAATTCTTATTTGTCCTTCACATGAAGACCATATTGACTGTTTCAAAAACTCTTTGTATGAGCCATTATTTTCAAATTGTTTCCCAACTTATACTGCAATTGAAAATTGGACAGCTCTTCAATTGCTCCTGCATTTCAATTGATTACCAATAAAGGTTTTCAGAATTAAGAATATTGCTCTATTCTTTTCCACAGCATCATGTTGACTTTGTGTTGTGGTCATTTAAATATTGCTGTACAGTTTGCGCTGGACTCTGGTGTTCAGATAACAGAAGGGAGAATCAATTAGATTTATTATCTCTAAACTGTACAGTAAGTGATAAGACAACCCCTACATATAATGTAGCATTCATTTTCAAGGACTTGTATAGTTGTACAGTTTTAGTAGTTTAGGTACCAGAGTGACTTATAGTGTCATATACAACAATGGAAAAGACTCTACTTAAAGAGAACCAAAATTATCTCAGCGGGGAAAAACAAAGACAGTAGGTGGAAGCCCTCACTCATGATGTTCACGAGTAGCTTACATAAGCAACTTGCTATGGCTGACATCCGAAGCCTAAGTTACAACCCAGAAACAAAAACTGGACTGGAGTGGCAGTCCAGCCTTTGTCCAGCCTCCTTGAGCTTTCTTGGCTTCCAGAAGTCTATTCTTATTATTTATCTCTAAGTCAAGTTTAAAACTCCCCTTAAACTTCCTTTACTCCCAATAAAACCACTCATTGGTTTTAGTAGGAGTCCTCTTTGAGTGAAAATGAGCAGAAGATATAGTAGAAATGTGGTTTAATGATTTTACATCCTTTAATGAATTGTCTCATGCAATTGTGCCAAAGCCAATTGAAGTCAAAGACAGTCATTTTCGGGTATCAGTAAACTTTGGTTCATAACGCTCACGGTTGTATTTATGGCCAAAAGGTGTAACAGACAAAAAATATATTGCTTCTTAATGGAGAAGCAGAAACAACACCTGTTTTTTCTCGAGTCAACACTGGGGATTTCCCTTCATTTGTACCCATTACAGATCTTCAAATTGATAGGATAGCGTTATGGGAAAGGTCACATATACAAAGGATGAAGAGCTTGATCCATCCCCTAAAATCAATGGAAAGTTTCCTGTTAGTTTCAATGAGAGCAAGATTGGGCCCATAGTCCTTTTAATCTTTGCTCATAATTCTTCAGAGTCAAGTGTTCTGCCTTCAATGACTTTGGAAAAAAAAAAAAAAGTCCGTCCCTCTGAATAAATTATTCAAAATCAACCTTGGAAATATCTCCCTGTATAAAATACACTTATAGCTCTGGGTGATTTTTAAAAAGAAGATGGGGACTAAGTTTCACAGTGAGTCATTTCCATGTCTACTAACTTCTCATAATATGTTCCTCCATTAATTTTTCCACCAGGATAAAATTTCATCTATTACTGGTTCAGGGTTTTTATGACTTTTGTGACACACGCACCTCATCCAATAGCCTGTTGACTCATATATTATTCGAACTGAATTTGCCAATTTTGCATCCTTATACCTGAGACATCTAAATGGCCAAGGAAGAATCCAATTTTCCATACAAAGTTAAGGCTCGCTCTGGATATAACAAACATATAATTTCCTGAGTCTAACATTCCCCAGTGAGCGTTCACCTGCTGCCCGTTCATGACACGTATTATCTAAGTAACATGTAAGAAGAATTTTATCACGACAGTTATGAATAATGCAAACTAGGAAAGTATGGCATCTTTTTGAAGCTGTAGCATCTCTTTGGCTATTTTAATTGATTTTACTTGGCAATTCATGAGTCTGGAAAGTTTAATACTTAGACTGGACATCTCTGCAAGAGTCTCAGGCTGCTCCAGAAAATGGTCCCAGAAATTCAGATGATGCTACATTTCCTTCACAGTTGATATAATTCTTGAAGAGTATGGCATTTTGCAGCTGAGGATGCCAGTATTTCCATGTGTTCAGCAAAGTCCTGGTCAGCTTTAGCTCTTGAAGATTCCGATATTCTCTGCAGTATTTGCCTTACCTGGGTAGCTATAGAGCTCTTCTTATAGTTTCTTTATTGTATTCTTAATATATTCTTATTAATATTCTTATTGTTCGCCTGTTATGGTCACATTACACTCTCTTTAATTTTCACTGCCTGTGCTTAAATTTTTCTGTATCCTAACTGGGGATTGTAAGTAATTAATAGTTTGCTAATGCAGCAGTTCCTGATCATATTCAGTCTTATAGAAGACCTCTTAAGATCCTTAGAATCCACTGGACAGGCCTCTTGCAATAAGAAAAGTAAATGAACCTTTTGGAAATTCCTATAGTCTAATCCATTTCGTGTTTACATCAAAAGGAGATGTTCTCCATCATTTTGCATATGTGGTTGATCAAGTTCTATGGGCATAGTCCATCAACTGCCATCTAATTACATACACATTTACCAAGGTCCAAGATGGTTGGCACTCTTAACAGATCATAAGCTCAAAGGTACTGCTTTCTGATGGTGCTCCTGCAAGACAGAATAATCCACTGCAAGTTGTTGCAATGGCAATGTTTCTTTGAAGTCTTTTCAAATGAAGAGAGGCTAGAAAAATTAAAAATTATTATGTAGCTAGAACATCCAGTGTGTTTTATATCACAATAAAATCCGATATCAACATAGGGCTTAAAAAATACAATTTAAATATTTGATTATATAATAGAAATGTTGTATTTCAAAAATCTATTGTTTACACTAAAAATAAATTTGGAAAATAAGCAAAAATGTATGATTTTTTTAAAAAGTAATATTCTGTTATGAAAAATGTCAGAAGTAGATTAATATTGAATATTTTCATTGAATTTTAAAATATTTATATAGTATTAGGTCATTGCAAACCATCATGCTTTCAGAGCAGACAGTGCTCATGAAAGTAACTTGCTGTTCTGTTTGTCCATTCGCAAATGAGGCTACCGCTTCAGAAGACAGAAGAGCAGTGCCACCTGGCAACCCTAGCTTTTCCACCAGTGGGACAGCACCGTCACCTCACCCAGTCCGCACTGGGAGGAAGTGTCCGTGAAAGCAGTAGGGTGAGTGTAAGAAAACAGTTCAGACAAGCGACATTTGCGATTGTGCAGAACTTCTGCGTAGGCTGAGATGTGGAAGCAAACAGCCCAAACCAACATTAGTTAAAACCAGTATTAGCGAGGGCAAAATCTGCTCCCAACTATAGCAAAAAATCTCTTTTGCAGTTGAGATCACCTGTACCACCCACTCTCATCTAGTCTGGAGACTTCGAGGGTGTATGTGACTGCAGGCACAACTATTGTTAAGTGAAAAGACAGCTTAAAATTTAAAGAGGATTGTCAAATTTAAGAACTTCTAGGACCTTAGCATCTAAGCAAAAATTTTTGAAAATCTAAATTTTGGATTTAGGTACGTAATCTGGCTATAAGGTGGCATACCAGACCAATATCCTTCATCGATTTAGCACCATCGATCCTGTTGATTGTCAGGAGTCACGCAGTGACATTCTGCTGAACTCTTGGAGGTTAGTTCTGATGAGAAAGCATGACTAACAGTAGAAATATTAAAGATCACAAAATAAGTTAAAGAGGAACTCTTCAAACACTGTGGTTTAAAAATACATTTATCAAAAGTTTTTCAAACCCAGTGCTTGTAAATGTTGTACATTGACATTTCACATTGCTGCTCTTACTTCTCTAGATTTAAATAGCCTAAATAATAAACGGTGTATTTGCAATAGCTGAAAGTCAGTTGGATCAAGTCAGTTCTCAAGTGAATCAATGTATACTGATTTACACCACAGTTGATCTGATTAGTCTCATAAGAGAGGCGGCAGCTCTAATAAAAGCCTCACCGCAAAAAAAAAGTGCACCTATTTATTGTTATCTTTAATATTTTGTGAAAACAAGAAAGACTTGAAGGTAAGCAGCTTTAATGCACCTATTGATTTCCTTTATTTAAAATATTAATGAACTGACTAAAACAAGCAATGTTTTTTTTTAAAAAATATCAGATTTAAACAACATGCATGATGTTTTCTACATGATCCCAAGTGTTTATATATTAAAAACCAAATTAAAACTGATTAGTTGATAATGACTGCAGATGCTGACCTTTGGAAAGATTTATTAGTCCTGCAAACTGTGAACTGGGCTACCTGCTCATTCTGACCTTGATACAAGAACAGAAACAGCGAATGGTAGATTTAACCCTTGCTGATTCTAAAAATAAACCCCTGCTAAAAGAAACATCAATTGTGGTCAAACAGCAGAACTCCTAGTCTGTGAATATTAATGTAAGTTCAATTTTTTTTAATATGAGGTTATCCAGGGAAAAAAAATTAATGCCCTCTATCTCCCTGATTCTTTACTAATAAATGTATTTTTAGGTGATAGAGAAGATTTGGGGGAATATTTTATTATACAATCCGTACAGTTGCACTTAATTTCCGTTCACCGGCAAAGCAAGCTGCATGTGTATCGCCTCGCTTCGGTCGCGTGATTGGGCTCATTCACTGTCCATTGCAGGCAGCACAAATACCACCATTGACTTCAACATGTGCGAGTACAAGTCCGAGATACGGAGAAAACTGTAACTTGAAAGCAGACATTTATCAAGGTAAAAAGTCAATAAGGCTTGTAAATATCTGGGAAAATTATTTAATTGCAATTTGAGTTTAAATAATGGCGAGAACTGGAACTGCTTTAGTTTATTGTTTATTTACTTATTGTAACTTCTCTTCAATTCTTTTTAAGCTCACAGTTCACGTCTGTTGACTTTAATACAGCCCATTGCAATACTGATAGGCTCTGCCTTCTGCAGCTACTTTATGCCTTACTAAATTAACAGCTAAACATCAATGCTTAGTCTTGTCCTTTTAAGAACAAAGCAGCCAAGTCGGGACTGTCTGGGAAATGGATTCGGATCAGCAACAACTGGTTACATTAGTTAATCTTGGAAAGCAGGGGGAGAAATAGGGAAAGGAGTAGAGGAAAAGCGGATTGTTGGGGGTTTATTTCTTTTTCTTCTGCCTTTTATTTTATTTTATTTTTTTTAACCACCTTGTGATCTACACTGCAATCTATTTTGTCTGTTGGTTCTGACAGTATCTCAGGGAACCTTGCCTGGTGAGATTGATCGGTACCTCCAACTTAGCCATTTCCTTGCAGAATGGCTGCCTTTTTTTGCCTAATGATGTTACATTTGTCCTGCAGATGATGTAGAGCATGCTGCAGAGGATGAACAGCTCTGCTCTGATCACTCCTTACTTGGCAAGTACTCACGCTTCACACCAACACTCCTCAGCACCATTAATATTATATATAGATACCCTTGTCACAGATTTACATTCGGTGATCCGAAATCAGGACAGGAAGGGTGAAGTGTGTGGGGGGTGTGCGGGTGAGGAGGTGATCTGATTTATTGTAAGGAATGTTGGTGAATAAAAAGGAAGTGATCAAATTTATATTAATGTCTTGACCTATATTCTCAGTGCTGCTTTTTTCACTGCTCAACCCCAAAGTGTCTTTCCTCCTGCAACAGATTTCAAAAAGTCTTTAAAAATATGATGGTTCAGTGTCTCGATATGCATTTACTTGCAATAAAATCTTTGAAATCACAATTTTGTGCATCGGTGGCAGCCCCTGGGGAGATTGATTAGTCGTGAAGTAGAGGCCAGGTTCTCAGTCTCTAAAATGGTTCGTGCGTGATCTGCACAGCCGCAACTGGATGCGCAGAGAAGCCCCGAGCGCTGACACCATAAAACACAGCAGTTGCAGAGTTACCTCCATTTACGTACACATCTGTAGATCCTATGTATAGTCTTGTTTGAAAGTTCATGAGAGAAAGAGCAGACCTGTGGTATTCATCTTACAAATGAAATGCAATGTCAAGCCATTAGAAAACATGTCATGAAGATGGTAAATCAAAGAACTCAAACTTAAACCAGCAGAAATAGGATTACTTACAACCTAACTTTAGTGTCTTTTATTTACATCTTCTAATATTTAATTATTTAGCACAATAAATTTTTCATCAGGTTCCTTTCTTTGTTCAGCGCGTGGGGAAACCTGCTCCGGGGATGAAACAGGGTGTTGTAAAGAAAGGTACCTTTTCTGGAAGAATGCCAGCTTTGTTTTTCAGAAGAGATAGACTGCAGGAGGTGTGGAGAATAAGGCAGAAGGTTTCCTGAGGTTTCTTATGTGCTAAGTTGCCTATATTCATATACTGATTTCTTGGTAACTCCTTTGCTCCCTTGAGGTTTGGAGGTCAGGATGCTAAAAAGTGAAAAATCACAGTATTTTGAATATCTATTTCTCTCTTCTGCCTGAGTGTAGCAGAGACAACAAAGTCAACTTAGGAGCAACATGACATACAGTGTCAAGTGTTGTTTTCTACATTTCTCAGTATGAGAATTAGAACTATGTAAATAATCAATTGTGTAGTTTGCAGAAAATTTCCCTTAAAAACAATAATTGCGAATTGAAAAGCAGGAAAATGTCTATTTGTGCTGAATAGAATAACAGAATGTTTAATATCTGACTTTTTTTCTTTTCCTTTTTTTTTTTTTAATAAAGAAAGGTCGTTTTTTTTCCTGGGTGAAACATTTCTTAAAACTGAAAGAGGAACAATTTCATATAGAAAGCATTGAAATGAAATTATGTGCTTTGAAACATCTGTTACTGATCTGGAGAATATTGAAATAGACAATTTTTTCCACCCGTTTTAAAGAGGGCTTTTATTCTTCTTTAGTTTTTGGCAGTAGCAACTGTCTGAAATCAGTACAAATTGACAAAGTGTTTTTGGTGCCAAGAAACTATGTTTTTCAGTACGGAAAAATATTTTGACTGTTACTCTGCTTTACCTGAGATTCCTCGGACCGCGTAAATGCTATGGGAGAGGGGCTATTCACAGAAACAACCTGCAGAGTTCTTCTTGTTCTATGGAAGGATACGCATGACTCAAGCACCATAGTGGAACTCGAACCCGTAGACAATGCAATATTGCAACGGAGCGCTAAGGAAAAAATCACTATTATGAGTACTGCGCAGTGACCCAGCAAGTTAAGCTCTCTCTCCTACTCACCTCAGGTGGTTGGTCAGCAGTAAGTTAATGATCTCTTTATACTTCTGAAAAGCATATTCAAATAAGTCATTTACAGTTCATTAAATACGTGCTCTTGGTACTTGAAAAGCACAGCTTTATAAGAATGGTTTGAGATATATAATCTAAAACTCAAGCTGTACAAAACTTTGCTCCACTCTCCTGTTCTGACAGAAGGGGCTTCTGCCACTTTGTCACTTTTCTGCAAGGATTTGGCAGGAACGTCACTGTGTTCTTCAAATTCTGTTTAGTGCAGCCATGGTACTTAGCTAACGACCTTGATCAGTTTAATGTTGTCCTCTTCTCTCTGGTTTCTAGCTCAGACCTATCAGTATATGCAAAATTGAAACTTTCAGATTTTTAAAATATAGAGAAAAAATAGTATTTATGCCCCCCAAAATACACATTTTTGTGTGTTCATTCACATCTAGATTTATTGGCAATAATCATCTGACACATCAAGCATAAACTAATACCAGCTGATTACCATCAAAGCAACTAGGCATGAACTAATACGCCATAATGCCTCATTGCAATTACAAAGTTTTCTTATAAAATGCTTTAAAATTACTTGTGTTAATTTAGTTACAAGGCTAACATGTACTGAGCGGGAAATTATGTTGTATTAATTTCAGCACTCACCACTCTTATTAGCCAATCATATCGCTCTTCTTCTTTCCATTTTATAATTATCATTAATTACCAGTTTATAATAAGTTTATTCAGTTAATTCAGTGCTGTTCATGCCCTGAAGCATAAACCAATACTGATATCATTTGAACCTGCAACTAATTAGAAAATTGTAGTACCATTAGGTAACTTGTTCTGTAAATGATTTCATCCTTTCAGGTAACCTAAGACTTTTTTTTTTTTTTGTTTAATTATAAACGGAATCCTGATTAGTTCCTTTGAAGTTTGCCACATCATGATATTTTTATGGTTTTGTTTAGTAACAAAATTTTTATAAGCGATAAGAAATTAAAATAGACTAAGCTAGAACAATCTAAAATAACTGAAAATAGAAAGTAAGAATCAAATATGTTACTTACAAAATTATTTTGTCTCCTTCCATAGCAGAAAAAAGCAGAGACACAGACAACTGCAGGTAAAATTCGGGAGTAAAGCTTCCAGGCAAGTAAGTGAAGTGTTTTATTGAATAACCTTTTCTTGTACCAATTTAAATGGGACTAGACAATGTCATTGGTCAAGTACTGTAAAGAATCATCTTATACTGGGCAGAAAAGAGAGACTCTCTTCTGCCCGTAATTTCTTTATGGAATTTTTTAAGAGATTCTTTAAGAATTATTTCTTACGGTAATGCTGCAATTTAAGCTGGAATTTTGATTACGATTTAACAGCTCAACCTTATAAAGGAATATTAACACAGTAATGCTTCTAAATACTACCTCTTTCTGCAGGAACAGTGGTTTAATTCCAGTGCACTTGCGATACAGCTGCATGTTTTTCATACAAATTAATTATACAGTACTTAGCTAGAGAAGTAAGAGCCGCAGTAGCAGTACATGTGCATTTTTCAGGTGATGGAGTGAAACACATTTTCCTTTTTCTAAGAAGTACGAGATCTATTACTCTCAGATTAGTTGATTCCTCAACCCTTCCTCTCCAAGACTACCTAAACATTGCACTTCTCCTAACACTCCAGAATACAAATAGTTCCCCTTCCAGTACTTTGTTCAGAGACAGCAGGTTTGTCTTGCACTCTCCCCAGTCTCAAAGCACCATTGTAGCGACCGAACCTTAGCCAGGAGGCAGCTGGTCATTCATTTACTTTCATTGTATGCTGAAAAGATGTGCACAGGGATTTAGATATTCCAAACAAATATTCTAGGCCATATTTACAGCTGACTCTGTCAAAATTCACCCAAATTAGCAAAATTATGACTGCTAATAGCAGAACCAGGTGTGGATCAATCAATACTCATTGTGACTACTATCCTAGACCTGCGATCTATTACAGCTCTCCTCACTACAGCTGAGGGACTCACTATCTACAGAACTAACAACTGAGAGAATATTCAAACGAGACTGTCTATGATAAACACAATCCTGATAACTTTTCATTGAGTGGAGATATGATAAGTCTGTGTTGCACGTTATCTGAACAGGTGAGATTCTAAAGGACAATCTGTTGCTTTGGGTGCCATATAAGGTTAGGGACACACCAGAGACTGTCCAATGTACAGCTTAGCCTCATATATCCCTTACTCAGCTCATATGCTTCTCCTTTCAGCCTCTCAGACCCCCAAAACATGGATAACTAAATGATAACACCATATCTTAGTGGAGATAGTGCTCTGTCAAAGATGGTTTATTGGCCTATTATTCACTGTGTGGCTTCTGTCAGGATTATGGTTAAGCCCATGAAGACAGTCCCTTTTCTCTACTTTCTACTTCTTTAAAAGAAGCAGAGGTCAAAATGCAGGAACGGCTTTTGGTTCGCATAGCCTTAGGTCAGGCATTTCTGTGAACACTTGGGGCTATGTCAGTCCATAGACTTACTGATTGTTGCCCTGACAAATACGGGATGCAATTCTTGAAACCGTTGTCACAAAGAGAAGTGATGCCTCCAAACCAGCCATTTCTGCTTTGCAAAGAGAGAGGACACAGGTAGAAGTACAGAGAACAAAGAGGAGAGGTGTTTATTCCTTCTTGGCTTGATGACATGCTTCTAGCCTGTAGCTGTAGAAGACTACCCACAGTACAAACCCTGAAACCGCTAAGCCAGTCTTGCAGGACCTGGAAATAAGTAGCCTTCTGTGGTTTAAATCTGAACTGACTCATTTGCCATTTCTTACGGAGCCAGCTTGTGCCAGCTCTGCTGCTGTTTAATCACACTGCTGCTGGGAAATTTTCCTGGCAGAAAACCTACACACGGGAGCACAGGGAGTGGCAGATGTCACCTTGGGCCTCTTCATCTTTAGGTGGTATCCTATGACGTTCATACCACGGAAAGGACACAATAGGCAGAAATACATTTCAACAGCAGCTCGACTCTTGGCAGTACTGTACGCTGCCGAGCATAAAGGGAAGTGGAAGAACGAGAAGCTTTCTGGGACAGTGATAGAGGAGGGGGCTGGAGTAACTGCAAGTGAATTTGCAGTGTGAATGACCACGAGGGTGGAGTTCTGAATTGAATCAGAGAGTGATTGGTTTGACAGCACACAGCATACCTGCAGTCTCTGAAATCCAGTCTGATTCTCTCAACTTTTCTGTTGTCTCCAATTCCTCCTTTCATAGCTCCAGTCATATGAGGATAGTTACTGTCTATCTGTTCTTAGCATCATAGAAACAGCCACACTGATAAGGACTAGTAGTCATTTTAAGTCGAGTTTCTCTGTTGCTAGTAAAACACTTCAAAGAAAGTAGCAAAAAATCTTCAAGTGTGCAATTACAGAATAACTGATACTTCACAGTGACATTAGCTCTGAACGAGATCTAGATTTTATTTGCCAAATATTTCTTATAAAATAAATTTTCAGTCTTGTTCTTCATATTGCTACAGCCCATGCAGGGTGATTAAAAATTCTGATCTCACACGGATGGTTACAAAGCACGGTTTTGATTAATCAGAAAATTAGTTTAATCATTTGTTGGTAGGAATAATAAATTAATGCAGATGAAGTCCACACTGTTGTCTGTTGAACTATGAGTCTGATATCACAGACATTTCTGAAAATTCAGAGGGACTACCTATGTGAGTAAGAATATTCATCCATATGTTTGGTCTGTAAGTCCTCACTTCTCTATTTGAAGTATTTGAGATAGTTTGCTGTTGTATCTAGCATTTAATTTCTTTTTATATTCACAGACAGTAAGCAAATATTAGGAACTAATGTAGCGAGGCATATTAATATTATTAGCTGGCATTTTGAATAATGGAGTCATGACAAAATGCCACAGTGGAGATGGACTCTGGATAAAGATAATTAGTCGTCTACAAACTTTATTCCAATATATTATGCCTTTTATGCTGAGATAATAACTCTGAAATCCATGCTTTAAGAATTATTTGATAATTGCTTATTGGATGTCATCGTGGCTAGGTTAGGCTGTGCCATTTCAAATACAAATATCAACAGAAACAGGATTTCACTGCTGTGGTCACTTTTCAGAAATATCATTGTAGATTAAATATCACTCATATGCTTACAAGTTGACCATAAATTACAGAAATCTTATCTGTTGTATGCCTAATAAGAAAGTGGATTTCTTGGTTACCCTCAGCACAGTTCTCTGTGGATGGACTTCAGCTCTTCAGAAAAGGGAGTATGTTGAAGAAAGGAAAACATGTAACAACAGAGAGCTTTTACCTAGATAAAAGTCAGCTGTCAATATGTGACTACTGGTCTCAGAAAACTAACACCAACTGTAGTTATGTGTCATGTACCTTTATTCAGAGAGTTCTGCATTTCCTGTGATGGGTCAGCTCTGTAGAAAGAATAGTCAGAAAATCAATAAGTGGAGTAAGAAATGAAATAAAAAGTAGACCTGTTTTAGGCAGGGTGTTTTCTCTCTTCATGACTGATGTAAGTAAGCATTTCATGACTTATAACTCTCTATCTGCTGCTGAATCTGTTGGTTTTGTATTTAGTGTGAAGACTTTTGATCCAGGAAGAGCAAGCGAAGTAGAGATTCCACTGCCAGCCCATTCTGAACTGATGATCCTTTATAGATATTTCATGTACTTTTACATGTAAAAACTATTGGAATATGAGAACGATCTGAAGTAAAACTGTTGCATTTCTGTCTTATGGAGACCTGAGGGGTAGGGGAACTCACGAATCTTCTACTAGTAGTTTCTGACACAAACACTGTCTGATTTACCCATTTGAGCTATTTTTTAACCATACTCTGTGCATAAACAATGCTCAGGTGAAGTCCTCATCTGTAGAGAGGGGAAACTCACTGCTACACTGATCTCTAAAACTGCTAAAAACCCTACACTCTGTTAGTCGTCTCTCTGATCTATTCTGTCTCAGATGCCCTAATTCAAGTGATAGCAGCCAGGGTGCGAAGCAGCTCTTGAGCTGCTTGGAGTGACTGGTCCAGCAAGGTAACTAACTAATTCTGCGTCCTGGCAAGCTCTGCTGAACTGTGCTTCCACCTGTACCCTACAAAGGCAGAGCTTCAAACCTTCATTATAGGCTTATCTGCAGCACTTCACCTTCAGTCCATGCCTTTCTGTGTGACATTTAGTAACTAAGAGATGTGTGTGTGGAGGTATTTCTGCGGAGCAGTTTACTGAGAAAACAGGACTTAAACTTCCATGTAACGCTGTGGCAAAGGTAGCCTTTGGGAAAATAACTTCTGTAACAGCACTAGTATCTGTTTAAGTTCAAATGCAAGCGTATTCACACCTGAAAAATGTGCGTGTGTACAAGTGCTACTTTATAAGCAGAAAGTGGCTACAACTAAACATCTGATTTAATTATTTTGAATTAAGTGATAAACACTATTTAGATTTCTATGGGGAATTCTATCACAAGTTCTCAAAGTTCTTTGCAAATAGCAATGCGGTAGAAAAAAGATTATTTATAAAGAAAGATAATATTGATAAAGGAGAATAGTCAAAGATATGCTAAACAACTCAATTAAATAAAACTGAAATTCACAGCAGACTCAAGACTTGATGCTGCATCACTGCATTTCAGTCACCTTTTACTCTTTCTGGATAATGATATTAGTGCCTCTCAATTTCACTTGAACATTTATTCTGTTCTGGCAAATTTCTGGCAATCTGACTTTTCATTGCCGAGCAAGGGTATCTGGAACCTCAGTTTCTTTCTGCACCTGAAGGCTGGCAGTGTGGCTAAGAAATGTGGCTATCTTGTGGTATTCAGCAGCAATTCATGTCTCTCAGAAACCCTTCTGGTTATCCAAATTGAGGAATAAGCTGTACTGAAAGGCTGTGTATCAATGCTTAATGCCAAAAGGAAGGGATTCCACTGTGCTAATACAGTCAGGATTTTTCCATCTGACCATGATAATGTGATGAACATTCATGTGCAGATTATAATAAGTGATGTAGCTAAACTACCAATTTATTTTTTCTAGGCCCAAGGTTTTAAGAAGTATGACAATTTCAATGTGTCAGAGAGATATTTTTCATCATCTCCATTTGGAAACCAGTGCTATAAAATTTGACAGACCTGAAGAAATTAATTTCAGATTCTGGACAACAGCAAAACATTAAGTGTCTTAGAATAAGCAGCACAACAGTGATTTCGATTTACCTTTTGTGGACGTAAAGAGAGAGGTGAGCTCAAATCCTAAGCAATGTGTCAAAAAATGAAACACTGGGGAGAACTCATGAAAGTACAATCAGCTAAAAACAGCTAAATATTTTGATCTTCAAAATCCTTCTATTAGAGGATGTTCATTTCCATGCACTATTTAGTTTACAAGTATTGATGCACTGAATGAGTTTTAAGAAACAGCAGGGGATTTATGGCCTTCTGATTTGTTATCTGGGTCATGAATATAAGAATTTCATTCTAATGTCCTGGAGCCATATCATGCCATTGATTTTTTTTAAGCAGATTTTGCCATTGATTTAAATGGGGAGTTCTGCTTAAAAATCAATGGCACAATATGGCCCTGAGACATTAACGCATTCAGAATATTGATGGAAAAAGAAAATAAAACCTTTTTGCAAAAGCTCTTTCTCTCAAAATATTATCCTTTCCCCAGAAGGTCTAGGCATTCTACTGGATCTTCTTAAATTAAGCATAAATGCTGTTGAATGCAAGTTAACAATTAGATTTTTTTTTTTCTAAAAAAACACATATGACTGGCATTCAACCTTTTAATCAAATAATTGACTAATCACTCTGTGGTACAGCTTCACAATCAACTGTTCCAGCTAAACTCTTCTCCCCTGACCCTCTCCCTGCCACTTTTCCTCCGCACTTCACTTCAGAAAATGTTCAGTACAGCCCATTAAGGAACACTTTAATTCAAGAGGGTCTGGCTGATCAAGAAAAATTAAGCTCCTAATAACAGCAAAATCGAAAGAAATTTGGACAAAATGACTCTCCGCATCACAGATTTTGTTTACTAGTGGGTAATTAATTCTCCACATATGTTGGGAACATCTGTCGCAGTGACCTGCCATCGTATCTGTGAAATGACTGCTGTGCAGCTCCTCCGCAGGTCATTAGCAACGCTCGGAAAGGAATCTTCCTCTCTCTGGCCCAAACGGGCAGTGCTCTCCGGGGTGTCCACATCCCACGAGTCTCCCAGGTCTCTGCCACTCTGCTTTCCGCCTGCTTCCAGCAACTCCGTCTCCTTCTGAATCACACAGTGCTCAGAGGAAGACCTGGTGCCTGATAGAACGATGTGCAAAAGACTCACGAGAAGGAAAATGAGATGGATTTCATTGTCTTCTGCATCAGCCTGAACCTTGTCACACCTTCATGGATTAGCCGCCTTCTCCATTCAGAAATCATCCTAATTTAGTGCTTTAGTGGCTAAACTGTCTTTTCTGTTTCTACTTGGCCAAAGGGCTTGACGAGTGGAGAAGAGGAAGGGAGCTTTTTTTGCTTTTTGTGCGGAGCTTCCTTTTACGTCTGTACAGGAACATCAAGATGAAATAAGGACGTGCCAAAGGAAGTAGAAGAGAGGACAAGTTTCCAGGTTTCCTCTTCTATGTCTGCATTAAATTATTCCATAATATCCGAGAGGTAAGGTAGTATAAGAAATATTCCTTGATTAGAGAAGTGAGATATCAGTGAATATTGATTCATGCACAAATCCTGTTTTTACCATAAGCAAAGCAAAAAGCATAACAAATAAACACAAATACAAAAGGAAAATCCCAGTATCTGTACTTGAAAACCACATTTAGGTCATATATTGGCCAAGTACTGCTCACGTGCCAAGGCATAATCACATGCTCCAGAGCTTTAGACATTATTTTCAAGGTCATGCAGAAAATATTTTTCTGGTGAGGCAAGTTCCCCTCCCTCCCCCCCCCTCCATACCCATAGGGACTAGAATAAGCTGAGGAGGGTGAACACCTGCAGCTCTTCCAAGACACCTGTGTTTACAATGAATGCCACAGAGCCAACAAATATTTCACAGGAAACAAAAAAAAGATGCAAACATGAAATAAAATTATTCTGAAATATCATTATACACAGAACAAAGTGTAAGAATCATGTGTTGATCTACCTAATATTTCACTACATGCAAGAATTACAACTCCTGACATTTTCAGATTTCCTTTTAAATACCTTGTCTTACTTTCCTTAAATGTGTAGTATATCCTGAAGTCTAGGAATAATGTCTGTCTTTAAATAACCTTCTATTTTTTATTTTTTTCAGGAGACATTGCCACATGAAAATTCTGGGTAGTTTTGAATCAATGTAATCTGGTGTAACTCCATCGATATCTTGGAAAAAATGCTGATTTACATCCATTGAGATCACTGGACCTCTCTATTAAAAAACAACAACAAAAATATATATCCTTACCAATGTTTCAAATAATAATGGGGAGGAGAAATCTTAGTTTTAAAATTTCTTCTCTAATTAAGAAGCTACTTTTATCTACTGTGGTAAAGGCTACTCTATGTGTAGGCTGAAAGAAACCATGAACAAGTTATAGTCTGTAAATCATGAGAGAGAGAGAGAGAGATAAAATAAATGTCTTGCCATTGAACAAAATGGATTGTATTCATTTTTCAAGATACACAGTTTGTTCATATGTGTACAAATCACTCCAATGAAGTTGTAGCCAGAGCATAGGGCTGGGAATTGGGAGATGGGAACTACTCCTGACTCTGCTGAAAACTACCTATGTGACCTTGGCAAACATCTTAGGACTCACAGAACCGATGGCTGCTTAATGAGATAATCTGCTATGAAAAATAGGAGTGGGGGTATGAGGTAAGAACATATGTGTGTGCATGAAAAGAAGGAGTTTCTCAGGCAAATAATTACTTAATCAGGTCAGTGTTTTAACAGGTTTTGCTACATCTTACATACAGAGTCTGAAATTATCAAGACTGTGGAAAAAAGAGGAAATAGAAGAACTGCATCACCAGAGTTGCCTTCTGGTAAGTGAAAGAGTCAGGAGGCAGTTCTGAATGAAACCACATTGAAGGCAGGATTTGGTCTTGCACGTAAGAAGAGAACAGACTGCCTGGGCAGCTAGCGGTGGCTTTGGCCGCAGGGGAGAAAACGGAGCTAAATCACTGATCCTTAATGGTACTGGAAATACTGAAAAATTTTCTGGTTGAAGATGTGCAAACTTGTTTTATTTTTACCATGTGGATTTTTTAGAAGGGAAACGTATTTTGTTGCATTTCTGGCAAGAATAAGACAGTGTGTCTGGGTTCTCCAGATGGCTCTGGGGCTCAAGGATAGTCATCGCAGAACCACTGAGAAACAGAAAATGCCTTAGCTGTGCATGGTCTCTGACAGTTGATCTCAGAAGTTGCATGCCCTCCAGGACACAGCATTCAGATGTATTTTGAATGCATTCAGTTGCTATCTCACATGGTACTCATCAGAGTTATATCAAATACGTGATAGTTTTTGAAACATTGAGAATCACATGAAGGACTGAGCCACACGTTATACTCCCAATATATTCCCATTTAGGACTGTTCAGCAAATGCTTTATTACAGATCTTTTAGTTTATGGATCACACAAAATAAGATGAAAGGAAGCTGCCTAGCAAGATCAGCATAGAAGGGGTACTCTAGCCATAGGCAATTTTTGTCAATTAAGCAATATATGTAAGTCACATCCCTATCTCCGTCTCTGAGTCTAATTCTAGAAATTCAAGAGGATGAGGGCAGAGGTAGGAGAGTGAGCATAATCTCAGACTTTATTCTTAAAGCTCACAGCAAATCTACGCACAAGTAACACACCATGTACTGCCTTTATTCTTCCCATAATCCCTGACAGTGTAGACCCTTCTGCGTACCTTCAATCGAGAGTCTAGAGAAAGTTGACTATGAAAGAGTCAGAGCAGCTTTGGAAAATAACAGTGCTCCAAAGATGCAAGGATATCAAAATGGTTATGGTCATCCATAGACAATGTCTCTGGAGACCCTTTCAAAGACAGTCTGAAATACTGATGGATTTTGTCACAGCCTCTTCGATGTTAGATTTTGTCCTCTTTCCCACTTCATCTTTTTCCTCTTTCCCACTTCTCCAAACACATACCTCTCCCTTCATTCAAGCTAGAAGAAGTTGCAGGGAATTCTTCCAGGAAAGATTTTAAGGGATTTACTTTCCCCAAATTCCTGCCATGTAGTGTTTTCCGCACCCCTTCCACAGCAAGCCCTGGTCTGACCCAATATTATTCACTGTTCCTTCTGCAGGCTGCAATCTCCAGCTCTCCCAGGGGAGTAAAACCAGCAGCCAAATATCCACTAACAGCTTTGCATGTGTAAATCCATAGCAACTTCATTGAAATCAGTGGAATTAGTTTGGCTTGACACCAGTAGGAAGAAGAGCTGGATTTGACTTATTAGCACAATAACGGAGAAATTAGTTAGATTACACTAAGGATTTCTGTGATAAAAACATTTAATTTTCATTTAACCAGTGCAAAGGTAACATCATAATTCCCTTAAGGAATGTGCAGAAATAGTAGCCTATATACAAAGAAGGAAAACCCTTAAAGAGGAGTATGCTGTCAGGGAGAGTGATACTAATGCCCAGGAGAGCTGTATATAATTAGCTGTCATCATTTACATGGTTAGTTTCTTCACCACATACAAAGTATACATAATTACAGTTCACTTACAAAGGATTCATTTGCTGTGTTCCATATCTTATGAATTTTTATGGCACGTAAGTCAGTTACCATTAAGTTAAAATCTAAGCCAAAATGTCTAGAAAACTTCCAAGCAACAATCTCCTGCAAATTGCAGAGGAATCAGCTATGACTGTTTGATATTACAGTTGTTAATCCTTCTAAAACTCAGTGTTTAGTGGTTTAAAACTACATAAAATATTACAGTTGTTATTCATTAAATGGTAACATTTGACTTAGTTACAAACAACTAAAATTTGTCACTTTGCTATATGTCAAAAGGTCAAGAAAAGCTTCAGAAAACTTCAGTCAAAATAGTTCAGATATTTCAATTAATATTAACAGGGAAAAAATATCTTCTGTATCTTGGAAATTATTAAAAAGCATGCCACTGAGAAGCTGTACCTAAACTGGAATTTTCCAGTCTGATCTTTTTGTCAAGAATGGGAATGCACTTTTTTTGAAAAAACTAAGACCTTCTGCAAAATTTCAATTCCTATGTACTCTGCAGAGACTCTGGCAGGTAAGTCGTCCGAGGAGTGGAGCACAATAAAAATGTCCTCAGGAATCAGATTTGGGAAAAAATAGTAAGAAACATTTCCAAATATTAAAATTGAACCAAATATTTCTGGGCCTGACCATGCCTTCACTTCTAACAAATAAATGTGATGTCCACTGGTTATTTGGGTTTTTTATCTCCCCCATTTTTTATGGACTCAGAGTTGTTAACAAGTTACTACTATTATCAGGCACACTTTAAAAAATTAAAAAAAAAAAAAGAATTAAAGCAACAAAGGAAAGAGCTGAATTAATGTCTAGCTGTAATCTCTTTGAGAAGGGGAAATGTAACTTTTTTAGAAATAATACTAACGAAGGGCATGACTGTAGTAAGAAAACATCTCATTCTTGGCCTATATATCTCTATATTAATGAACATGAATTTCGAACCAAAGGTCTGTAGAATAAGACCGACTCTAAAGTGATTGACTAGAAATAAAAACCTCATTGTTAGCACGGCATAAAGTGCTGATTTAGTAAAAGTAGTCTTGGTTCTCTCAAACTCATTTTAATGCTACTTTGAAGGGCCAATATTGTCTTATCAGAGGTTATACTGACTGCATACACCCTGCTATCTTGCTATCAGCACGAGAATAATTGTGCCTTATGGCTAATAGTGTTCTCTTTTACCATCTTGTTCAAATTTTTGAGCTACAAGACTATCTTTCCTTTCCCAAAACTTAGGCTGCTGGAGAAGTTGAGGTCAAAGGAGGCTGAGATGGTGCCCAATAGTGCAGTGGTCCTCTGAGGACAGGGAAAAGTGAAACCTAGGAAGTATGGAGAGCACTTTTACTATGTCAAGAGTAAACTTATCTTGAATTAATTATATACATACATATACATGTATTTGTGGGCAAAATACTTTTCTGGAGCTTGATCCAAAGTACATTAAAAATGGCAGCTTAAAAAAAGCAGTGAGAGAACACCAGGGACAATGTAGGCAGCTAATAAGTCTCATATGTGTTCATGGCAGTGAATCTTCCTGGAAAAAATGTTTCCTAGTTATTTCTGCACAAAAAGAGATGAATTAGTCCAAAATACACCAACCATCTCTGGAAATAGTTTTTAGGCTTAGCTTACAGTGGGTGGATGCCTCCAGGAAATGATTGGACCTTCCAACATACAATGCAAAGGAAATGGTGTGGAATATGTAATTGGAGCTTCTTTTAAAGGAATTAACAAATATAAAACCCTCTATGTACTCATGCGAAAAATAAGACTCCAGACTGCTTGTTTGCCCCAGAATTTGCTGCTGGCCTGAGGGCAATATTTGAATTCCACCCACTGTCATTTTTTTCCTCAATGTCCTTCAAATTTCTCAGATCACTTTCAGCTTTGCCCTACACAGGGAATATTGGTGTGTTTTCTGTAGATGTTTGTGTGTGAACTATGATATGACTCATTAGCTGTGGTGTTACGGATTAATATAGTTAGATTATTTTTTTAATTCTGCTCATAACTGCATTGGACTGATCTTTGCATCTGAGTAACTGTGGTCTATTGACAACAATTGAGCAATAGTGATCTAACTAAGCTGACTGTCTGCACGTTGGTATGCTAAGCACCCTCGACACATCTGAAGGCAGGAGATTGCCTTTGAACAGACAGGGAAATAGAGGTACTAAAATTATGAGTTAATTGTTTTAAATCCCAGTTAAATAAGAGCTCTGATTCTTTCTGAGGTTTGTAACGTGTAAAAGGTTTGAACACAGGTGCCTAGATTTCCAATACGTTTCCTTCTGTGGTCAAACACTGAAACTTTAGCAGAGCTCAAACTTCTTCAAGCAAATGTTGTGAGAAACTAGTAGCTGCTTAAAAAACGTGATTCACATGGTACTTTAATAATGTATTTAAATTGCTGAGGGACATGGCTATGAAGGCTTGCATGTACCACACCTTCCTGCACACTGTGTGCAAGAGTGCATTTAAAAATTTGCGAAGTCTAAGCAGATGCTGTTACCATGACAAATGACTTTTTAATCAGTCATAATTTTGTACTAAGTGCTGTATAAGTGCCCTTTGTTTCACTACTTAAACTGTCAATGGCTAACAATGGAAGTCACAGACTAGTGCCTGTCATTAAAAGCAATGGAAAAAAATCAATACAATTTTTAATTAAAGGTGCCCAATGACTCGAGCTTTTAAGAAAGGAATTCTCCTTGTCAGTGCATCTTGCCTTCAAACCCTTTCTGGCAGTTCAGAAGTTAACACACAGGCAAATGAAGGTATTTGCAACGTGCTCCTGGAAATAAGAAGAGAAGGGAGCACATGAAGAATTCAGGGAAAATACTTTCTATTTGATTGATATTGTTAGGGAAGGGATAAAGTACATAAGTACTGATGTCTCTGGAGACCCTAGAGCATGCTTTTCATAGACTTTTAAAAATATGGAAGAACGTATAAAAAGATACCCCTGTCAGTAAAATTCACAGTATAGATTTTTCTGTACACAGTTGTGAAGAAGCAGCTTAAAAAAAACTTCCTATTGCTGTCATTGTTATTGGAGTATTCATGTTATTGACTGCCTCAAGCATCTTGTCTTTGTTTAGTCTCTTCTTACCCCTGAGTGCTCAGGTTTTTTTCTTGTTGTGTTTTTCTGATACCTTCTGTTTCTCTGTCATCTGCAAATGTGTTTGTTGAAGCAGATGTATGATTCACCCATGGTGATAAAATCTTCACTGGTATATCTTTAATAGCAGTACTTCTACAACAGTAGCTGAACTCTTAATTTCTCAGTAGAAGAGCAATTTGACAGGAAAAAATATAAGGTCTGGGCCAAACAGATGATCTTTCTGGGTAATTGCTAGCTGAGCATACCTCCTAAGTGAGCATACTTATTTTGAAATTAGGGTAGATTTTCTGGATTAGGTTAAATTGTACTGAAAGGCCTGGAATATGAGGCAAAAGGACACTAGAATACTATGGTATATGTTCACTTATGCTACTAAATTATCAAGTAATTTTGCAGCATATATGAACCTGGTATGATCTATGAAATCTTATATTGCTTTGTATTTTGGAGAAATTTACAACCTCAGTAAGCATAAACGATAAAGAGCATGATTTGTTCATTGATGTGAACAGCACTTTTAGATTTTTCTAAAAAAAATCAGAGGGGAACGGGGGTCTTAGCGCAATAGCTAGTAGGGCTCATTGACATGGCTTTAAACTAGATTCAAAGGGGAGGGGAGTAATATGGAGAATGATAAAGATATGCTGGAAGTACCTGAAGAACAGAAGAAAGGAATTCCAGTTGTTCCAGCCAGGAAGTCAGGTTCATCTGAGGTCCAACTTAAATGCCTTTATGCTAATGCGCGCAGCATGGGGAATAACTAGAAGTGTGTGTGTGCCTGTTGGAATACGATCATATTGGCATCACGGAGACGTGGTGGGATGAATCCTATGACTGGAGTGTCAGAATAGAAGGGTACAGGCTCTTTAGGAAGGATAGGCAGGGGAGAAGAGGAGGAAGGGTTGTCTTCTATGTCAAAGACCAGCTGGAGTGCACGGAGCTGCACCTGGGGACCAATGAGGTCCCAACTGAGAGCTTATGGGTTAGGATTAAAGGGAGAGCAGGGAAAGTGGACATAGTAGTAGGGGTCTGCTACAGACCACCTGACCAGGAGGACCGGGTGGATGAGGCCCTCTACAGACAGATAGGAGCTGCCTCACGTTCACGAGCCCTGGTCCTCATGGGGGACTTCAACCACCCCGGTTTCTGTTGGAAGGACAACACAGCAGGGCATAGGCAATCCAGGAGGTTCCTGGAATGCATGGATAACAACTTCCTTCTCCAAGTGGTAGAGGAACCAATGAGGAGAGGTGCTTTGCTGGACCTTGTTCTCACCAACAAAGAAGGGCTGGTGGGGAATGTGACGCTCAAGGAGAGCCTTGGCTGCAGTGATCACGAAATGGTGGAATTCAAGATACTTAGGGAAGCAAGGAGGGTGCACAGCAGGCTCACTACCCTGGATTTCAGGAGAGCAGACTTTGGGCCTCTTCAGGGATCTCCTTGGTAGAGTACAACGGGATGAAGTCCTGGAGGGAAGAGGGTCACAAGAAAGCTGGTTAATATTCAAGGATCACCTCCTCCAAGCTCAGGAGCGGTGCATCCCAACAAAGAGAAAGTCAGGTAGGAAAACCAAGAGGCCTGCATGGATGAACAAGGAGCTCCTGGACCAACTTAGGCACAAAAAGAAAGCCTATAGGGGGTGGAAGCAAGGACATGTAGCCTGGGAAGAATACAGAGCAATTGTCCGAGCAACCAGAGATCAGGGTAGGAAATCTAAAGCCTGGCCCTGGCCAGGGACATCAAGGGCAACAAGGAAAACTTCTATAGATACGTCAGTGATAAAAAGAAATCTAGGAAAAATGTAGGCCCTCTCCGGAAGGAAACGGGGGACCTGGCTACCAGGATATGGAGAAGGCTGAGGTTCTCAATGACTTCTTTGCCTCAGTCTTCACTGGCAAGAGCTCCAGCTGCACAGCCCAAGTCACAGAAGGCAAAGGCAGGGACTGGGAGAATGAAGAAGCACCCACTGTAGGAGAAGATCAGGTCCGAGACCATCTTAAGAACCTGAAGGTGGACAAGTCCATGGGACCAGACGAGGTGCATTCACGGGTCCTGAGGGAACTGGCGGATGAAGTTGCTAAGCCACTATCCATCATATTTCAGAAGTCATGGCAGTCTGGTGAAGTTCCCACTGACTGGAAAAGGGGAACCATGTCCCCCATCTTTAAAAAGGGGAAAAAAGAAGACCCAGGGAACTACAGGCCAGTCAATCTCATCTTTGTGCCTGGCAAGATCATGGAGCAGATCCTCCTGGCGACTATGCTAAGGCACATAGAAAATAAAGAGGTGATTGGTGACAGCCAACATGGCTTCACTAAGGGCAAATCCTGCCTGACTAATTTGGTGGCCTTCTATGATGAGGTTACAGCATTGATGGATAGGGGAAGTGCAACTGACATCGTCTACTTGGACTTATCCAAAGCATTTGATACCGTCCCATGCAACATCCTTGTCTCTAAACTGGAAAGACTGGTTTTGATGGATGGACCACTCGGTGGATAAGGAATTGGCTGGATGGTCGCACTCAAAGAGTTGTGGTCAACGGTTCAATGTCTGCGTGGAAGCCAGTGATGAGTGGTGTTCCTCAGGGGTCAGTACTGGGGCCGGTGTCATTTAACATCTTTGTTGGTGACATGGACAGTGGGATCGAGTGCACCCTCAGCAAGTTTGCAGATGACACCAAGTTGTGTGGTGTTGTGGACACGCTGGAGGAAAGGGATGCCATCCAGAGGGACCTTGACAGGCTGGAGAGGTGGGCCTGTGAGAACCTCATGAAGTTCAATAAGGCCAAGTGCAAGGTCCTGCACGTGGGTCAGGGCAATCCCAAGCACAAGTACAGGCTGGGCGGAGAACGTATTGAGAGCAGCCCTGAGGAAAAGGACTTGGGAGTGCTGGTGAATGAGAAGCTCAACATGAGCCGGCAATGCGCACTGGCAGACCAGAAAGGCAACCGTATCCTGGGCTGCATCAAAAGGAGTGTGGCCAGCAGGTCGAGGGAAGTGATTCTGCCCCTCTACTCGGCTCTCATGAGACCCCACCTGGAACACTGTGTTCAGCGCTGAAGTCCCCAGCACAAGAAGGACATGGAGCTACTGGAGCGGGTCCAGAGGAGGGCCATGAAGATGATCCGAGGGCTGGAGCACCTCTGCTATGAAGACAGGCTGAGAGAGTTGGGGCTGTTCAGCCTGGAGAAGAGAAGGCTCCAAGGTGATCTTATAGCAGCATTCCAGTACTTAAAGGGGGCCTACAGGAAAGCTGGAGAGGGACTTTTTACAAGGCCGTGTAGTGATAGGACAAGGGGTAATGGATTTAAACTGAAAGAGGGGAGATTTAGATTAGATATAAGGAAGAAATTTTTCACTCATAGGGTGGTGAGGTACCGCAACAGGTTGCCCAGAGAAGTTGTGGATGCCCCATCCCTGGAAGTGTTCAAGGCCAGGTTGGATGAGGTTTTGGGCAACCTGGTGTTGTGGAGGGTTTCCCTGCCCATGGCAGGGGGGTTGGAACTAGATGATCTTTGAGGTCCCTTCCAACCCTAACCATTCTATGATTCTATGATTCTATGATTTTTATAGTTTTAGATTTTCATCTTTTTGGTTGCAAATGTAAGAACATTAGACTATCAACCACAACTTGGAGTATAAAAGAATTCTATATTTATAAAACAAATATCCCTGAATTTGACATTTGATTAAATATTGGAGCAATAATGACAGACTTCAGAACTCCTGTAACACTTTCACAAACTGTATGACAGTATCACTAAGCTGATCCTGTGAGCGTTACATGGTTAATAGTGCTTTTACTTCCTTACAAGTTGTTTTCATAAGCAATACCTAGTTTCCAGTATAAGCCATATATTCCACCTCATATTTCTGATTTAATCACCTATGTCTCAACTTCATTTTTTTGCCTTTTATTTTCCTCCCTGTGATATGTAAAGAGTAACCTGTTTGTCATAGCAGTAGCAGTTATCACGCAACATTTCTTTTTCTTGTTTAAATTAGAGGGCTTCCATAAGGACTAATGAAGAAGAAAATGGCAGTGGAAGAAAAAACAGCACCAACTGTGCATAAGAAATATGCATTATGCTAGCAAATGAAAAAATACCACTGTAGAAATACTCCGAGATCTGACAATGAATCCATACTCTTGGACACAGCCAAGACAGTTTACCTGTCCTGCTTGAGCTCCAGGAACTTCTTACTCTGTTCCCATCTAAGTCAGTCTTTCTCATTTGCTTCCTGATAAAGATTCAAATGTCTAGGATTTAATTCTTTAAAGGTAAGTCAGTGTGGAGTAGAAGTCAGTAAAGATCATTTCCCCTGTTCTCTGCTGGCAACAGCAACAATGTGCAGCAACTGGTCCCACAGTGCCACTCAGGAGCATGTTAAAGCGTTTCACTGAAGACATGGCAGTTCTTGTGCCAAAAGGTCCTATCCAGCCCACTTTCCGTGAGTGCCAGACAAGGTGTGGTATGGGATGAGGTGGGATTCAGGGCTTCACTATCAGGACTGAAGGAACCATGTCAGACCTTCATTGTCTGGACTGAAGCAACTTGGGGTAGCCGGCTAAGCTGCCTCTGTGGTCACCGTGCCCCCTCAGAATCAGTACAGTAAGACTGCTGCAGGAGGGTCTGCAAGTTGTCTTGGCTGTTAATGTTTTAACATTAGCAAGCGGCATACGGTCCCTTTTGTCTCCTTCTCAGGTTATCATTGCTGAAGCAAGGCATCCAGCAGAGCTTGTTGCTCCCATGTCCAAAACTGAAAGGTGTCCAGGGAAGAGGTAATTGTGAATGATGCAGCACAGCTCTGCAGGCAGGACTTGTTTGGCACTCAGAGTATCGTTTCCCTCCTGGCTCTTTGGGTGTCCACTTGCATACGTTTGTTCAAGTTGCTTAGTTTCCATGTCTCTATCAAACTCCAGACTGGCCTTTCAAACACTGTAAGCTCATCAGGCAAAAGTATCATATAAGTTTAAAGAAAAACTTACTGCCCTTCCCAAAGGTGTCTGGTATCTACTGTGGGTCTATGTCCTCCAACAGCACACTTTTCCCATTCCTGTCTAAGACAATGAGCAGCAATATTTCTGGGGAGTTTTTGCCTTTTGATCTCCTCTCTGATCTAATGCAATTGTCCACTGGCAGAAGCGCTGCGAGGTGCAGAATAAAGTAATGAAGCTAATCTGATTTCCACCCCCCAACCCCAGTATCTACATGCCCTTATTATATTAGATTCCTAATGAGATTCTCTGTCTGCACTCCAGAAACAGGGCTGAAAATGTATGTATATGTGGGGAGGGGGGAATGTTGTGGAAGGTTGCCTCCATTTACATCCCATCTTTAATGGATAAAATCTGCCTGTCCTTGAGTTGCAGGGTGTCTACCTCCAAGATTTCTTGAGAGAGAAGCTTCTGAAATTGCCAAGAGAAAACAAATGCATTTAACACAAATGTTTCTTTGGTAAGGCAGCAAATATAAGCACAGGACCAGTAAAGGGAGGAATCTTCTTGTGAAGATCTTGTGCCTTCCTGCCTGATAAAGCTGGAAGATATCCTGAAGTGTCTGGAGAGCATGTTGGAGGGATGTGCCTCAGCTGGAATTGCCAGGAAAAACTCTGAATAAACTAGTTTCGTGTTGTTAAGCAGCAAACATAGTTACTTACCTTGTGAGTAAAGAGCCTGTACACTTCTAAAGGTCTCATGAAATGAGATGCAGTGATGCATTTCTTGCGAGTCATCCAGTCTATATTTAATCTTCCCTAAAAAAACAACTCTTATCTTCCTCAGGTGTACAGAGCCAATGCCAAGCAGTTTTTAGTAAAGAAGGTGAGAGCTACTAGATGTTGGAGGGCTGGCCAGTAGTGGCCATCCCCAGCTAAAATTCGTACATCAGAACCATATTTCACAAGTCTGGTCACAAATAAGTCCTTGTAAGTGAGACCTGACTCATTTCACTTGATGGGTCCAAACTCAGTGACTTCAAAACCGAGTTTGCCATTTGGTTTCGAGGCGGAAATTTTTTGTTGCAAAGAACCCTCATGACTGATTAGTGTTTATGGACAAAATGCCTTTAAAAGAAGTTTAACAGCCTCGGCTGGGTCCTTCATGGGCAAAGGTCCATATCACAGAAGCACTATACATAATTCACCACAAGAGAGCCCCAGAACTAAGCAAGAAAGCTAAATTAACTGTCACTTCCAGAAGAAGTGTTCCCTTTGGGTCAAGGTTGAAATCATTGGTAAACCGATGTGAAGAAGATCACATTGGTCTCCGTATGGATTCCTTCCCTGTGTCAGGACTGCAGAGAAATAAGGGAGGCAGAACGAATGCCTGCTAGAATTTGCACGTTATTCGCAATTCTTATTCACAAACCAGCCAAATTGTCCCCGATCAAAGTTTGAAGGATACGTACAGCTGGGGAAGGTGGGGGGTGGGGGGGCATGGGGAGTATCAATGTTTCTAAAGCAGCGTTGATTTTTGGCTAAGGCAGAACAAGGCTTCTGGCAGAGCAGGTATTCCGTTCACAGGGGCTTCCTGTCAGAGGTGGGAGGCATTATGGCTTCGTCTGAATACAAAAAACACCTCATTATTGCCCTGGGTAGGAAATGCTGCTGGTTACAGGGAGCGAGTATGACTTCAGGAGTACAGTTCATGAGAAGTAGATGCCATCTGGCTGTCATTAAATGGCTGATTGTGGCTTTCTGTGATTGACTGGCGATTGATTGACAGGTGGGAGAGAGGAAAGGGATATAGCGTGTCAGCCAGACACACCAGCCTTTTGTTTCAGTCCCATAATTTTTGCGGTGTGTGTAGCTATCGGGGGGCAATTTTTCTTTCAGTCCCACTAGCACTGCAGCCTCCATGTCAAGTAGACCTGAAGTCTGTAGAGAAGAACAGGAGAACGTGGAGAGTATTTGACCAAGCACTGAGACTCTTGCAAACCTTCACAGTTTAACTCTATGACAAAGAAAAGGTGCAATTTAAAGAAAATGTTTTGTCCTGTCCTCCATTTCTAACATGCCCGCACTTCCAAAGGCTGTAAGGAATGAATTGTTCTTCTGACACTTTCAGTTTGTAACAACTTTAACCATTATAACAGCTAATAATATGTTTTCTAAATGTTTTTAATTAAAAAAGCAGAAGGTTAATTGATAGGACATATAAAAATAAATCCAAATCAAGCTTGCAAAGATCCAATTGCCACACTTCAACAGAATATTTGGGACCAGAATGTTTGTTCCACCCTGAAAATCTGAGGCGACTTAGTCTTAAATTGCGCTGAGCAAGGCTTGTTTTCTTTAAATATGCATAGAGTAAACAGGTTTCTGGAAGCACAAACACATGGCAAAGGCTTTATGCAGAGCTGAATCGTGAATACTCGGCATGTAGTCCCTACGAGGACTGCCCGCCGTGGGAGCGGGTAGGGGCTGGTTTGCCTCTCCATAGCACTTGCACATATTTTAACAGCGATGCTTAAAGCTGCTCCTGTTCACGAGATCTCTGATAGACACCAAACTTGTTGTTTAAGCGGTGCCATCCTCAGGCTGGCAAAGCATCCATAGGGAGGTGGTGGTCGCAGGTAGGGGTTGTTCTGAGCTGGGAGGATTCCAAGGTTCCAAGGTCAGTGAGTGTATGAGTACGGTAAGAAATCCTGTTGATGCAGCTCAAGATGGTCAGTAGTATCCAGTGACTGTGCCTCAAAACATAAAGATTAGAAATGTGTCTTTTCCACTGAAGGGAACTAAATTTTGCCTCAGTGAAGGCTTTGGGAATGGGGCAGTCCGTGCTTGTGAAGTGACTTATCTGTGTCCAAGTTAGGCCCCATCGGGTCTGCTTAATTGTGGTTTGCACATTAAGCTGATGTCTCCTTGGGCAAAATCTTCTCTGGTTTAAGCACTAGGACTGTTGCTTTCAGATAAAGAATTAAAATAACTTTTACAATCTCAACAAAGTTATTAGACCAGAAGAGCTGATAAGGAGTTGCTGTTGATACTAATGGATATTTCTGCTTAAAACTTGGTGCTGCATTTTCTCATATTTACATAAAAAGCTTTTACTAAAATCCAGACGTCTTACATAGTTGAAAGAGCTTTCAGACTAGACATCATTTTTTTAAAGCAAATTTCTAGATATGTTTAGTCATTTTGAGAGAAAATGAACAAAAGAAATAACTTCCTCTGTTTTGACTCTCTGGAGTAGAAAAATAATCAATGTAATATCACTTAGATTGGAATAAACACTCATATAAAGCTCATTATTTGTAGAAATATGTGAAACTCAAAACAATAATTAAAATACAGTGATTTTCAGGTGCAAAACCATCTATAATACACTGTATAACATCTTTATATAGTTAGTAAGCAGTTGACTACGTACATGGAATATAACTAAATCCACACAAACAAGTTTTAATAGTTCCCATGGTAAGTATTGGTACAAGAATCATCTAAGTAGATAAAAAAAACAAATTCACATTTGGAAACCTTGATTCCTAAATGCCTGTTACTTTACTAATGCTACTAAGCAGGATGAAATATTTCACAAGAAAGAAAAAGATAGGAACTTAATTTGATTAAGACCGAATAAACATGTTACTTCAGGGGTTTTTTTACATTTGTTATGTTTGTGTACTGATACCGAAAGTAGCTCTAGCACACAGTGCAATCCCTTCTGTCCAAAACAAAGCTTGCATTCCAGCACATTCCAGCAAAGAGTGAGTTCTTTCAAAGAAAAAAAAATAACTAGCTGGAATTTTACAAGTGACTGCATTCAACTCAGTATTTTACTCTGGGAGTCAACAAGACTACTGCTGCTTTAAGGAAAGAGGGTCTCCAAACGGTTTATGAAGTGATAGATCATATATAAATAGGTTGTTTGCTCTCAGTACAGATGCCATCATTACTAACTACTTTCAGGCTCTTTGAGAGCTAAATAATTTCGTAATGCATCATTGAACATTTAGTTGCTTCGATAGCAGATGGTTTCAGGGGTCCATCTGCTCACAGCAATGTTTTCAACAAGCCCCCTTCACCTTCACCAAAAGGTTCAGAAACATTAGAATATTCATTCCTCACCACAGGTGCCTTTCCTGGAGCCTCCCCATACACAGGCATAGTGGGTCGCACACTCGGAAAGACAGAGGTGGTTTCCGAAATACGTGACTTAATCTATTGTGTGTAGATTACTTCTGTCAGCACATGAAGATAGCAGCAATATTAGGAAATACGAAGCATCAGGTTACCTGGAACACAGCTTTCGTTTGTCAGAGGTAGATTTTGAATAGGCTTGCATCTAAATACAAAGAGTTTAATTAATTTTAATAGTATTTATAATTTTAACTGTGTACACACTGTTAACTGGCACTGTAACTGTGTGTGCACTTAAAATTATTAATACTATTAAAATTTATTCAACTCTTTATATTTCAATGCATGCACAGTTAAAAGATCAGTGCACAGAATAAATATCCAGGTACCAGCTGCTGAAGAGAGAAATCTGATGTAGTGGAATACAAATATGTCAAATATGTATTGCCTTGTAGTGCTAACAAGCAGAATAACAAGGGAATAAGTTCTAGCAATCTTCTTGTAAATTGTCTGAACTGTATTAACTCCTATACGAGAAAGGCAGTGAAGAAACTCAATAATGAATCGTTAACTCTTTGTTGGGCTTTTTTCCTTGAAGTGAGTTAATTGCAGACAGAAAAATTACAGGGGTGACAGACTTCGTTTGGCAGAGGAAGTAAACATATTTGGTCTACTGACTAACTGGAGATGCATTACTCTATTAACCATTTTTGCTGTAGTTTTCTCAAACCAGACAAGAGGGGTCTCTGAGAAGAACACCTCATCACAGAGGCTGGTCTGTTAAATACCTTTGGGACATATGAATTAGAAAAGCATTTGTATCTGAGTTACTGCCTCTGTAATTCCCGGGACAACCACATAGAGTTGCTTGATTTTATCCTCTTCAAATGCATGTATTCCTAATAGATTTTCAATATCGTGAAGTGCGTGGAAGTAGAAATGAATCCAGAATTAACTGAAAATAGTTTTGATGAAGTCCTCCTGTCTGAGAGGAGCTAAAGGATGGGTTTTATGGGAGTAGTAGAGATTATTAATGATTTGTAAGTAAGACACGACGCTTCACAGCTATGTGGTGTACACTGAACTATGGGATGCTTCAATTTCTGCCCTTATATCAGGTTGCTAATTTTTCTTGCTTATAAATTGGTGTATAAATATACAATATCTACTTAGATATTCCCTGCCTCAAAAGCATATAGTCCTTTATGTATATAAAGGACCTGGCACAGCAGTGTGCTGCACTTCTCAGGGAGCCTGAACCTGTTTGATAGCTACTCAGGAGTTCGTTTACCTGTCTGAACCAAGAGAAACTGTCATCTTAAAGCAATATAATAAGTTTGACATAGCCTTCAGAAAAGCAGATAGCAAGAATTAAATTACTGTTGGTGTGTCTAAACACTGCAGTTCAAAAGCTTTAAATGTATGTTGCAACATATCTGTGACCACTGAAGGCTGGTTTCATGATTTTATTTTGGCACCTGACATAGCCTCCTAGTTCTGACTGTGTAGCTTGGTGGAAGTGGCTAAAAGCAAAGCACTTGGTTGGAAACTTCAGTTTCTTGTCATGTAGTCTGATGAACCTCATTCTATGAAGGAGAGTTGTACAGATACTCCCACAGCTAGTTGAGGCACCCACTGTCTTCTGAGCATCATCAGCAGACTCCTAGAAAGGGCCAACTAAACACAAGTCAGCTTTCTCCCTTTTGTAGATTACAGCTACAAAGTTCATTCTCATGAAACATTAGCCCTCAATTTTTCAAGAAGTAGGAAAATTTTGCTGTCTATATGTAGGTCAGGCCACAGTCAGGTCTTTCCTCCACTTCTAAGTCAATGAAGCAGGGTAACAGGCCTTTTTAAAGTTCATAGACAGTGGGTCCTGGACAAGTATAGGATGGGTTCTTCTTGCTCACCAAAACTTGATTATTTAACACAATATACTTGAGTATTTACTGGACCGGAAACAGAAGGGCTCAGCCTGAAGGTCAGGGTGTTTGATGAAGGGGAAGAGCTTCTAAAGCAATCTGGGGAAAAGATGTATATTGTGGTCTCCTTTCAATTATGTGAGTCCCTTAACCAGTGGGTAATGCAAAAGGCCATCACCACCATTCCAGTTTTGGCAGTGGCCCATGAGGTTCCTTTATTTATCCCAACTCCTTCCATCCCTGCAGCCAAAACTCTGCTGAGTGCTGAGTGAACTGTTCCAACATCAGAAATCTTTATTTTGCCTATCCTGAATTAGGATGCAGAGTAGGGAAAATGATATTTGAGGGGAATTGCTTATTTTGTTTAGCTGGAAAATAAAGGTTTTTGATCCATATTACCAGCTTCATGACAAAAGGACCAATATTACATGCATGCAGGTACATCACTCACTCTAATACCGGTTGAATCTCAACTGCAGTTTGGGATATAAATGCTTTTTCTGCATAAATACACCGTTGCGGGTTTTTTTATGATTTTTTCCATGTACAATAAATCACAGCTGTAAACAGCACTTTTAATAAAAATCTGTCATGTAAAATCATTTTATGAAAGGAGAGGTTTTATTTGCACTGTACTTGGGACTTAACATATCAATAAAAAAATGGCTTGTCCTTAACTATAGTAAATAAACTGCAACTGCCAGAGTAGTTGTAATAAACCAACAACTGGAATCTATGGATAGATGATGGCTAAAATGAGAGTATCCCACAGTGAAAAAGATTTCAAATGGAAAAATTAATACTTTAAAATATAAAACATCTTTCTGTAGTGCTTTCCAGCGAAAATACTGTGTACATTACACATGTATACATCCACAAAATAATAAAAGCAAGCTTTCACGTGTTTTCAAAAATAAGATCAATGGGAAAGTCAGTTTTATGCTCGGCAGTAAGGGATTGCATTCACACTGAGACTGTCATTCCCATCTATACTGTCTACTTTGTTTTGCTATAGCATCACATTATTGCTTTAGATGGCTGTGCAAGGTTGTGGTGCTGCAATCTTTCTCCAGTGAGTAGCATCACTGACATTTTATGGGACTGCTCATTTTATGAGACTGCTCTTTTTTTTTTTCAGTCTTGAGAGCAGATGATTATTTTTGGTCAGTTATCAATGCTTGTCACAACAGGATTTCATGGTACAGCTGACAAAAATCTGACAATTACCAAATAATTAGTTCTAAATACTTTAGGCATATTAAAAACAGGAGAGTCAGAAGATCATGATCTGATCAAATATTTGGCCTTTATATCCTAAAATATCATGTCAAAAATCTGTTACAAAAATGCTCATAAACTCATAGTTTCTAAACTAAACAATGAAGAGTTGTCAACTCCCTCAAGTTCTCAGACGTTTGGTTTGGTGCACTGTCCAAGTAAACTCAAAGCTCCCTGAGAAAAACAAAGCCTGCAGATAGGCTCTTACATCTTCTTGTCTTATCTGTAACTGCATCTTACTTACCACCTACTCTAAATGCAAATTTCATTCTTTGTTCTGGAGTCCTTGGAGTGGCTTGGATCTTGGTTTTAAAAGATAAAGAATATTTCCCCATATGCGTAACTTTTCTGAAGATTTTCAAGCAATTATACTTGTGGATACAAGAATGGAATGAGGAAATGCAATGGAAAAAATGCAATGTGTATTTTTTCCTACAAAGAAAACTGAGACCATTTGATAAATCATATCAAATAATGAAGAGCATCATATCTGATTCAGAAACCAATACAGGCTATATTTTGAAAATGATCTAGTAGTCTTTCCTTTCTCCTGGCACTTGGTGAACTAGTATTTCTTTTGCTTTCATTTCATCCCATGACAAGTTCCTCCTCATTACCTTTCCCAGTTCAAACTGAGAGTAATTGTTCACAGGAAAAGAAAATATATCACATTCAAGTACAGAACAACCCAGAGAAATCCAAACTAAAATAGTAGCTGACTATGACAAGATGGGATCCTAACAAAAATACAGTATACTGCTGGATAGCTAATCAGATGCAACTTGCTTTGGGAAGGACCTTGGAAACTGCAGCATGAGTATGGAAGGATTGCAGCATGAGTATGGAAGGACTCTGAAAAAGAAAAAGAATCAATATTGGAATCCAGCATTTCACTAAAATTAAGAGTCATTTAAATGGAAGATCAAGTCAAGACAAATTAGCTAGTATTTGCTTTATGAAAAACTTTTGTGAGACATAGGATGAAGCGGTACCAAATATACTGTATTTTCTGAGATCTACCACTAATCTTCTTCCAGACTGAAGTTTTATTACAATAAACACCACTGGAACCATCCGGCTGCTTCCAGACCAGGAAAGAACAAATTGCTTTTGTTTTTTTCTCTCCAGAGAAGAAATGATGGCCAAAGCACTGATATCGTAGAATCATAGAATCATAGAATGGTTAGGGCTGGAAGGGACCTTCAAAGGTCATCTAGTCCAACTCCCCTGCAAGGAACAGGGATATCTCCAGCTAGATCAGGTTGCTCAGGGCCTCGTCCAACTTGGCCTTGAACGACTCCAGGGATGGAGCATCCACCACCTCTCTGGGCAACCTGTTCCAAGGTTCCATGTGATTCCATATCCTGTTTTTCAAGCCCTTGCTGTGCTAAGTACTTCTAAGTCTTTATATTGTCTTGCTGTGCAGAACACTGGAGTAAGTGGGACAGGGAAACCACAGTTGAAAAATAACATCAGGTAAGATTTTTAGATTTTGACCCAGAACTGACATGATCTATACTTCTGATATGTTAATGTAACTCCTAATCACTCTCATGTTAATATGGTGTCATTTTTATATGGTTATATGGCCACAGTTAGTGAACCTTAATAGCCATTCAAAACATGGATCTGTGCTGGTGCTGTTTGTCTTATTCCCTTCTAATTGCATTTCTCATTTTAATGTTGGAACAAAACAATTGCAAATAAAAAATACAATCATTAAAGAAAAATATTTCTGGCATTCATAAAGATACTGCAGCGACTGAATAGATGACCTATGATTTTAAAATATATAAATTGCAGTGATTAAATCTAAATCAATTTAATCATTTCATTAAACATGAAGGGCCATTCTGGTATCTGCGTATGTTGTTGATCCAAAGGTTTCTTACTTTCCTAAAACCAGCCACAATAGTCATTAATCCCCTATTTTAGACATTCATAAAAACTTTTTTAGTGAATGCTAAAATATCTTATGTTACTAAACTACATTGATAGGAGTATTTTCTTATAGGAGATTTTTAAAAGGAGGTTAAAATTTAAACTAGAAGTATAGTCAGGTAGGATTGTGATCTGGAAAATAGTATAAAGTATCTTAAAGCATCAAATCTGAGCACCTAAACAGCAAAATTATGCTAGAGAATGGAAGGGAACTGCAGTTGTTTAGAGAAACAGTGACTTACATACAGATGTATACACATACCTTCATATATTCATATTTATCCATACTTTTTTGATTCATTACTCACTAAATTCATGCATTTTAATTATAGAAACCTTACCATGAGGCTCTCCCCTGTGCTTTATTTACAGAGCAAGATCTACCTAACAGGTTCTCAAACTTTACAGCTGCTGTACTTCATTTACTTTTAATGATGCTTTGACTGGTAGTTTTCCCTTCTGTTGCCTTCGTAACATTTCTAAGCTTCCAATATTATTTCACAAGGAATTTGATTAATTTTCTTTCCTGACTGCTATTCCTCTCCTGCTAACCCTGCTTACTCGCCTAACAGAGTGCAGGATTCTTCCTCTCTTTCTGGCCCCTGGGCTTTTCTTTAAAAGAAAAAAATAACAAACATGCCAAGTTGTATAAAAAAGTGGGTTGTCAGTGCTCTGTTGAAATACTGACATTCCATGTCTGCAACCACAATTTTTGAGGCAGTATACAAGCTGGAAAAACACCAGTGGCAAGAGCAGTTGCCATTTTGAATTTCATTCTGACTCTCATAATAACACTGTGGAAGAGATATCAAGTTTTAATTTCTATTTACAAATGCAGGTAGACAGTGGTCTATGTTGGAATGATGCAAAGTATGCCAAATCAATTACTGTGTTAAGTTTAGGGCTGCACATTTTTAATCTGTATAGAGAAGGCTGGAAGTCCACCAGATATCTTTTTTGAAAAATGTAATAAATAAAACTGGAAAAGATAATAGACCAGTAAAGGAAAATGTTAGCCTGTTATTAATTTGTAATTAATAAAATTGCAGCATTTAAATTCATACTTCAGTTTACCAGTACACAGTTACCTTTTTACTAAGGAACTGAGTTCACTAAATTACAGAAAATTAAGCTTCCCTGTTACTTGAAATAAAAAGAACTTTCTTATATTTTTGTGTGGATGCACACTTCCTGCAACTTCAGATTGATAGGAATTTAATTTGTTTTACACTATGATAAGATTGAGAATATTAATATCCATTTTTAGCTAATTTATGTTTTTATTCATGTGTGTGGCAAACTGATTGTGCATATTTATCTAGTTAACATGAAAGTCCAATGTGGCGCATTAGTCTGCTCTGGCACATTAATATCTTCAATCTCTATTCCTAAATTTTTAAATTTAAATTAAAACACTAAAATTGAGGTGACTTTTAAATGTAGTTGCAAATCTGTATACAGTTCCAAAAATGGAAGAGTAATCTCATTATTTCATTAATGGGTTTCTTATGATTAAAACATACCAAAACAGTCCATAAAAATAATTAATACAATAAGAGTAAGCTTTACTATTCTTACAGGAATTTGTGATGGCAGTAATTTCCAATTATATTCCTTTTGATTTATTAAGATGCTGGAATTCTGTTCTTATTGACCATGGAGTTTTATTCATGAGATGGAACATATGTCAACATTTAAAACCAAGCAAGGAAACAAAACCGAAAACAACCTAGATAACTATTTAAACTTGATTAATTTATGATTTTTAATTAGAATTAACTTGCTGCAGTCTCACCTGCAATAAATGCATCTATATCTCACTGTTTTCATCTGAAGATTTGGCTGTTACATAAGGTTTAGTTTCTGGATAAAACTGATGAGATTCTTTACATAGAACTAGGCTCAAGGGTTTATTTTTTGTACTAAGCCAGAAACCTTCTCTGATTAATCACCAAAAAAATGTTCAATTTCTAAAATGCAAGATTACAGTATAGTATATGTGGATATTCACTCTTTGTGTTATTATGAAAGCTGATATTCTGGGAAATAGTTTCCCTCCAATATCTTTAATACTTTTGTGCACATACAATCGTTCTGGAGAAGAAAATATTATAATGCACACAAAATATCTACAGAACAGTGTAGTACACTTAAGTACCAGATAAAACTTTCTGGACCAACCAGTAATTTAGTCCATATCAAGTTTATTTAGAAGAAGCACTATTCATGAAATCTTCAACATGTCTTCCAGAGGTGTAAGCATTAATTTGATTCTTTTCAATATAAAATTGCCTGGAGAATTTCTGGTTTACAGACAACATTTTTAATCCAATTCAGAACACAAATCAAAAAGTTCATATTTTCTTCAGAAGAAACTGGAGGTTTTGCTTGTTTTCTTCTGGCTTATCTGGGAATGTCGTCTCAACTCTGAGAAGCATCACAGCATGCTTGAAGTTTTACAGCAGCCCTGTAAGCTTCATCTTTAATTGATGCAATTTTCCTTCCTTGTTTGCATTCATTATTATTTTCATCCTTTGGAGTTAAGATGACTTCTGTTGTTGGCCATATGAGAGGCAGTTTGATTCTATATTTTAAGAAAGGGTGCTCAATTCCGGCTAAAAAAGCAAAATAACATCATGTTGTTCGGGGAGGTGGGGGCAGGAGGATGGAAGAAGGTGGTTATTCAACCATTTAAACAAGTGCCCTGTGCTCTTTTGGAAAAAGACAGGGGCTCCCTGCACCCATTTCTGCTCCAATTTAATGAAGTTGTTAAAGTAGCAAGACTGACAGGTTAATTATCCTTTATAAAAGGGGGACAAATTGAACTGTGTCTTTCCATCATTTTTTGATATATCAAGAAGCTCCTGAGGTGCTCAGATGCCACTCTGGTGAATAGAACAACTAATCCACTCTGCTATTCTTTGCTGACCCTGGTCCCCCCATCGGGGCCTTGCAGTATATTGCAGTTGGTTTTTGTTTCACATTCAACAGATTCCACTTTATTATAAATTCAGAAGGATTTTTTTCCTCCATATGTTGGCTGACAGCTCCCCTGAAATAACTGATGGCTAAATTTAAACTCTGATGAAAATTAACCCGAGTGTTAAATGCAAACAGGAGCTGCTTGGAAAGAAAAGAGTTATCATGGTAAATGCCAAACAGTGGAAAATGTGTGTAAATTAATGGAGTCTCACTGGTGACAAGCTGTCAGGCAGTTTGATGGCTCTCGCTAGTGCTTCAATCCCACTGAAGTTGGCCAGAGGGCAACATGGACAAGTCCTGCTTTTCAAAAAGACCGCGGGATGCTTGACAGTAACGCTAACTAGATCATCTAAAGTTCATGGTCAAATAAGATATTTTTTTTTTTCTTTTTGCAAAGCTTTGCACTAAACAGAGTTCATGCACAGCTGCGCTATGAGTGAGATATCAAATCGCAGTTTCCGTACAGCGGTCAAAACAGAATGCAGGTTTTCGAGACCAGAGAGTTGCGGTGAAAGGAATTCAGGGAAAGTTAATTTCAGATAGATGTTAATGTTATTGTATTGCTGTATTTGATGAGCACAGAGCAATGCTTGAGGGTTTTCCAGACAAAAGCCTCCTTTCCTAGATTGTATTTTAAATGGATTTAAAAACTGATATTAATTTTAGTCTTTTTTTGAATCCTTCATCTGAAGCATCCTTCAGCTCTAAAGAAAGCTTTGGTATATATGGTAAGATATACTTTATCCCCTATTTTTTATTGTTCTCTGCTATTTTATTTTTCAGCGTTTGTATGCTATACATTAAGGAGCTAATTAGTGCTCTGCTGCTTTCTGAAGCAGAGTGGTTTTGCCATTTACTTCTATGGAAGCAGTGCCTAATACTGACAGTGTCCACTCTCCTACAGTCTGTGCTGGCATGGTTTTGACATGAAATAAAGTAATTTAGTGGGAATTAAGTTGAAACTGCTAGAACTGATCTGTATGTGGACTAAGTTCTATAGACCTGAAGGAGTCTGTTTCTGGCTGTTTTTTTCAAAAATAGGAAAGCGCAATCTTGTTTAAAGCAGCAGTTCTAATAAATTAATATTTTTTTAAGTTACATTCCTAGTCAAATTAGCAAAGCTTTTACCTAAATGATCCGTAGATTGGGCATAGAGTGTAAGATACAATAAAACTCACTGTGGTGTATAATTCACATTTGCCAATATTTACAGGAAATTAAAGCAACAATATGCCTTATGGAAAGGACTGTCTGTACTGGTCAGGATCGTTTCTACCAGACTAACGCTCAAAGGTATCAGTCTTAAAATCTTAGTAAATGTCACACAATGTATAGAGAAATTATATTTGAATAATACCTCAGAGAGGACAAAGGATGAAGTGCAGAACTACCCTCCATGATCCATCTAACTTATGTGACCCCACCACTTCATATCACCTCCTGTGACTGATGTCACCCATCCACTAATCTGATTCTCCGTTGGCTTTCTTCATTGTTTCAAATGACTTTATCAGTCCAAACAGTAACTTCTTTCTCCTTTCCCCTCTGCGAAACATTGGCTTCTCCATGAAAATGACATCTGCCAGGGCAGACAAAGTTATATCCAGTTAGTAATCACTTTCCTCTGTATAAAAACATCTCAGTCTTGACTCCTGATACACCTGATGAAACTAGAGAGCTAGGTGAAGGAAGTCTATATGTCATGAGACACAAAGGTTGCATCTTACACTGGAAATTCTTGATTGGTTTAGGTGAAAATCAACTAATATAACTCATAAAGATGTTTGTCTCTCATTGTATTTTTCTTTCCTTGAGCCCTGTGTATAAGAAAGTGTGATAACTGATATCTCGTTACAATCAGGTATTAAAACATGGCTTAATGATAAGCATACAAGCAGTTCCACCAACATCTGTGGGATTTCTGATACGGCTAATATTATTTAATTCCTTGCTAAATTGTATCTGCATCATGTGGTGTACAGTTAGAAGAAAGAAATAGTTCAAATATTCTGAATTCTCTGACGCATTTACTGGTTACTTGCACTGGTAGATGTGGAGTACATCACTCACTGCCACATTGAGAAAGTCATTGCTCTGTATCACATCATCCTTATAAAGCAGCTCAAAAGAAATAGTTAAAAAAGAAACTAATATACAATCTCTACCTTCAATGAAAATCTGAATGACACCAAAACTCACAACCAACATGGCATTGGTTGCTTTCTAGATTCCTCTCATGTGCCTGCAGTATACACGTTCTTTCTTAAATGAGGAAGATTTGCTTGTCTGTAAAGTTAGAAGCAATCTCAGAAACTACTATTCTATTTCAGAGCTAAGTATTTAAAGACTTTTTCTCTGTATTTTCATAAGTCTCCTGTGACAGATAGCATTGTGTGGTGCTGTTTTAGCCTTTTATCATTCAGTTCCAAAATTTAAATTATATAGAAGGAAATCAAATTATCATAAAATTGTTTGCCAAAAGGGATCATTCTGTATTGTGTTTCAAGAATGTAACACCTGGGCCAGGTTCATAACTGTGAGCACTTTAACTAGAACTCCTTTCTTCTGTGACCCTTACAAGTTAAGCTTTAGGCTTCATCAATTCCAACAATCCTTTTATTGTACACATCAACTCTATCAGGGTCTGGAGGAAGAGGTGGTTTACCAAATAGCCTGGAGTAATCCTGATTTCATTTAAGAGAAAGAGATTTTTGTTGCTACTTCACTGGACTATGGGATTTCATCTGCAAAGTTTGAAGAAAATAAAATTTGCTCATGCACAAAGGCCAGAACTTTGAACTAGACCTCACACAGAACATGTAGGTAGCTATGGTGACACACTGTTTGCTCTCCTGGTGTACTTTCATCACCTTTCACATTCCACTGGAAAGGCTGAGAACACCCTTACCCACCTCTACCCAGCTTAGACTGAGTACCCAGCAGTCTAAAAAATAGAGGAGTCACACGTAATGCATTAAATTTGTTTCTTTTGATTTCTACCCGAGTGTTGCGACCTGTATGTGTTGTGTATATGCTTCTTTCTTGTGCATCCCAAAGTGCCATCATGAGTAAAGACTGTCATTTACGCATTTTTAATGCATGTACGGTTAGAGGACTCTTCTCTTTAAGTAGAGCTTGTTGACAAAAGAAATTATGTTTAGAAATTATTGTGTTTACCTGATCTTTGAAGGTTCGTGTGATATTCAGGCCTGTGAATTTGCCAACAAGAAATCACGTTGACTGGAATAGAGCCCAGGCTCAGAGCGAGAGTGACTGTTGCTGCTGCTGCTACGTAACACTTGAAGATAAGTGATCAGCCCATTTCCTTTTCCAGTTTTATGGCATGTGCTCCTGCTCGAAGACCACAAGGTTTCTGGACTTTTATCTTTAGGGCGTTGGCTATATATAGTCTCAAAAAGACTGAACTGAAAAGACCAGGTTCGAGAACATCTGAGGAACTTGAAGGTGCACAAGTCCATGGGACCTGATGAGATCCATCCGCGGGTCCTGAAGGAATTGGCGGATGAAGTTGCCAAGCCACTGGCTATTGTATTCGAGAAGTCGTGGCGGTCTGGCGAGGTCCCCGATGACTGGAAGAGAGGGAACATAACCCCCATTTTTAAAAAGGGGAACAAGGAGGACCCGGGCAACTACAGACCGGTCAGCCTCACCTCTGTGCCTGGCAAGGTCATGGAGCAGATTCTCCTGGGAACCATGCTAAGGCACATGGAGAGCAAGGAGGTGGTGGGTGACAGCCAACATGGCTTCACCAAAGGCAGATCGTGCCTGACCAACTTGGTGGCCTTTTACGATGGGGTGACAACATCGGTGGACAAGGGTCGACCAGCGGATGTCATCTACTTGGACTTGTGCAAAGCTTTTGACACTGTCCCGCACGACATTCTTCTCTCTAAACTAGAGAGTCATGGGTTTGATGGATGGACCACTCGGTGGATAAGGAATTGGCTCAATGGCCGCACTCAGAGAGTAGTGGTCAACGGCTCAATGTCCAAGTGGAGACCGGTCACGAGTGGCGTCCCTCAGGGGTCCGTGTTGGGCCCGGCCCTCTTCAACATCTTTGTCGGTGACGTGGACAGTGGCATGGAGTGCACCCTCAGCAAGTTCGCCGATGACACCAAGCTGTGTGGTGCCGTCGACACGCTGGAAGGGAGGGATGCCATCCAGAGGGACCTCGACAGGCTGGAGAGGTGGGCCCGTACCAACCTCATGAAGTTTAACCAGGCCAAATGCAAGGTCCTACATCTGGGTCGTGGCAATCCCAGGCATAAATACAGACTGGGTGGTGAATGGATCGACAGCAGCCCTGAGGAGAAGGACTTGGGAGTACTGGTGGACGAGAAGCTCAATATGAGCCGGCAATGTGCTCTTGCGGCCCAGAAGGCCAACCGCGTCCTGGGCTGCATCAAGAGGAGCGTGGCCAGCAGGTCGAGGGAGGTGATTCTCCCCCTCTACTCTGCCCTCGTGAGACCTCACTTGGAGTACTGCGTCCAGTTCTGGAGTCCCCAACATAAGAAGGACATGGACCAGTTGGAGAGGGTCCAGAGGAGGGCCACGAAGATGATAAGAGGGCTGGAGCACCTTTCCTATGAGGACAGGCTGAAAGAGTTGGGGCTGTTCAGCCTGGAGAAGAGGAGGCTCCGGGGTGACCTTATAGCGGTCTTCCAGTACCTCAAGGGAGCCTGCAGGAAAGATGGGGAGAGGCTGTTCAGGAGGGCCAGTTATGATAGGACAAGGGGTAACGGTTTTAAAATAGAGGGAGGTAGGTTCAGGTTGGATATTAGGAAAAAATTTTTTACCATGAGAGTGGTAGAACACTGGAACAGGTTGCCCAGAGAGGTGGTGGATGCTCCATCCCTGGAGACGTTCAAGGCCAGGTTGGACAAGGCCCTGAGCAACCTGATCTAGTTGGAGATATCCCTGTTCCTTGCAGGGGGGTTGGACTAGATGACCTTTGAAGGTCCCTTCCAGCCCTAACCATTCTATGATTCTATGATTCTATGATTCTATGAACCTTGGATTCAGCTGAAGGAAGAGGATCTCCTTTCCAGAGCCCATGGTTTCTACTGGAGATCCAAAGAGACAGAACAAGAGCTGATGATTGTATCAGTTCCTTTTTTCCTCTCTATCCTCAAAAGAGAAGGCTCTGAGCAGGGTAAGCACAAGATGTTTAGCATCATCCTTGTCCTATGTTTTAGGTTACATGGACCCCATATGGAGGGGAGGGGCTGCAAGAAACATGATTTGAAATCAAATATCTGCAGCTCTTTGATTCAAGTGAAGGTCTGCTTTCTATTTCACAGCCAGCACCCTGTATTTCAGACACTGTGGGACAGTTTGTTTCCTGACATAAACACAGGTATGTGAAATCAGAAGGTAAAATGTTGTGCCGTGTTGGTGAAACCTGAGGAGCCAGCTCATGCTTGAATGTAAGTTGCAGCGAGCCAAACAAGCTGGCTGCATAGTCTGGATTTCAAGAAAGCCAAGGTTAGACAGAAAGATCTCTACAGCAGAGACAACCTTAAAAGGCACTAAGATATGGAGTCCAGCAGCAGTAATATGAAGCTGCTGCCACTGCAGGTATGCTTCTTCAGGGTGTTAAACTGGCAGCAGGTGAATATAAATAAGGTGCACAGACGGTTTATTGAGGAGAAGGGGAAATTAATGAATGGTCTAACTGCTGAGCTTGGTAGCACAGAAAGAAAACATGTTGAACTTGACATGTCTGTGCTGCTGCTTTTGTAAATGCTGATGGCTAAACAATGTCTCTTTGATAAAAGAAAAAAAAAGAAAACTGTCATGTATCTTAGGGATGTTATGGTAAACAGATCATTTGTTTGCTTAATCAATAAAAACCTGATTGATCATCAAGTGTGACTTTGGCCCTATTCCTGAATGAGAGCATTTAAAGAGAAAATATTTTCCAACTCTGGAGTTCTTTTTAAAAAAAAAAATAATTCACATCTCCTTAGGGAGCTGTTATCTTCAATGACCAATATTATCCTACATCTTACAACGCAGGACTATGCATAGATGCAGAGTTTGTTAATCTATCTCTAGAACAAGAAGCAGTGGAAATCTGTCAGCATGGTCCTGTGCAAGTGTTATTTGCACAGCTGGAAGTGTAGAGCAGATGAGATTAAAAAACTTTTAGTCTTCATCTAGTGTTTCTCACACAGGGCTTTGCTGCGCTGTGCCTCAGCCTTGCTGGGAGCTGGCAGTGGGATTGCTAATACAGCTCATTTCTGCTTGGACCTGACATGCCCCTCTGACTACCAGTAGAGTTCCCATAGTATTTACTACACTGTTGATGTTTCTGCACAAAACTGCTTCCAGTTTAGCAAAATTTAAATGTATCGGTAACTATATAATGACTAGATCCTGTCAGATGTATTCCTCTGACTGTTTTTGGTCAGCCTTCCTCTCTTTTAGTGATTGTGTAAAAGAAATTCATAACTGATCCTTGAAAGCTCACTCAAGGATGACCCTTGTTCTGATGAATATCCTAATCCCTGAGCTGGAAAATCCCACTCCTTTCCCCAGGGAGACTTGCAATTTTTTCATGTAAAGGAGGAGTCAGTAGGATAGGTGGAGAGTAACTCACCTAGAAGACTAGGCTGCTTCTGACGTTTCCCACATCTTTCTTCTATCAACAAGTAAATGTAGGAGTATAATTGCCTATTCCTCTGAGCTCACTTTTTGGTGTTATTGTTTTTTTTACATTAGCGCAGCTCATAGGAACTGGTTTTACTGAAGAGTTGTTCTACTGCATAAGAACACATGGATTAAAAGAGAGTCTGCTCCCAACTTTTGCACAATCGCAACATAGGAAGTAGCGACAAAACCTGGATACAGGCAAAGCAAAAGGGAAATACAGCCTAAGAAATGAGGCATCCTCAGCCCATATTAGAGCTTAGGGGGCACATACATCCAAAATCTATTCATTGTGTTTCTGTTGTCGCTGCTGTTGGACACACAGCAAACAAGAAATATAAAGACAGTGAAATATGATTGTGTAACAAAAGATAGCAGTCCAAACTGATCAGGTGGAGGAATCAGCTTTCTACTTATCAGGAGATGATGGATAATTTGTGGAGAGATTTTGGAAGTGAGCATAAGTGATAAATCTGATGCAACAGAGAAAATGATGTTGCAATAATCAGGATGTAAAGTGAGCAGATACTATCCAAGAGTTATCTTTATATAGATTGACATGAAAATCTATATCATGGAGATGTTACACAGTAAATATCTCCAAGGCTTAGACACAGGCTTCTGTCTAGGCTATGTTGAAAGATAATGCCCAAGATATGCACCAGAACAACTGATAATAGAAAATGGGAGTAAGCAAGGAAGTCTGGGTAGGAAGTCATGTGTTAGAAGATATAATAAAGTTTGGGTTTTTTTTCTTCATAGTAAATTTAACCTATCATTAAACATATGTGAAGGAAAATCATAGAGTCCAATATTTTATTTTGGACAACATGTGACAGATTTATGTCTCAACAAGGGGCTGGCAAAGTATTTAGAGGAAAAGCATAGTGAAAAATGCTGTGATGACCAAGAACCCAAGCTAGGGCTCTGCAAAAGTTAGGCAAGGATGAAGAGAACTCCTAAGCAGCACGCTTCGGGAGGTGACAGGTGAATATGTCCAAACTGATGGGCTGAAAGTCATGGCAAGACAGCAGGCTGATGAACAAGGCTGAAGGGGATCAAGTCAGAGAGACGGGTTTTAGCAGCAAAGAGACCAGAGAGGAACAATAGTTAGCACAGAACAGGTAAAATGAAGAGCTCTTTTTTATTGTTGGAGAGAGGGTAGGAGGGTTGAAATACAGTTGCAGGACACATGCAAATGGGAGATGCCAAGACAGGGAAAAGCAGATGATGATCAGCTGACTCTTCGTCGTGGCACTAAAGTGTGAGAGGAAGAAAGATGGTGAGAAGAGCAAAGATGCCATCAGTCAAAATCAGGGAGGAATATAAAGGAGAGGAACTGAATGAAGCAACCGGTGGCAGCAGAGTTAGATGGGTACTGAGAAGGAGAGGAAGGTTAACTGCAGCCTTGTTTGTAAAAAAGATGTGCTGGAAAGGTTAGAGAGGAATGGGAGAAGCCTTTTGTACACAAGGAATACACAGCATCTGAGGGAGAAATAGTACAGGCAGCATCCTAATGAGAAGTCCTTGTGCTCATCAGCATGGGTAGCCACAAGGAAGAAGGGGTGGAAAGGTCTCTGATGACTTTGTGGAAAGAGATAGAAGAAGCTTGAAGGACTAGAGGAAGCACATAGCCCACAAGATGGAGAATAGTCACATGGGAGAGATGAACAAGTAATACAAATTAGGTGAATGGGAAGCTGGCTGGCTTTGTAAGGACAACAGTGAGGGAGGGAAGAAGTGGGAGAGTTCTCCAGCAACTGCCCTCAACAGCCCTTTGAGCCCTGTACCAAACGGGATATGAAATTTTGTTTGCCTCATATTTCTAAACTGATGACCACAAGATTTATGGTCACAGTTTAGCTTCAGATCTGTATCTGAAAAGTACTGAGAACCAGCTCTCTTGCATCCTGTGTTATTAGTTGTGTTGTCAGACACCAGTTATTAGGTCTGTTAACAGAGCATCAGTCATCTCTAAAGTCTATGAATCTGCTTCATTGATAATACTCACCTTCTGCTTACTTGCCTAATGGATTGGAGCTTAGCTTTTGATACATTATTACCATTTCTAGCCAGATCTGAATAATTATTAAACAGAGGGATCCAAGAGAACTCTGTTGTAGAAATAGAGGGTTTGGTGTTTTTTGACATGCGATAGTTGTGAAGATATGATAATTAATTTGTGAGAATGTTTCAGAGGACAAGGCAATATATGTGTAAGGTATTCGTTTTCTTGCCTTTCTCAGCTCCAGCTTAATGTTTGAAAACAGTTATTCACCTTAACATCTTCAAATCTATTTTTCTTTCATTCTTATGTTAAAAAGATCTACTCATACCACCAAGAGAGAGAGGAGGGGAGAGAGAGAGAGCGAGAGGGATCTACTCCCTTGAAAGTACCTACCTCTCCAATTAATGTATTAAAAAATTCTGCATTTGTAATTTGCCTGCAGGTATCTGGAATGAAAGATTTCAGACTTCCACAGAAACAACTTTGCTGAAAATAATAATAAGAAGAATAAAATAGTAATACAAAAACTCCTACCAACTGAGATGCCCCTGGTCTTGTTACCTTTTTGGATGTTAGAAAACATTTCAATTAAAAGTGTTTTTACAAGCTGGTCTGAACTGCTGTGAAATGCTGGGTGGTTTGCACTGAGTGGCGTTACTCTTGCAGACCTCTTGTAAAGGGGCTTTATGACACCATGTTTTGACAGATTTTTACAGGCATGATTTTCTTTTCCTTTCCTTCTTCCATGAATAATTGGAGAAAATGATTTAAAATCTCTCCATCTTTTGTGTATTGAGGGGAGATTTTTTTTTAAGTCTTTACTTACTTTTCAAAAGGAATTTAGAACAAAAAAAAACCACTCCAAACCTGCTGGAGTTAGAGTTTCACTGTTACTAGGAGGAGTCAGCAGTCAAGCGGCCAGCGTTAACAGCAAACTAAGGTCCTTGACAGTCTAGGGCAGCATTAGCAGAACTGAAACATCCTAAATTTAAGGATGCTGTGCAACACCAAACCAGTGACCGTCTTTCATATCTCTGGTGAATTAAAAAGCCCTGCAAAGCAGAGGAAGCTGAGAGATGCAGAACTGTCCTGTAAGGCTGCGTCAGCCCACAGGTAACTGACACTACCTCTTCCTCTGAACAGCTCCGGCCCCTCTTGCTTCTCCATCTTCCTACCTTCCCTGCCATCTGTTCCCGCTGCTCCCGCAGCCTCCCCGCCCTCCTCCCGCCAGGGCCTGTCTGAGCAGAGCCTCTGATGAGGTAGTCCTCGGGCCCCTCCATCACTCCTCGCCACGAGGAAAGCACCAGCTGTCTGGCTTCATTTGCATTTTCTCTCCAAAATAATGAAATTAGCCATGAGTATCCTGAGGTGATGCGAGACGCAAATTTAGGCTGGATGTGTCAGCGTGCGCCGGGAAGGGAGAGGGAAGGTCACGGAGGATGCTCGCAGCATTGAAATGGAGGACAAGACATCTCCTGCCTACTGCGAGGGCCCCCCAACCCCAGGAGAAGCTCAGTGTCTCCCCACCGCCCTCAACCCGCGCGCTCTCCTCCAGGTGCTTGACGGGGACGTCAGCTCTGTGCGTGGGTAAAAACACAGGGATCGAACATGAGTGTGCTCCAGCTTCTTGCCAGCCTTGCTCAGATGTCAGCAGTTAGCTCAAAAGTGCAGCTGGGCAGTATTTTAATTCGTAGGTAGCCGTGTTAACGGCAATTTCTGACGAGGCTGGTCTGGCCTCCCACCACGCGTTTTCCACAGCCCTACCATTTTTAATTATCTCAGTGTTTGTTTGATCCGGTCTCGCCACAGCTGTTGCATGGCAATCCTCATCTCCATTTCATGTTTCTGATCGCCTAAAGTACAGAGGAAGGTATTTGCTGAAGTATTTCTACAAGCGCTGCTAGCACAGCTGAACAAGGAGAACAAGCTGATATTCAAGACTTGCAAGCTCTCGCTGCACTGGGGATGATCATTTGTTCTTCTGTTTTTATTGTTATTCTTTACACATAAATGATTGATATATTGTGTATATATTTATATAGCGTATGAGTATTGTACAAGAAAGTTGGCTTTTCACATTTTGCAGTTCTTTTGTCTTAATTGTTCTCCAGTGAGAAACGTAAAGAGTCTTCAGACAGCTTTAATATACATGCAGAGGATTTACAACAGTAGAATAACACTGCACCTAGATGAAGACTTAAAATATTTAGAAAAACAAAACATTTTGGGAAAAAAAAAGAAGAGATTTAACTTCATTTGTGTGCATAATTCCTCAAATAAGCTTATGAATTAGTTTACATATGCAAGCAACTTATTTTAGGTGAATATTGTGAAATATTCTCAAAAAGCAGAATTTTTGCCTCAAAAATGTGTTCTCACTCACAACCGGACTCTATAACAGACATATCCAATCAAATCAATGCACTCTGACTTTACTATCAAATGCTCACATTAAACATTTCTTGAAAACAAAGGGGTGGCAATGTATCATGAACTAATCTCAGAGGGACTAGTTTCAGCAGTTAATACATCGAACAGTATGGTAGATTGCAGATAATTTAAATTATCTACTTTTTCAATGCAAATTATTTGCTCTGCTGCAACAAGTGATTTATGTACATATTTATATGGGTCTGTGTGTGTGTGTATAAGGAAACAAACTTCCATCTGCCAGGGCAGATTTGGCCACTCATGACACCTCCAGGCCAGGTGGTTGATGATAGATTCAAGAGCAGCCTATGATTCTGCACTTCCTCTTGCCCATGTGGGAAGATCAACTGTTTCCTCTCACTTTTTTTGTTTTTCAATGCATATACATAACAACAGTTTAGGTTTTTCATCCATGAGGTCAGTACATAGGTCATAGCATCTTGTGCTGATGGCCCCAAAGACAAGATGGAGTATTCTACATGTGGTCTAAAGGGTGCTGAGATGCACCCATTAGCTAATCATTTCATAAGCAACTGGATATGCTCTGTTAACATAAAGATTGTAACCTCTAAAGATCTTTATTGCTCAGACTACAGATTTTGGCAGCAGCCACATGTTATGTGCAATCATGTTGCATGCTGACATTGCCCAAAAGACAGTGGAAAGGTCCATCTGGTCATATGCCAGACTATCTTGAAAAAGAAGGTACATATCAGGAACTAGTAGGTTTGAGGATGAAAATGCTTTTTTCATTTCACACATACTTAATTTCTTACCTGTAACCTGTAGACAATGAGGATGTTAGAGTGGAGAGAAAATACACAATTACAATGTATCAGATTAAGACTTTCCCTTGTGTACTTATAATTTAATCAAAAAAAAATTATCATATAATTTGAGTACAATTTATCTTGATTTGCACTGTTGCAAGGTTTTGGTGATATCTTCAGCTCTAATTAATTCTTTACTTTCAGCTTGAAACATGCTTTACTTCATTATCTGTTCTGTCTTACAGCTTTTTTCCACCTGTACTTAAGCAGTAAACTAAGGTAGAATAAGCCAAGATGATCTTGCCTTGTTTTTGAAGTCTTCCCTTCTTCTAAAATGAAAACAGATGTCATAAGACTAGGGCAGGATATTTTCAAATTCATAAGAGTTTCCAGAGGTTAGAGCAAGGCTAGTTTTACTATTTGAAGTACATTAGAACTCTTGCAAGTTCAGGATGCAAACAAAGACGTAAGCTGGCTTCTGTGATATTCCTGCATCTGCTTAAGGAGGACATGAGTATGTTTTCTTGCAGCCATGAAGAGCAGTAGATTCACATGTGAATGATGACTACCCTCTTGTAGGACACATCTCTTTCTTAGGAGTTTCAGCATCTTGGGTTTGTAATATTCCATTTTAATGGTAGACATGTATCTGGAGTTGTAGATCTACTCATTTGTCTCAGCTACTTTATTAATTGTATCTCCTAGGCATTTATGTACTTGCTTACAGTTCCACATCATCTATCATTTCCAGCAGTGAGATACTTTTTTTTCACATCCAGCCATGGATATGTTTGATAAGTAAGAAGTGTAATACATAGTGAGATATGTGTTGAAAAATAGTCCCAAGCATCCAACCTTACTTATTTTGGGAGAAACTTTAAGCTTGACAAATATGAGGGGCAAGAATGGTACAAAGAGTGCAGATTCTCTGAGGTGGAGCAAGATAAGAAGTACTTTGACATCTGCAGTGGTTCTCAGATACACTCAAGATACCCTTTTCTCATTTGTTCACCAGACAGAATGATTTAAGGAGGTGGTAAACAGACAATGGGAAGCCTTTATTATGTCAATCTTTAATTGGTTAAATCCAGGTAAAATTACATGCATTCTTACTTTCTTGCAATCTAGTTCTCAGCTCTACTTTCTGCCACCAGTTATTTTTCCAAACATAGCAATGACTCAGATCTCTTCAGTGCTTACTCACGGCTTAAATGATGCACCTTGCCTGACAGCTCTTCGTGTCAGTCAAAAGTCTAGGTCAGGCACTTATCAATTGACGCTGTGCTAAAGGTAGAACCTCGTTTCAGCACCTGTCAATAGCAGCTTTTGATGCACTCAGAGTGGAGGCTGTATGAGTAGAAGTATTTGTAAGTGAGCATACATGGAGTTTAAAGAGAGCAAAACATTTCTAAAACTCTGAAAGTAGTTTGCTGTCTGGTTTATTGGTATTTAATAAAAAGATCTTTTTTTCTTCCTTGTCTAGAGGACAATTTTTCTTACACTAATATTACTGGGAGATGGGCTGATAGGGAGAAATGCAGTAAGTCCTATCAATGTACACGGCTGAAGCCCTTGCTAATCTCACATCCCCTTTCTAATACAAACGAACACAAATAAAATGCTGGTCTCTTGTACTGTGCTAATGTGGAAGGAGAACCTTTTGATTATTAACTGCAGTTACCATGAGCTCCCAACCTGGGATGGTGTCTACACTTCTCCTTCTGAGGTGTTAATCACAAATCTGCCAATCCTGTCCCACTTACAAGACAAGGAAAGAAATGTGAACATGTAAAAATTCACAGAGGGGCCCAGGAAAATTTCCCTGACACACTCCTGCTGTGACACCACAGCAATTGAAGAAGGCCTGTCATTTGGTTGTCAACCTTTGACCTCCACCAGACATATTTTGAAATGATGTGAAAAGAATTGCTGTGCTGTACGGCTGGCTCCTTACAGCTTTGCATGTCTGTCCTTGATGTCAGTCAAAAGTAGTTAACTGGCACCCATGGAGTCTAAAAAAAAAAATCTCCTTTAAAATATCAGTAATGACTTCTGTTAGCAAGACTAGCTCTTGTCAAGTAATGACTTTATGACATAAGGTATTGTTTATCTAGGCATCGTTCTCTTACTTGCATTTTAATGAGCCTAATTAATAATAAGTTAGAAGTCCTCAGCTATTTCTTCACAGCTGGACCATATGCACTAATTACACTGAGTGTGCAAACTTAGACTAATCCCTTCGTCAAAAGAAATATTTTAATTTAAAAAACCGCAATGTACTTTTTTTTCACCTGATTACTTTAAAGATGTAATCTTTTCATTCCGGCAAATTTGCACAGAATCAAAGTAAACCTAGGAGTGGGAGAATTCTATGATTTATAATTTTTCTAGTGGTAGACTTCATTCTTAAAATAATTGAGGAAGATCATTCAAGAGCAGAGTGGTGTCAGGTTCATTTCTGATGTGCGTTAGGCTCCATAAAGGTAAGGGATAATAATTTTTAAGTTGAAGGATAATCACCAGTCTCTATGAAAAGATTCTTCCTGAATAGAAGTATAAAGGATAATTGTACTTAGGTGCAAACAAGTTGGGGATGTTTCTATCCTCAAAATACAACAGAATGCATAGCACCCAACAGACAACTCTATAAAAGTGATGAGATACTATTAGTTCCAGTCTAATAACAATGTAGTCAATATTAGAACAAGCATTACTATTTTAAAATATGGATGATTTTGTGATAAATGTGCATATTTGCAAGCTAATGAAATATTCGCTTTTTTAATAATAATTCCTAGTTTTCTTCTTATAAGGTAAGTCACTTGACTGATACATGGGAGCTTGATTCTTTCTCAACACGAGAAAGGTCATGCAATACTTTTCCAATCCTTTGATGACAAATTTAACTATACAACCGTCCATAGATTGCAATAGGGCACATTAGGAGCTAAAATCAAGCATTATAGTTAACTTCATACTGATTCTATTGCTATATTAAATTGGTAAGTACTCTGATATCAAAATAATAGTGGCATTAGGGATTCAGTAACTAAGGGGATGTTAATAAAAAATTTAAGTATCAAAATCCTGCTGGCAGATATGAAAATGGCCAGTCATCAGATCTCCATATGGTTTCTAACTTCATATCAGTTCAAACTCACATCTGCCTATCTTCACAGTAGAAGCAGAAATCGAATCAGCCACATGAAACATGAACTCCCTCAAGCAGGATCGCTGTTGTCCAGCTATTTTGTTTTCAAAAAATAAAATTTTGACAGAACTGGACAGTCCACTTAACAGCTTTTCAAATTAGCCAATAAAACGTGTTAGAATCATACCCATATGCACTGAAAATAGTTGGATTCTCAAGTCTGTATGTGGAAGTAGATTTTGGGATGCTATATACTGTCAGGTGGTCATACAAATACTGTCAGGTGGTCATACAACTCCTACTTCTTGTTTAATGGCTTGAACCACTGTAAAAAAAAAACAACAACCAAAAAAAAACCAACAAACTTTGACAGCAACACTGTTATTCCTTTTGTCATTTCTGGTTTTGTTTTTGTTTTTTTTTCAATTCCAGGCCATCATTTTAATTGGATTAGTCTGGACTGAACAATGGTGGTGCTGGTGACTCTTCTGCCTCTTCAATATTAGCCTCTGCTGATGGAACCAACAACTCTTAACGCAAAGAAAACTTACCCGTTTACTGAAGGAATAAATTACTCCTTCACATGATCATGCATGAAGCCACTAGAGAGCTAAAGAGTCATCCACTATGATATCGTCCCTCTTCATTTGTCACTTCAGCTCATGTCCCTGTGTAAGTCTCAAAATGGTTTCAGTTCCTTCAATCAATTCCTCAATATCTTCAACCTAAACATAGAGCTGAATTCTTTCTTAGCAGATAATGCTGTGTACCTAAGCCTAAGTTGTCTGTTCTTATAAGTTACACTGCCATATCTGGTTAGCAACACTATTAGCTGCAAGTATTCTATCTACTAGTGTACGGTTTTCCGTGGAAGGACTGGAATGAGCAAGTTGGAATGAGGAAATTGGAATGATCAAGTTGGAATGAGCAAATGTTTCTATCTGGAAGGAAAAGCTTTGGTTACAAAGTAATCCTTCTGTACCTACACATTGAAAAGATCTTTTCCAAAAGTTTGGTTCTAAAGTAATCCTTCTACATTGAAAACACCTTTCCCCAACAAAATATGACATCGGCAGTTATCTCAGCCTGGGTGCACATCAAGAATGTAAGGCCTTTCAGCAAAGGGAAAATTGACCTGATGTCATGAAATTTGGTTTGCCAGACAGAGACCCAGTTTCAGCCTGGAAACTCACTGATGTGGAACCAACAGCAAATATTTGTGGAATTCCTACTCCCACAGGCTGGTCAGGGGCCACATTTGTATAATTCACATATTGTTCTGAGGATTATGAAGACCTCTTCTTTTCTTTTTTTTTTTTTGTTTATTTATTAAAGGCACAAAACCTATGTAAATGTGGATTATTTTTTTGTCTTTCACCAGATACTTCTGTTCTTCCCGCTTACATCATGGTGCTTCCACTGCAGTTTCAGGCCAGTGGAATGAAAAGATGAAACCAGGCAACAGCAGGTTGAGACCTTTTCCTTGTCACTCATCCTGACATTGCTCTTGCCAATATAGTTTGTTCTATCGCACGTAGATCCCTTTTAACTATTTCAGAGAATTTCAGCAATTCCAGCCTACCTTTTGGGAGGCTGTTTAGCCATCTAATAAATTTTTTCAATAAGAACATTTTCTTGATGTGCTCAGCCTCAATTTTCCATTTCTTATTTTCATTCCATTAGCCCCTGCTGCACTTTACCGTACCTTTCTATAATTCTTCATTTCTTCTGGCGCATCCACCCTACAGATCATTGCAAACCATTAGCTCATCCTCCCCTATTTGTTGTTTAGCCAAGCTTTTGCTATGTATCTTCAGACCTTTCAACCTTTGTTTCGATGAAATGCTATTAACCTTTCAAGTATTGACTCTGGAAATATAATAGTTCTTTCATAATGAGTTACTCCATGCATAATAGTTTGCATGAAAATTTAATAAAAATTCTTTATCTTCTTTTTAGAAAAACAGTCACAATCAAACTAAGAATATCTTTCACAAAACTATAACAAGCATTTTTGTAATTTGAAACAGAGGGAAACTTTCCAGTGATACAACTAAATGAGTTTGAGGTTTCTGTTCTCTTGGAAATCTGAATGCTATTGATTATTTGTCTAATTTGTAGTGTTTCCCTGGGTCTCACCAGACAAACAGGGTTAGTACACCAGACAATCTCCCCTCAGTTAAGCACTTGTGGTCTAATTCTTAGAGTCTCTCTCCATGCACAGAAAGTGTCTGCCTGCTTTGTACAGCAGCTTCCTCTATGAACAGACCTCACTGCTATAAAGGGCAATGTGCTGCTGGTGTAGGCACATTTCAGGAGTAGGTACAGTACATCTAGAGACGTCCTTGGTGTCAGGGTGAGCTCCAGAGCCAGAAGCTGTCAGCACCACTGAACTTGATGAAATTGAGTAGTAAACAAAGAGTAGGCAGCAGGAAAGACTCTGAGCTGAAGCTGAAGCTGAAGCTCAGGTGAAGTTCCGTCCTAAAGACCAGCCACCAGCTACAAAAATTCAGGACCTGACCCAAAGCTCCTGAGAATCAACTTGCTTTCATTTTTGGTGCTGTTGTCAGCTGTGGCAACACTACTATTGCGCACGCAGGAACTCCACTTGTGAACCAACAGAAGGAAAGAAAAAGAGACTAACTGTACCTAAATTACCTTCTCTGTACTTAATTTATGCTGATGTGAAAGCCTGTTCTCTCAGGACCTTCCAAATACAGACACAAAGTCCTGTTTCCATTGGAAAGCTGAGAATCTCTCCTCTCCAGAAGGTTAGAGCTCCAGTTTATAACCTTGATATATTGTCTGATCCTAACCTTGTTATTTAATTAAGTTTGGGCTCCAGAGTGGTGCAATTCTGAGGTGCTAATACCGTGTTCAGTGAAGAAGAGGACATTGCTTTGCTTTTTTCAAGGGAAAGAAGCAATGTAAGAATGAGTGTTTAAATACAATGCTAATTACCAGCCACAGGAATTACTTTTAGTGTTATAAAGCCTTTTATTCTTCTTTGCTTCCCATAAGATCCAGCTAATTTAGGTACATATGCAATTATTTTTAGCAATGATTAATGGATTAATCTAACCATATGGAATTAGCATATTAGTCTCAATATTGCATCAGCTGTCAGATTACTTTTCTGGCTTAGGTCTTTGAGAGTTCATAGAACTGTTCTGTATCGATTTTAGGAGTGCGGAGGTGATAATTTTCCTTTGGTTTATTGCGTTGGTTTTTTTTTCTTTTTTCCTTTTTTTTTACTTTTTTCGTGGTTTTTTTTTAGAACAAACAGAGTACTATTCCTAGACTATGCTGGCAGCTTGACCTCACCTCTCAGTTCCATCACAGAGATTTTTTTCAGGAGCAGTAAGATCTCTGTTAAGAGCTGTGGTAAGGCCTTTCCATATATTGCTCCACTATTTTTGCCATTTACGGCCCTTTAAAATGACATGAAATGGGTTAGCTGAAGGTTGCTAACATATCCAGCATTTACTATGGTTAGATAAACCTGCTTTATGTATAGTGGCAGGTTGTTTTGTTTTTTTTTTTAAGGGAGCTATTTGATGTTGATCAGATCTTTTAAATGATAGAAGTGGTCCCAGTGGAGACGGATTAGTAAGCAGAGGGTAGATGAGGCAGTCAAAAGCGCAAACTGCAATTTACCACATGGTCTGTGTAATTTATCACACAAACATCTCTGACACATACGTGGTACGTGTGTATCCTACAAGTTTGATTGTGTTGTGCTTATCTACTCACTTAAGATGTTACTCAGCCATCTAGTAGTGAAAAAAAGGCTAGGTTGCATTGGGAGTTTGCTACTATCTGGTCTACAAAGCATGGTGGAATAGTGAAAATATTCAGAGCAGAAATTCTTCGCACTGAGGATCATCACAAAATTTTTATTAAGACAGATGCTGAAAACAAAGCTCACTCAGGTTAGATATGAATGCACAAGAAAGAAAAACACCTTAAGAACCTGACATAGGTTAATTTAATCAGAAAATACTCTGTGCATGTCTGTACAACCTAAATGCAGTACTGCATAGAGGTATTTGTGCTAGCTAATACATAGAGATGTATTTTTTGTGGTCTGCATAAAAACTGCATGGATATTAATAAGATTCAGTCATTTGTGCTGCAGGCAACATTTCTGCTAGATCATTTTATTTGTTCCATATTTTTATCTAGCGCTGCATCAGAAGGGTTTAGTTTACTGGAGCTTCTTTAAAAATTACATTGTGAAAACAGTGCAGGCATCATGCTGTGTGCACCTGATAATGTTCTGCACCATCAGTAATTCCTAGAAAGCTTTGTGCTATTATGAAAACACTGAAACAGAATCAATGTTTTTATAGAAAGAATCTGTTGATTAAAAAATATCACATAAATTCTATCATTTTTTTCAGCTGATACTATAGATGCTATATAGGTACTTCAACAAATGAGAATGTTACCAGTAAAGAGTGAATAGTCACCATTTCTTGATTACATTTTAAAATAAAAATGACAAATTCTGTGAATGTTATTAAGACAAAAATATTAATATGAAGAAATACAGGAGAATAAGATGAAAGGTTAAGGGTAGATTTTAGAGACAATATAACCTAGAAAATTATTCATAATATCTTGCTATTTGTTAATATTGCGTAACTATTGATTGTGAAAAATTTATATTTACAGCAAGGAGATCTGAGTTCCATGATGAAGAATACATAACATTATCGTAGTGTAGAGTTTGACCAAAGAGATACCCAAGATAGATTACAATTAGCTTGAAAAATGCATGATTTATTACAATTATTTAAATATTTAAGAAGTAGAGTAGCCAAACAGAGAATGACTCCCAAAACCTCAATGGAGATGGATGACAGGATTTGTCACTCCTAGCTGTGTGTGCATGAACAATAAGATATTTGTCATCCCAGCTAAATAACTGGTGAAAAATGAATGAAACACTGTGCTTTTTTTTTTTTTATTTTAAGGAAAGTACATTGCACATACTCTCGCCTTTCATGTTTCAAACATGAGAAACCTGGACTTTAAGACAAATTTCAGAATTCAGATGAGTTTTCATTTGTGCAAGTGTAGGAAGGTTTAAGCAGCAGTGGTGGTTGCTGATAAGCTGTTACTTAAGAAACCTACTAGAGTTGCCAGAGGAAGCTTGTGACATGCTGTAAGTTTAATTATGTTCAATTCATTAACACAATTAGAGCTGTGAACAAATTTATCGACACAGCCAGAATCACTTAGAAACAGCTAGTAAGTCATAGATTATGGGGACTTGTTCTCCATCCTTACACGTCGAGCATGATTCCCTGGCAAAATACATCAGTTGGTCATTTGGGAACATGTCTTTGATGCCAGAGGTTTGCTCTTTTCACTGGATTGGATTAGTTGCATTTCAGCAGAAAGGTCTAATCACACTCTATAATGAAAAACAGCCTTAACAGCAAAGCCTTAACATGCATTAATATCAAGCAGTTGTGAATGATTCCTTTGCTGGATTTACTTACTGATCTATTTGCTGATAAAGGAGAGATACATTTCAGATCCAGAACTTGATCAAAATCAGATTTCCCTCACAATTCAGGGGAAACCCCTCTGAGAGCTCTACTTTTGTTCTGAGCATCTGTTTGTTAGTATAACAAGTAAGTCAATGAAGTGATGGATAAAGGAATCAAGGAGGAATGCATAGGAGATCTAAAGGGGGAGAACACCTTCCTGAAACTTCTGTTCTAGGCTTTCACCACAGCACTTCCCTTTTTGTGATCCACTTCCCAAACCTGTGGCTCACAAGACATTTCCTCATGGCTGGAATAGTCTTTACGAAAGTCTTTTGATGCCATTGTAACTTCAACTACTTCCCAGCAACCTGAATATGTTCGTGCAAGATTGTTAACAAATCCCCATGGATGTTTTCATGGGACCATTGTAATAAGTGAACCAAGCAGATGAAAGGAAATTATATGAAGTATTTCAGTCTGTCTTCCCCAGTCTGTAGCCTGATTTCTCTGCTTTCCCTCCACCTCTCGGGTTAGGAGATTTAAGGAAGTGAGCTAAGGTGGAAAGTGAATCTTTACTTCCTTGACTGTGTGAGGAGCTGTGAAGTATCCCTTCTAATCACTGATGTTTGGGAAATAAATTCAGTTCAAGGCTACTGTAGTGGTTTTAGGCTGATCCAGCAACTAAAACTCACACAGTCTCTCCTTCTCCAGTAAAGTAGAGAGGAGAGAGAAAAAAAAAACAAAGGGACTGAGGGTTGAGACAAGAGCAGAGGGAGCACCCACCAACCATGGTCCTGGGCAAAACAGGCAGAGCTTTTCTCAAAGCAAAACAGTTTATTAATGATTACTTAGAAGGACAAAGGGAAACAAAAACCGATTACTCGAGAGGACAGAAAGAAACAAAACCAGATCTTAAAACCGACACCTTCCCCCCACCCCTTCCTTTTCCTCCCGGCTCTACCTCCTCCCCCCAGCAGCACAGGGGGCAGGGACTGGGGGAGTGCAGGTCAGTTCATTCCGTGCTGTTACTGCTGCTTCTTTCTTAAAGGAGAAGGAGTCCTTACACCCTTTTCCCCTGCTCCAATGGATCCCCTACCCACGAGGAAAAATCCACAAACTTCTCCAACGTGAGTCCAGCCCACTAGAAACAATCCTTCCCCACAGATTGCTCCGGTGTGGGCTTTACCACAGTCTCGGGTACTTAGGGAGCTGTAGCCACTCGCTCCGGCGTGGGTTGTCACGAGGACTCCAGATGCCGCTCTGCCTCGTCGTGCACCCCAACACGACCATCCTCAGGCTCAGGCATCTTCTCCCCACGGGCTGCAAGTGGGTCTCTGCTCCACCGAGGCCGTCCTGGTTGCAGGGGGGCCGCCTGCTATCTCACCATCAGCCGCAGGGGAAACTCATCTCTGGCACACCTCCTCCCGCTCCATCCTCACTGACCTGCTGTCGATGCGGCTGTTTCTCTCAGATCTCAGTCCTCTCCAGGTGAACTCAGCCCAGTGGGCACCCCGGGAGTGGGGTGCCCCCGAGTTCCCCAGCTGGCTCCGCTGCCGCCATTCTCCGTGGGCGGCGCCGGCCCGACGCAGGCAGCTGCCCGGCCGGGAGCCAGGAAGCGGGGGCAGTGCCCTCCTCCCTTCTCTGCTCGATCCTGGGTGAAGCACCTTTTCCGGTCCCTTTGTCCTGACTTAAATAGGGCAATTCGCAGAGGCACCCTATTGGCTCAATCCCCAGGGGGATGGCAGTCTGATCTGGTGGCCAGAACCAAACCTAACCCGGTTCCAAAACCGGGGAGGTCACAGGGAGCAAAACCCCTCTCCTGCCACCAGAACCACCCCTCCCTCCACATCAAACCATGACAGCTACATAGAGCCAAGTTACTCCTACGTGTTGTTGAACAGTCTTAGTTTTGTAACTGACAAATGATGAAATAATAAAGGCTCTGTGCTTATTGGGGTTTTGGTTGGTTTTGGTTTTTTCTTTTTTCTTTAGTACACTTTTAAAAGCACAGGTCTCTTCCCCTTGAGCTTCAGGCCATGGAATAGTCCCGGATAAAATCATTAGGTTTCACAAATGTTTGCTTTTGTATCAGTCAGCGAGGAACAGCCTAAAATTCATGGAAATTAGGAAATCTACTTACAGAGAGGTGTAGTGAAGCTCAGAAACAGCCTGATCCCTTTTTCTAAGCAGGATTTTGTAGCTCCAGGGGAAATACAACAAATCAAAACAAAATGTGGGAAGAAGATACACTGTTTGTCACTAATTTGTGACAGGCAATAAACAGGATCATCACTGTTCCTTTGTTAGGTTTTATGAACAATTTGAATGGTCTTGAAGGCAACAGTCTACAGCTCCACATCATCTGATTCACAGATTCATTTCCTTGAAAATAAATTTGACTAAAATAGTCAGTTTCCATTAGATCTTGACATGGAGGATGCCCTAAAACCCATGTATGGTTCTCTGTCTCTGTGGCATCTTGTGTAGGATGTATAAATCTTACATGTGACTTCTCACCACAAATCAGTAATAGTCTCTGGCAGTAACACGTTAGCATTGCTTTCCAGAGTCATTAACTCTTAGTATTATATTGCAGAATGAGAAAAGGACAGAATAGCCCCCAGCTTGGTTCAGGACTGGTAATGCCAGTAACCAAACACCTGTCTTTAATTAGACTGGTATGAACTTGCGAATTTTTAGGGACCTGCAACGTGGGTGAGAGGCATCTTGAGAAATTTCCTACTTTCTGCTGAATGCTTTAAAAATACTGAAATAAAATATATGCTCTGATATATGCATTGCAGAAGTAAAATTCATGTATACCTTTTGCGGCATTTACAATATATTAATTGCAGAGATGTATTTAATAATATAGTAGAGCTGTTGGAGCTACCTTAATTGCGCTATTAAAAACCATATATACTGAACATACACTATTTCGCAAGCAGTCTGTAGAGCATTTGAAGGCCTTTAATAGCAGTCATAAAAATTAATAATGAAATATGTAAAGGATAAGCTACCATGAAAATTGCAGAGGAAAATGATGACCTGTGTATTTTAGATGAAGTAGCTTACATGTATGTTCTGGTGTTACTTACATTCACTTAACAATTTACCGAAAAGTTGCATTTAAGGGTTAGATAACATGATGGGTTAATGCACTAGCTTTTCACATTGGAAGACTGAAGACAAATTTGATTTTGGCTGTAAGTGAGTTGGGTTTTGGTAGGTTCCACTTCTTAATGGATCTTTCAAGCAGCAAAACTATGATAGAGTTTAGTATAATTCATCAGAAATAACCTTTCCTGCACAGGAAGAATCCAGGAAAAGTGTAGCTGAGGTTGCAAAAGAGGTTGCAATGGAAAAGCTAAACTGTAAAGCGTCTGTCTGGCCAATTATGCCTTTAATGTTATTAAGCAAATAAAAAGTAATTCACTGAGTTGCTGCTATGAGCATTACTCCAGAGCCAGTAACGGACCGGCGATAACAGGCGGTCCTTTTTATCATCAACTGAAAGACCAGGGAATGCGATTATCTGTAACTACCTACACATCTCACTGTGCAGCACCACGAAGAGACCCCAAGCCAACTCCAGGCTGGCTAGATCCAGCACTTTTAGATATGTATAGTCTTGTGTGGATTCGTGTGTCCATCTGGGAAGTTAAGCTATACTCTGTCCACACCATCTCTGTTTGGCACTGCACTGTGCTGTATTAGACCCACCTGCCTGATTAGCACCTCTGCAGGAGTTTCTTCTACAGGGCTGAAATGCACCAATGCAAACCAGTGGTGACTCCAGAAGCTAATTTAACTGGTTTCTTTAAAAACCAGAAAGCTAAAATAGGTTTACATTCATAAACAAACAACAGCTTTCAATCTCTAATTATGCTTTTCACTGTCTTAACACTTTTTTCTTCACATTAGCTCTTTGTATCAATTTTTCAGTGCATGATATCAGAAAGTCATTGTGGCTCTACCATTGCCATAGCTGTGGTATGAAACTTCCCTTTAATGATCAAGGATACAGTTCTGTCCCTGGCTCCTCAAAGTCAAGCTCACCAGCCTCTTGTCTACAGCACAAGAACTGTATCTGCTTGGAGTTTGAATCAGCAGAGTGTCTGAGACCAATTCACATGCACAGAAGCTGATTGATGAAGCATGATGCATCCCTTAATTAAGCAGAAGCTACTAATAAAAATGAACTTACTGGATGATTTGTGTGATTCTTGCAAGGCAGCCATATGTGCTGCACACTGGTAGTGGGAAAGGGTGGTATGCAGCTGATGCTTGTAAACTACAAAAGAGGAAACTTGTTAAGAGGCAGTTTGGGTGCTGTCACTATTTCAGGGCAGTCCATAATTAATGCCCTCCTCACTTACCCTTGCTTCTGTGATAAGTTGTCCTCTCCTCCCTCTCTGCACCCTTTCAGCATTAGTCCTTGCCATCATTGCAGCTCCCACAACTGCATCTATTTTTACTTCTGTAGCTGTGACTGCAGCATTTGGGGGCATAAAATTCCTTGAATCTGCACATCTGTTCCCTTTTCTGTGAGCTATAAACATGTCTTTGTCTCAGCAAACCTTCACAACAGTCGGGGTCCAGATGCCTCTTCCTGTGCTTGTCTGCAACACTTCACTGCAGCGTTTTCCTAGGAAGCTGGAGTAGGAGCACTCTTGGTGGGTGGCATCAGGAGGAGGCTCCTGGAAGTCATTCTCTATGCCTTTGGCCAGCTGCAGTGGCTTTACGTAAGTGTGCCGTTCACCTCTTGAAGATCCAAACCAGTTTTAGTAAGACAGTACAACCTTGCAGGGTCACATTGCCGACTAATCAACTCAGTAACAGCCTAGAGGTCAGGACATTGCTAAAATGTGGCAACGTTTTCTTGGTTACTGTCCATGGCCTGCAAGGATTCCTGCTGCAAGCCAGAGTCATGAGCACAGACTTTAAAGGGAGAAGTGATGTGTGATGCTTGTATCCTCAAGCTCCCCATTCCATATGTCTGAGAATTAAAACATTACTTCCAGATGTACGTTCCTTTAACAGGCTGAAGAGAACGGACTCTTTCACCTCATTTGCTTGGGGGACATGATAATATCTTCATGTAAATAAATAATTTTTTTTTCTGCAATTGTCCACAGTGAAAAAACACAAAGAAAACCCTTCTTTAATATATTCAGTCAATTTTTATTAAAACCAAGCTGGAAATAAGTGGCAAGACAAGAGTTCTGTAGGAAAGGAGCATGAATTTAGCATGAATCAACAAAGTCAAACCTCAGAAAAGAAGCAAGCCTCCTACCAGGATACATAACAGGATTGTTATCTGTAATACGTGATACAGTCCTTCTACTCTGCTGAGCACAACTGTGCAGCTACAATGTTCAACTTCCAATGCCACCTTTGAGAGACATGTAGTCCTAATAAAGGGAAACCAAATGATCAGAAGTCTACATGGGTAGAAAATGAAAGAACTGCGATTACTCGGTCTAAGAAAAAAAAAAATAATAGCAGGGAAATATAGGAGTGATCTTCCTATCTGTAAAAGATATCTGGTAAAAAAAAGGAATAAACTTTTCTCCATGCCCTTGGTCAATAGAACAAAAAATAACAAGTTTAAATAGAAGCAATGATGATTCAGTCTTAAACATTAGGAAAAACTTTCAAACAACAAGGATAGTTAAACACCGGAGTAGATTGCCTAGGGATGTTTTGGAATCTCTGTGATTGGAGCTTTATAAGAACAGGTTAGACAAACATCTGTCAGGAATGATTTAGGTACAGCTGATCTTGCCTTGGGGTAGGGGTATGAACTAGACGACCTCTAAAGGTTCCTTTCAGCCCTCTTTCCTATGATTCTATAAAAAATACACAAAATGATTGCATATAGAATTGAATTTGGCACCTTTTAGTAAATCTCATTGTTTCCGCTTTTCTGTTGTTCGCTTTGCAGCTCAGCGATGCTGAGGATTCCATGTTTCAAGAAGAATCTTAAAAAGCCGTTTGATGCCAAATAGTCCTCTGGTTCTTTTACACTGTTACATTTAATTAGTGTTTCTAATTAATCTTCTCTGTGTATAACACTATATCCAGCCATCAATGTTAACAAAATCTTTGCTTAGTTTAAAGACTCTCTGAAAGTTTTCATTTGGAAAGTGAGACCATCTGGCCTCTCTACCTCACTAGGATTAGATTCTGGGTAAAGTGTACTCCATCTGTTTCTGAGATTCATGTACATATTACACGGGAATGTGTGTTGGGGCAAGGCTAAGGAGGGATTTCATTGCCAAGATAGCTGAAATACAGTCAGAGCTGTCTAGAGAATCTCTTCAATATTCTCAAGGCAAAACCCAAACAGATTTCCTTTTAAAAATGTTCTCTTCAGAGAAGGGAGTTTTGTTGTTTCCTATTGTGTGAGGTGAAGTCTTCCACCGAGAATATACATCAATCCCGAACATATTTAGTATAAAATATGGAAATGGTAATCCCTGTTCCACACTGGGGTTCCTGAGAAAATTCTTCAGCCTACCCTGGGTATTGCCGAGGAGTCCTCAACAAAGGTGTAATACTGGGAGCTATGGAACTGTGCTGCTGGCAGACAGTACGGCAGTGCAGAGCAAGCCCATGTCTTTCAATGCAGTTTGTGAGCTAGGATGGGCTTGGTCTCACCTGGTTGTTCCTTCATTCATATCCTCTTAGCACTCTACGTATGTTGTCTGGCACCTCCTTAACTTTATTAAATAGGCAAATCAAATGCCTTGATTTTCTAAATAAAGTACAGTATGTTTTGCAAGTGGGAATTTTGGCAGTTGTAATGCTTCTCCAGCTGTGGCTATAAGGTAACTTTTAAAAATGACCATACATCCAGAGGACTAGGTTTCCCAGTCTTCTCTCTGTTCACAGTGGATTGTTAGAAGCAACCTTGTGGTTGAAGCCCCTGTGGTCTAGGTGCTATTCCAGCCGTAGCACACATTTCCTCTTAGCCTCTGTCTTCATCCTATTACTTAAAGAAGTCATAAAGCAGTTACGGGGAGGTGGCAGTCACACCCAATGCCCTAACCGGCAGCAGGTGTTTATTTTATCATTTTAGGCTCATTCCCATCTATCTGTTCTGGTTTGGGTTGGATGGTATTAAAAAGATCCTGGAAATTACTGTCCGTATGAAATCATGGGTCAGTCATAGATTTCTGTCCATTACTGGGTGAAAATCCAGGGTGAACAGGATGTTTTCTGTAGCATTTTGATCAGAAGAACTTGTAAGGTTTCATTGCTATTGAATTTCAATCCTATTTCTGATTTGACCTCGAACCACAAATTATACATTGACATTTAGCAAGAATATTACTTTTCCAGACTTTTCATACTCACAATTGTTTGCCACAGTCAATAGACTCTATGCACGGAAAAATGCCACATCCTGTTGAGTTTTCATCCGTCTCAACTGAAACTCACAGAGACAAAAGATGTGCAAAAAAGCTTTGAAGATTAAAACCACTTCATTAAAAATTACCACGGATATGTGGAATTTCTTCCTCTTTTTTGGTGTGTCCTATTCTTGTTCATGTGTTGTTTAAAAAATAAACAAACAAAAAAGCAGAAGGAGAGTTTCGAAAGAGATAAGTATGACAATTTGGCTCCTGCATGTAACATACCATTAGTTGTGACTTAACTTCTTTAACGTAGCCATTTAGAACCTCGAGTAGATAACAGTGACTTTCATTGATACTGGCAGATTTATGGGACCATCATTAAAAGAGAGCGAAGTGGCCTTGATCAATGTTTTCAATGGATGAGGTTGCTTTCCATCAATATCAGGCATGCATCACTAGTTTTCCTGCCTGGTTTGTTTTTTTTTTTTTGAGAAAAGATATAAATTGTGACCAAGGGAAGACTAGCTCTTTTCTTGAGGCTCACTGCTATAATTTTCAATGGAACAGGCAGAGATCCGCACAAAAATTTGTTCTGCTCCACACCTTCCTCTCTTCTGAGAAGTTCTACTACAGGTTCCTAAACAAAGATTTGAATTGTTTAGGCACCGATAGTGCCATTTTTGTATTTGGGAAAAAATCAACACAATCATTTTCTTTGACACATGAAAATACAGATTGTATCTGTCTTAGAATCCACCGCAGAGTAACAAACACAAGCAGGCTTCATTATCAGAGTGGACATCACTAGGATCACAAGGATGAGTGGATTATTTTCAGCTTCTAATTCCAGTTGATGACATAGAAATAACTTTTCTCTTTTTATAACGTTGTTTAGGTGTGTTTTTAAAGTCAGTTCTGTCAAAAATAAAAAAGTGTAATAACATCCAATCTGCAAATACTTTGAGCAACCCATCAAAGACTTTATAAAGGAGAGCTACAGAACATATACCTCCTACCTCTGATGTTCCAGAAGTTGTTCAATGGAAATGGTAGCAAACAGCTTCTGAATAGCCCCAGTACACTGAGGCAATCAGTTGAATTAGGCCCACAACTGGGACCTTGACCAGTGGTAATCCTCATTGCTCCTCTGACATTTCCCTCCTCAGCTGGAAATTTATTTCCCTCTTCAGCTTTATGCCTCATCACAGTCCCACTACTGAAGAGGAGAACATACCTTCTGCATTAAGCTGCTTGGAAGCCGCATATAGTGCCAGGCTCTTACATTGATCTCTGAATTGAAATATTGCACTGCCTATTGTGTAAAGCTATGTTCTGGCAACTGTTTCTGATGCATATTGAAATATAGGGCTTTGCTATCTACACTGCTCTTCTGTGTATTTTAGAGAACAGAATTGGCTTTCATCTGTGTTTTAAAAGTGCAAAATCATCTGTACAAAAGTTGAGAAGAACTGAAGACATATGCATATGAAGCGACTGAGGAGTTAATGGTCACTGTAGCCCTATTTTGTCAGTGTATTGGTGTCCTCAGATTATAACTTTTCATTTTGCTTTTCAGTTATCTGTAAGTGATCTTACACCCCAGGCATGTTCAGATTTGGAGTAGAACAAATATTCTAAAACCACTGTCATTGTCTACTTAGGAGCCTGTTGGACAAGACCAGGAGAGCATTTCTGAGAATTTTAAATCTCTCTTGTAAAGCCATTTTTCTATTTGTAAAGTTTTGAGTACTTTTAAAGTTCTTTTGCCCCCTTTTTGTTGAGTTCATTTTATTATTGTCTCTAACTTTTTTTTTCGTGGAAGAATTTTGGTCATATACGAAAATATATTGCAGTAATACAAGGGCTGTTTGGACTTACTTTCGATGTTTTGGTAGCAATTCATACATGTCACTTGTCAAAGAAGATGACTCCATTGTTTCTAAAATTATTCACTTATAAATTCTGCATAGAAAGTGCCAACACCTAACCCCATAGTCTTTGCTCCTAACTTCTAGATAGCAATAAAATAATATTTGAATTGATCTGCTAATTCTGCACAACAATCTGAGTAACAAATGTATCAGATAAATGTGTTCTTGCTGTGAAGAGCCAGTTTATCAACATATTTTGAGAAAATAGCATGGCCAGATTCTTTTCATCAGTGTAAAAACTGGGGCAGCCTACTAGTTTTCAAGTTCAGCACAAGGTTAGTAGTGACTTGTTCAAGGTGAATCTTCTCTCACCTACCACTTTAGCCTTTGTGACCTGAGAATTATGCTATTGAGAAAATGTTACCTTTATTGTAAACTGTAAGTAATCTGGAATTAAAACTAATTTAGATTTGAATTAAAATTATTCAGGTCAATCTATATTTACGTACACAAAAGGAGCAGCAAATCTGAGTCTTTCGAATTTCAACTGTTTATATGATTTTTTCATATTTATAATAGAATCTGAGATTCCTCAAGAAGAATAATTCTCAAGAGTCATTGGCACAGACATTGTCATTTTCTTCCTAAGTGGACATAAACCCACAATTTTTAAAAGAAATTATTAATTCCGGCTAGCTGCTGGACTTTGAGAAAAATATATGAATAACAAAATTATAACACTTAGTAAACATTCCCAAGACTGAAACATGAGTTTCAATTTTTCTAATTTCTTAAATTATCAGAACAATTTTTTTGCCCAAGTTCAGACAATCAGCTTTATAAAAAACTAACTTCATTTTCTTTGCCAATTCTTTATCTGTTCTTAGAAAAAGCTATGATGAAAGAACACATTTTTCCTGCTTGAATGTATTCAGCCAGAACTGTTTCGAAAATCTTTTGCATCTTAACACATTTACGAGTTTGTCCACATCAGGTAGATATGTGAAGAGGGGAGGCAAAGTGAGAGATGAGCATGTCTTATTGAAATCTGCTGATATTGGAACAATTGTTACCAAAGAAGAGCCAGACAAGTGGAAGAATATGATAGGAGACAGAAATAAAGATAACCAAAAGAGCCAGATTTTACACCCTTTATTGTTGGAGTTTCCAGAAGATAATATTGTGGGAGAGATTTACAAAAGTTGAAATACTTTGTGAAGTCAAATAAAATGTCAGCGTACAAACCCTCACACATGCCTGCCCTTACTCGTGGTTTTTAAAAACCTCACACAAAAAGGCTATCTTTGCACAATGTGTGCCTTGTTTCCTTCTTCAGGGCAAATGAGTAAACCCACCAGAAACCTTTCCAGCCAGTGGAGATCCTCTCCCAGCCCAGATGCAGTCATCTACCAGGTTGCTACTGAGCAACAAATCCCCTACCACATGCTATCCTTAACAAAAATATGAATTTCTCAGTGCATACATGCGGAACTGTCGCAGCACTGTGAAGTTCCGAGTTGGCTATATATTTATAATTTTTTTTCTTTTTTATCATGAGAGTCATGAAAATGGCTTAAATATTGATGCAGCGAAAGCACCTTGTCCTTTTACCTACAATTATACTGGAGGAGGAATCAAGCAGTCTTCACTGTAAAAATATAATGTTAAAAAAGGAAACCTGTACTTGAAACCTTTCAAGCATCTTAAAGGTTGTTATTACACCTGTTACGAAACAGGTGATTTCATCTCGATGTATAGTACCTTTGAAGAACCAAATAAGCAGATGAATATATTTCATGAGAAATGAAACATGCTATCACTGTTTTCTTGTTGCTAGAATATGCTGGTGGTTAAATGGAAGTAAAAAATTCTGAGCAACAGGAGCAAATATTCCTGTTTTTTAACAAGAAACATAACTTTTTATTGCAAATGGTCAGATCTCACCATTTGGTTATGCATTTTTAAAGTATAAAGTCATCAAAAACCTTTCCTGATTCTTGGTGTTCAGCAGCAGCTGTGAGATATATGACCATGAATTGAAATGAATGAGAGCTAAATCATGTGTTAATCATTTCCAGAACTAGGTCAAACATAAGCTCTCTCTTGATGCTTACAGACACAGCTGTCTGTCACGGTCATCCTCTTCAGCTGTCATTAGACTACAAGTGACGAACTAACAAGTTGCAAGAGCGGTGCTACCAAGCATCTACGTGAAAAGTGGTCTCAGTCAGAATTCCTGCCTTCTCAGGGGCAACAATGAATTTTCAGCTCGTTCCTTACTGCAGAGATGTTGCTTGGAATCACCGCACTGTAGATCTAAGAATGATTGCCATTACCGGTTTGCATAATTGGAGTGATTCACACACTTGCCCAGAATAGTTCTTTCTCTTTCTTTTTCCTGTTTGAAGCCTGGACAAAATGTTCCCAGTACTTGCAATATACGTCACTGGCTAGCTTTCATAGAGAAGATTGTTTCTATGGTTCTTCCAGTCACTACTTTCTTTGCTTTTTTTCCCTGGTTTTTGAACTTATTGTACTGTCTTTTCCCTTTTTAATTATTTTTTTTTTCCTTTAGATTTGTACAGCAGAAGCAGCACAGAAGGGTCTCTGTTCTACATACAGCACAGGAACCCTCTTGTGAAATCGTAGCAATGTCTATCTTCACAACAGACTCCCCACAAAAATGTGATGGGTAGAGAGCTGGACAAGTTTTTAGATATATGGAGTCTAGAGCTCTTCTATATCTAGTTATCACTGGAACAACTAAGTAATTCAGTGGAATTGTAACTGATCATATTGATTGTATATGACCTTGGAAACAGCCTAGCAATATGGGTAGTTAAACTAATCATCTTGACTAAGGAGGGCTTAAGGATGAAATTTGAGTTTTAGGAAATACTGCTACCATTAAATACATTGGTGTATTCTGAAGGAGCTTAGGGTATAATCTGTTCAATCAGACCAATGTCTGTAAAACGTTCGTGTTTATAGCACCGTCATACGTGTGTTCAAGGGACTGAGAAGAAATCAGAAAGACTTTTCTGTTCTGAAGAAATGTTTAGATGTTGTTTAAAAGCCATACTGCTTCAGAATATTACATTTGCTCTGTCGTCTAGAGTGAAAGATTGATGGCAAGTCAATTCTCGCCTCACCTGCAGATGGCAACACTTTGTGGTGGAGGAAATACAGGATCTTACGAGGCAAAGAAATCTTACAGACACAAATTTCTTAAAGATTTGAGCTTTTTACTCCCAAATGTTCTTTAAAAAGTTTCTCTCAAGGTTTTTTTTTGCCATTATTAGCATAAACTAGAGGTATCCTATGTTGCAGGGGAAACAGAACAAGTGAGAGGAAAAAAGCAAAGATAAGGACAGAAACAAAGCCAAGAGGGTGAATGATTCCTAGCAGGTACATGGGAATCTCACCTATCTGGCACACAGCTTTGGAAAACAGGAAAAATGAAGCCTGCAAATGTATTCTGAAGTAACCAGAGACCCATGGTCAGAGGCTGTTGGATCAGTGTCTGAAACACAGCTGACTACGCGTTCTTCTTCAAAGCTACTAGGCATGTGTGAGATGGCTATCGCTGCAAAAGCATGAAGTGTGGGCAATCTGATTAATATTTTTTACATACTATGCATATTTTCTCCTCTTAGCAGTGATTCACTGGCCCAGATTTTGGTCAAAATATCAGTGAGAAAAACCAAGAATAAACCTACTCAAGGAAGAGAAGTTTCATTAAGGGCACATTAAAAGAAAGTTTAGCACCTATTTTGCTCATGTATGAGCAACCTCAAATTTACAATTCAACTCCTTCCTTTCTTTATACACCTCTCTTTCACTGAGTAGCTTAGACTTTTTAAAAAATCTAAAGAAGAGACCATAAACTGGAAGAACAACAGTTGTTAGTAGAAAAAAGATACAGCAGAATCAAATGAAGCATGTGGACAAGGAATCACCACAATACCATGCTACAAACCTAATAAGAAAAAGTGAAAAGGAAACTAAACCTGGCCCCACCTTCCTCTCACAACAGTACACAAAAGTCATGTCCTTCTAATTTATAAGCACTGTCCCTCTTTAAAAACTTGAAATGAGCATGCATGGACTGCAATTGCAAGTGCTCCTTGCTCGTACCACGCGCAGAGATATAGAATGTGGAAGGCTGGGTTTTGATGTTGTTGAACATCCAAAACAAAACCAACCTTAACCTTCATTAGATGGCATAAAGAAATGGAGAGTAAGAAAGAAGGTTCATTTCAGGATAATTCTAATCTAGTTTACATGTGTTATTAGCTTTTATAATAGTCTAAACTTGCATTTGGGGATGCGATCATGTCACACAAACAACAGCACCTGTGAATGATTTTTTTTTAACTAAATGTTGTATACGTGGAGTCTCAACGTTTTTTCTTGAAGTGCCTGAGTGATTTATCTTGACAGATTTCTACACTTAGGAATTCCTTAACCAAAAGATTCTCAAAGGAAGCAGTTTAATGCAAACTCTCAATATGTCACATTTTGGCAGTGATTGCTTAATGCAGCAGTGCACTAATGAATTGCTCCACTGCATCCTCTGATCATGAATATGAATCGGAGTACTATAAACTGAACTCAATGTACTGATAAGTGACTGTATCTGATCATGCCAGCAGCCAGATGATTTTCTCATTAATGAGCTGAACTATTAAAAGACGGAAGAATACGATGCCAAGCCAGCTTTGCATTGTCTGAGCTTCTTTGCTGACAATTTTGCAGGCCTACCAGAAACCTTTGTCAACTCCTGAAAGAAAATTCACCTAAAAAAAAAAATATTTTATGAATGCAGTTAAGACAGGTAAAAGCTTCAGGGTTCAAATTCTGTTTCTGATTACATGGATATGACTCCTTTGTGGTTGCAGTGTTTTGGTTTTAATATGGGGTAATCCAGAATTTAAAATTAAGAATTTACACACATCATCTGCTTTTCATTGTCTGCTATTCTGAGTACAAGAGCCACGGCTGCTGGTAAATGACAGAGTTCCTCATCCTCCTAACAAACTCTACTATGCAGAACTTCTAAATTCATTAAATTGAGGACCATGGATTTATGAGAGGCATTCTGCAAACATATGGTTTGGAATGACAGTAAACTATTAGAAATATTTTTCAATTTTAGTGCTTTCAGAGTCTCATTCAATGCCAAGCATTAGTATGCAAACCTCCATTATTGTTTACAGGCACCACCTTTTTTCTTTACATTTTAAGTATGGCCACATCTCAGCTGGAGACGACTTCAGTAAAAGTCCAGAATGAGGCATCTAGATCAGTTGCAGAGCCCCTAATGGTTTTAGACCTCTGATCCTACAGAAACATGACGTGTAGCTTATTTAAAAAAAAAAAAAAAAAAAAGGGAAAAAAAAAAGCAAGCTATTGCTGTTGCTGGAAAGCATCACATTTGGACCAGAAAACTGTAGAGTAAATCTGTGGTCAACACTATTATAGCAATTCTGCCTCTAGAGGGCATTACAAGCTAAATGTTTTCTCTTACAAATGTTGAGAACATCTTGGATCAGTCCAGAAGACAGTTCTTTAAATTACCTAAATTAACAGATTTTCTATGTTTACAACACCAGCTATGATGGAGTCAAACAAAATTATTGGGCAGCAACACTGAAAGATCCTTAATCCACTGAGTAACAGCAGATAGATTTGGAGAAAAGCTGTTACCCAACATTTTCTAATATCCCTGAAACTTCTCATGATGTGAGATGTTGTGAGCAACTTTTAGCACGTTGCTGTTCCATTTTAATGACTTTGCCTGCATCCTTTTTACGAGTGCTGTGACCTCCAGTGGTCGTTAAACCCAAAGATCATTGGTCATTAGCAGAGAGTTTTTGAATCCTTAGCACCTGGTATGTAGGCCAGTGTATCTGATATAGAAATAAATAACATTACAATTTGACTGTCTCAAAATCTATTATCCACACAAATTGCTCAGACATCAGCGGACTTCAAAGTATTAAGTTGCAGGCTTTTTATCCATGACACAAAGATATCTAAGTGACATATCAGAGATACCCTGTTAGTGAGCTGGTATGACAGGTTCTGCCCAGTAAGTGCTGCCTGCTAAGGGTATGAGATAAGCCTCTTCGGCCGCGCAGTATGAGAATGCCCAACAGTAATTTTCTTCCTCTGTATGTAAGGACTACATCAGTCCAAATCACAAAACAAAATTGTGTATCTGTAGCTGAAAAGCAAGGATCGTGCATGTCTTGCTGCATTCTGAAGGCCATGTTTTGTTATTGCAGAAAACAGTAATCAGGTAGTTTTGGCATAGTTTGGCTATATGTGTTTTACTACTCACATTTGTTCAACTACAATTGACTGAAATACATTTAATGGGGCAATTAGAGTAATTAGACTTCTTTTTCTGAAGACTGGTGTCCAGCTTCTTATATTTGTCTATTTCTCTGGCATTACAGTGATTCTTTTCGATTTTTAGATACTGCTGTGAGTAGTTTGCTAAATGTCATAGCCAACAACAGTTCTAAGAGGCTACATATCTTCCAGACTCATCAAGATCCATGAGTCCATTTCAAACTTTCAGAGTGTTCCTTTCCTGGTGCCTTTATCTATACCCATTTTGTGTTATAAAGATTTTGTTCTGTGAGAATAGATTGTAACATCCTCTATAAAACAGAAAAATATTCTCTAAAGTGCACACCATTCAGTATTGGAATGTTATAAACCAACATTTTTTTTAATAAGGAGAATTTACAATAAATAAAATATTAAAAATACATTACTGAAATATATTACAAAAAGTAATTTGATAGTTAAAAGTGATATGGTAAACTGTATCAATAAGAAAGATAAACAGGAGTAAAGAAAACCACTTGCACGATCACTTAGCGTTTATATTGTTGGACAGACTGGTTTCATAATGGCATCATGAACATTCTTACTGTCTTGTTCTCTATATTATTGCAGTGAATGAAAATATCAAAATTTTAGCTTTAACTGGCTTTAGATAAAAACGGTAACATTTGCTACATGGAAACATTTTGTTTTAAACAAGAGAGCAAACCAAAACTTTCTTTTCCAGACAGACACATTCACTTGCTTGCCACAGAGGGTTACCAAAGAGAAGCGGTAGTCTATCCCAGTCACGGAAATTAGGTCCACCCCAGGGTTCAAATTTATCTTTTATCTCCTTTCCTATATACTGCAGAGTTGCTATCGTTCACTTCCAAATTATTTTTTGAATCGTTCATGATGTCCAATTCCTCTGCATAATAAAATCCTATTGCTGTCTCCTACGCTATATTTTGTATTCTGAGCTTGTTTTGTAATCAAGGAACTCTAACATGCTGAAGGTATCCCAAGACTGGGTTCTTAAATTATTACTAGCTATTCCTTTTAATATTGTCAATTTCCTCTATCAGTCTCGTGCAAAAATGTATAGGCAGGTTCTCTAGCAAAGGTTCCTGGACTGTGCAGCTAGTTAAAATGTTCAAAAAGTCAAGATCCATCTAAAGTTTCATAGATTGATATATTCAAACTAATCCTCTGTTAATGCTCTGCATGTGTTTATATGCAGTTTAGGAGAGTAACAGAAATAATAAAAAGTCTCTACATAATGGAAGAATGGGTAGAGATCCCATTAAAATAATTATCAAATGGTTTGTATAAACACACTGAATAAGTGCTGAATGTACTTAATGAGAAATGAAAAGATTCTGGGATTATAGTGTGGTGACACAAAATAGTTTGGATGTTATATGCCCACAAATGATATAAATTCTATGGTGAAGAAAAGTATTGAATTCCCTATGAAATATAATTGGCAGAAGAACCCCAAAACCCAAACTTGGCAGGTAATATGGTTGCTACTTTATTAAATTTGTGGATGTTTATTCATCTATTAAAATGAACAGACCTGGTTTTGTGTAAGAAGGTTTCTGGGAAACAGCTAGCTGCTTAGAAAAAAAAAGTTTGTTTTGTTTGTTTTTTTTTTTCTTAAGAGGAGAAGTGTGCACATGTCAAACCATTAAAATTAGAAGTGTTGGTTTTAACGTCCATCTGTGCTACGAACCCTTAGCTGTGAGCACCGCCACCAGTGCAGTGCTGGTCTGCACAGTAGACTGTTTTCTCCTGAGGTCAGAGATACTGAAAGGAAGAAAGAGAAAGAAAGATTAATCTGATAAAGGTATTGCCATTTCTAATCGGACTGATGGGAAACTGTGGTATGAAGTTAAAGAGGCAACACAGGGTGAATTACTGTGATGAACTACCTTAAAGCTGAAGCAATCAAATAGATAGCTTTCACATATAAAAATTCCTGTGGCATCTTTATTCATCAACAGTTTTGCACAAGTGTCTCATGTTCAATCCTTTCCATGAACAACTAAAGCACTCTGATACATTTGATCAGATTAAATCTTATTGGGGTGACTCAGCCACTGAGGTGGCCGCTTCTCACTTTCCAGAGTATTTCTCATTGCCAGGCAGAAGAACAAACTTTTCAAATCTTGAAAACGACAAACTCCAAAAAGTAACAACACTACAGCCCAGTACCTGCACTTGTAACCTACTGTAAAAATTGTGAAAGTACTTTTACTCTTGTGTATGACGGCAGTAAAACTTTTCTGCATAGGCTGACAGCTGAAAACCTGCAGAAGTGAGATTTGTTCACTCTTAGTTCAGAAAGTATTCATACAGACGCCTCATGGAGGTTTTCTGCACATTCGTAGAAAACAAAAGAATCACATAGCAAAATTCAGTAATAAAGAGCCTACCATTGAGTACCTTATTCAAATATTGTAAACAGATATATTTGATATATTTTCAAATGGTATGAAAAGCAAACATGGCACCCTAGAGAATTCAGCACAAAACTCCTGTAAAAATTCACTCACATAATTTTGAGAATTAGCTCATGATCTGCTCTTAAAAAATACTGAAATCTTCCGCTGATGCTGAATTCTTTGAGTCTTTTGAAGTTAACGGGCTCTGAAGATGCTCAATATTTTGCAGGTTTGCATGTAAGTGAATACAGCAAACAAATATCAGTTTTGTGTGACCAAAAGTGTTCCTCTTTGCCAAGTGTCACGTGATTATGTTCCCACATATCACTCTGCTTAGCATGGGACTAGGAGTAAATACACAGCTATTTCTAAAGAAAATTAAGTAGATATGGAAAAAGCTGACCTATAAATAAGGTTTATGTGTTGTTAGAACTTTATTTTCTCAACAATGATGTTATATCACAAACAGAAGAGCTAATAGGATTTAAAATTCTATCTTCCATGTAAATAGCCAGTCCTGTCCTTCTGAAGACATGAATCAGTATCCAAAAAGTGTATACTAATACCGAAAATGATGAACAATGATGAACCAGATACATTTATAGCTGTGAGGAAAAAAACAAACCAAAACAAAACAAAAGATGTAACTTTGAAATTTTTCCTTTTTTTAATGTTAACTTCACTTACAAATCTGCAACAAATACAATGTGATTCCAACTCTTTTACTTTATTACCCTGGTTTTATAGCCTAAAAGATTTATATTAAATAAAATATAGCATTTTCAGAAATCATTTTCCTAAGATAATTTTTCTTTTTTGGCAAAACTGAACAAAATATGATATTTTTTTATTCATGCTGGAAGCGATATTGCTTAGAGATCAAGCAAAATCAGCTAACACTACTTCAGACGTAGTATACCTCACTTTACAGAAAGAGTACTTTATGGGACATTCATTCAACATGCTGCTGTGCATTTGCTGAAATACATTTATTGATTACATATCACGTGTCTCATATTGCATAGTTTACAGGACAATTACACTATTTGCCCAGTTCTGGAATAAGTTTTTCCAAATTTTTCGAAGAGAACAATCGATGGTAACACTGTTTGAAAGTCCTAGAGAAATAAAAGAGACAAAAAAAGTGTTAAGTTTGGCTTTCATGGTTTTACCTTTTTACAAAAATATATTATAGAGCTCTAAATATTGTCATCCAATTACATTTCATTATATGAGTTAGAATGCAAATTATGCAAAATAATGTATATGGAATATACATTTTTACATTACTTCAAAGAACAACACAAGAACTGAACTATTTAATTGCAAACAAATATGTATTTCAAACTCTAAGTAACTATAAGCACTGTAAAAATTTCCGGCTCCAAATACTAGATTTTATTGTTTTTTACAAATTACGGTATACAAAATTATATTTCCCTCCCTGGCAACCAGGTAGGTTAAAGACAGAAAGATATCCTTGAAATATTTTAATTTTTCTACCCTGATTAACATTAAAACATGGATATTAAACCAGCTTCATAAGAAATGGTAAAAAAAAAAAGAATATATATTAAATAAGTATTCATGACAACAAATTGACTAGAAGTTCTGGTAGAAAAAATAAAAGCAGGGTGATTTCTGAACATGTTTTTTCCAGGAAAAGTTCTTGGTTATTACATTCATTTTTTTAAAAACACAAATACCTACAAATCTAAATTGAATAAGAGAAATGTAAGTGAACAAGTTCCTTAAGAGTACAATGTAAACACATTCAACAAACAAGAAAATAAAATAAGCTAAATATTCTAAAGAGTATTTTGATTTAGATACTTACTAATAAATGCTTGTGGTAAATGATTAGCAAGTCTATGCTGTTTAAGATCAAGATTTTAAAGCATTCTTAATAAAATTATTTTCTTTTGAAATACTGGGAATAGTATCAGCAATACAAAATATTTGCTTTGCATTAAAATTGTTTTCTCTTTCTGAAAGTAACATGCCACAGATGAATTATCAGCTTTCCAGGATCTGATGATTAATTTTCAAGAAAGAAGTTGGTCTGAACAATTTCTACTGTTTTCTGTTGTCAACATACCTGATCTAGTGGAAAGTGTCCCTGTTTGTGGCAGGGAGGTTGGAACTAGGTGATCTTTAAGGTCCCTTCCAACCCAAACCATTCTATGATTCTATGATGCTCTGTGAAAGTGCATAGGAATGCACGTTTCACAATTTGAAAAGTTTGCTTTTCTCTCAAAAACAGAATGAACACTTTTTTTTCTGCAAAATTACATGAAGCAGAATTATCATTCCATGGATAATTTAGTTTTAGCTACTTCACAAACCACAGTTCAGCCAGCTGAATCTCCATAAACAGACAGAGCAACTACAACTTCTGATAAGCTTCATGCAAACACTAACATGGCCCACCCGAACTTCATCTGCACTGCATATTGCCAAACTCTGACCCTATCATTTCCTACATCTCATACTTGAAGTTATTTGGCATGATTCTTCCAACATTCTGGTGCATAAATCTTAAAATAGCAAAGTAGACATATACATTTAAAATGAAGTACTCCTTGTGCAGTGTAAAAGTGAGTACTGTCCCATTCTTAACTGTTGACAATATTTAATTTTGAATGTTTCTCTATGCCTTGTACTGCCTGATTTCTTACTCAACAGAAAGAGCCTATTTACATACTTTCATATTATACTTTAAGAATGGCACAGTATTTTAATTTTCATTGTGTGTTTGGCATCACAAGCACCTTCTTACTGCAGGAAAAGTTGTCCATATAATTATTATAATGAATATTATTATAACTCCAGCATAACTGCAAATAGTTTCCTCTAAAGTGAAGCTAGTTATATTTAATTCAGTAAATTTACCAGGCTAATATTGTTCATGGGAATGAAAAAAAAAAAAAAAAAAAAAAAAAGAAACAGCTCTAGTTGCGAAGAAAGCAAACCGATAATGTAGCTATAATTTAGGATTAAGCAGTAATTCAGGGCAGAATACAGTATTCTTTATTCTGAAAATAGGAAGAATATTTTTAATGTACATGCAGGACAGTTATGTACAGTTTAATAAAAAAAGCAACGACCTTGGGGTGAGACGGAGAAACCAGTGAAAGGTGTACACCCCCCACATCAGGATAAAATCAGGAACGGCAAGTCTGAGCACTGAAGAAGTCTTCATTTGCTGGAGCAGACGGCTTTTGCTATTAGGATGCCTGGCCGAACAAAAACAATTGGCTGCCAAAATTAGCTCCTTGGGACGATTTAGGAGCCTTTGAAGTGAACAGTTTTTTGAGCTGGAACTAAGCCCAGGTCCAGCTTCAAACTCGAATCAAAATGACAAAGAGGAAATTTTCTGTGCCACACGCCCCCTCAGTGTAAGATTACTTTGGGTTGGCAGCTGTACTGTTTATCTTGTTATTCAAAGCTATTTCACTAGATACTCACAACTGAGCATTTAAACAACTGGCTCCGATTATGACGACAGCAGTTATCTTTGACCACATTTAGGAAACATCACGCACTCCAATGGATAAAGAAAAGCATTGCTGCCTTTACAGTTAGACTAATTAAAGAAGTTTAGAACGTATATTAGCTACATGTTGCACAGTATGCATATAAAATATAAGCATCTTTTTAGGAAAAGAACCCCAGCCATTTCTGTGTTTGAACATATAGATTTTTAACCAGGTTTCAGCAGTGTAAGAAAGTAAGGCCTGAAAATACGACTTGGCCTTGCAAGATCTGCCTCACAGCACTGAAGAGAGTCTATCCCACTGTATCACTGTAGCAGCATAAAGAGGAAGGAACTAGAAGCCGTGTTCTCATGTCCATCTAATTTGACGGTGAAATGTAGGTTCAAATTGTGCAGTGAAGCACCCCAGTGCACTGCTGGTAGATTCTGGTAGCCTGCCAGGATCATCTTGCATTTAAGCTAATTGCTACATAGCATGGAAGTTATGAAGTTATGTAGATAACCATTTTGAAGCTGCAAGAACAAAAGTGGTGAGTGGAAAAAAACAGGCTTCTTCGAAGTTATTCTCACTGCCAGTCCCTCACTGTTGGTAGCTGGAATGAATTAGCTTACAAACAGAAATTCCCACAGATTGGTGAGATTGACTCTACAGTCTTGCAGTCTCGGGCTAATAAGAGCATGGAGTTGAGCTTTATGGAATTTTTCCGCAACACATTCTTAAGTCATGCCATATAATTCTCAGCCTCAGAGACCTGTAATTCTCAGGACCGAGGCCTATTTTTAAATTCCCAGAGTTAATGTAACACTTCCTTTTTAAACTTGTCAAGCTTTGACTCCTTTCACTCTAGTAAATTGTAAGTGACTCAAGTTCAACTGACAGGGCTTAACAAGACCTACGGACCCTTCCAATATATTTGACTATTTGACTGTCATGTGTGCTCATCAGTTCTAAACAATGCAGTCGAAAAAGGTGACATACAGCCACCAAAGATTTGCCTCAATCAGCCCACTCTGATGTCATAGATTAGACTTACCAAATGCTCACATAATTTATCTTTGGAATGTCGTTATTAAAGCAAATTCCAAAGAGATTTTTTCATCTAAGCGCGCAGACGTACATAAATACAGATCATGTACAAATAACATTGGCAAACCAACAAGACCTTGTAGACCTACACATCAGCTTGAAGGCCTTAGAAAATATGTTCCCTCATATTCTAGTGACAAATTTGCACTAACAGTGTTTCTTTCCAAACAGTTTTTAGAGTACTGTACTATTTCCTGTAATATAAAAATGCATTTTGGAATAAGATAGGAATTACAATTAAATATCTTCTTGGGAACCTAATGAAGTAGAAAGTCAGCTGCTTCCGACCAAAGCAAAGCTAGGCAAACAGCAATAGCCTATCTACTCACAGATTTTAAGGCCAGAAAATATCAATATGACCGTTTATTCTCAGCTCCTGTATACACACTTCGGGTAATTTCCTACAGCCAATCTGTCAAGTCTGTAATAATTATGAAGCTATTAAGCACGTGATGAACATGGAACAATAAGCTTACAATACCTGATTTACAGCTTCACATAGTCTTTCTCTATAATGACAAAATTTTGTTTTGTTGCATGAATAGAGATTTGCTTGTATAAATGGAGGTTAAAGTCGCGTTAGGTTGTATGAATGCAGATTTCCTTCACAGGTTAGGAGAAGTAGCATGTGAAGGTGTTTCAAAGATAAATTGTATAACTTCTCTAATGAAAAGTAGTCTACCTATAGCGGTGATTCAGAGCACCGAGTCCTTTTCTAAGACAATCTAACAATACTGAAGACATCGTGTAATTGCATGATGTAAACCATGACACCATGTACTATGCAAAAGGTAAACAAATGGATGGAAGGTTTGGATCTCAGAAAAACTTTTCTGTAGTGGAATTAGAATTATATATAATTGGAATTATATCTGTTGAGAAGAATCAATGGCAGAAGGAATAACTGAAAAGTGGGCTGCTAGAATCCTAATTCTATCTTCATGCTTCTGAATAGAAAAAACAGGGAACAAAACTCACTTTTATTTAGCTTGAAATCAACATCCACAGGTACACACCAAGACTTTAGAGGCTGCAACGGGAAATTCTGCATAAACATCCATGCAGTAGTTGCATCCTTAGCGTAGGGTAAGGATTGCTCATCCTTAGTGAGCAATCTTGCTTTCCCCACAAGGCTGGGACACAGCTCATGTGCACACTGCATTTGAAAATCAAGCAGTACAGCCAAGCGTCACTGTATAGCCATAGTCCACAAGCCCCCCTGTTTAATACTCAGTGGTCGTATTTAAGTATTCCCTATAATCCTAATGCTTGTAATAGTAAAATTAGAGTTTTAAATTGAGCTGTCATAATAAGCCTCCTGACCTACTAATAGCCACAGAGGTCTCTAACAAGGAAGGAAACCAGAAATGGCACGCTGTTATACAAGTAAAATGTTGATCCAGCTAACTTTTATTCTTAGCAAATTTATCAATACTGGTTAACAATACTTCCAACTAGTATAGGGCCTTCTGACATGACAAAATGAGTGTAACAACCCATTCTGTCAATACAACACAAATGTCATTTCAAGTGCTCAAAACCCACTAAGCTATCCTAAAAAAGATCGATTTATCTGCTCCAGTGTTTCTTTGGGGCAAACTTTTCTCACAACTGAAACCAATTAGTGGGCCTGGCACTTGTAGTGCAGAATGTAGGTCAGCATCAAGTAATAAAAAAGTATTGACTTTTCTCTGTCTGTAAGCAGCATGAAAGGGGTGCCATGGCCTTGTCGTATATGAAAAGAGCTCCATTAATTTCACTTATTTCAACCAGGGCTGTCAAATACTAATGCTTCTATTGCACTTTTCACACAATGTACATTGACACCAATCCTGGCCCCAGTGAAACAAGTTTACAATATTTCAGTCAGTGAAAGGGGTACTATAATTTTTAATTCCCTGTTGTACATTTAGTCTCTTTAAGTAGCACTGCTCATAAGACCTATCGAGAGATATGAGCTGGGACATTAATAATGGCTACACACTTCTTCCCCTGGGCAACAGAACCTATTTCTTGGGCATAGCGTCAACAGCTAATTAGCCATAAAGTTCAGGACACAGTTGTTTGGCGTAACTCTGTTTTTGTGGCTGGTGGGCACAGATTGCCAATTTTGCTTTCCGCTGTGGAGAAATACCCAAAAACGAGGAGGTCTTCTGTGACTTAAGGGTATAAAATCGAAAAGCTAATGTGTTAACCAATTGGGTCAACTAGCCCCTTCAAATAAGAGATAATAACAAAAGCCTGGATCATGCCTTAGGGACTGGATCTCATTGTGTCAGTGCAGAGGTATTGACTTCCAGGGAAAAGCGTGCCTAATCGGAGTTCCCTGCGCTACAGTGGACAAGTGACCACTGCTGTGATGAAGTGGGTAGAATTACGCCTCTGCCTATTCAGCTTGCCAGTGCAATGCAGAGGAGAACAAGAAGCCTTCATCTATCTCCTCCCTCAACTGTCTACTACTGCTACCAACTCTAAACCCTCTAAATTTTGTTCTTTTGGGCAAGCGCGAAAAACCCTGCTTCCATGAAGACTTTATGAAATTCTCCGTCTGTGGATCGACACAGTTGTGGTCGAACCGACCTGAAAGGTTATGATCCTGTTTCCCTCTATCCTCTACAATTTCCCTCCTAAACTGTCTGCTTCTTTTTCTTTTTTTTTTTTTTTCGCAAGTGAAGTTTATGGTTCTTCTTGACAAGCTTGAGGGCTCTGAGTGTGATGTCTAACTCATTCTCTAATTACCTCCTGTAAATGCAAACACCATCAACAACAATAAAACTCTTTGATTTAAAAAGACTGGGTGACTGTGGTAGAAGGCAATTTTCTATTTGCTTTAATGACTTCGTAAATGCAAGTCTTACCCTTTGAATCAACTTGCTATTAGATCTTAAAATAAAATGATATTGTATAGCCATCATAAAAGGCAACTTTATAACCTTCTGTGTTACGCTTACATCAGGCAAGTTTTTTCTACTTGTTAGTTTTAGTCTTTTATTGACATTATGATAATATGCTGTAAAAAAAAATCAGGAAATTATATTCACAGTAGGAAATCTAACAACATTATTTGAATATCCTATCTTCCAAACAGAAAGAGAAAACATTAATTGCTATTTAATTTATGTAACAAACATATCATTATTATCACACTTAAATTTTCATGGAGATTTAGAATTATCACTGACTCTTACACATTTCATCTTTTGGAATTATAAATGAGGAAACCAAACTCAAACAGTGTTTGCTAGGAAGTATGAAAGATTTCTAATTATTGTTCATGAATTTGAAAAACCACTGATCTGATAATCACACAGGTTCAGGTACTTCCTGCATGATGTGTCCAGTACGAGCAGCACAGCAGTCTGCGCTCTTCTGTGAGAGCCTAACATGGAAACTGTAATTCTATTTCTCACTTTCTCCAATATTCTGTGAAGGAAGTGTTCTGCTACTAATTTGTGCTACTGAAGCTTGCTTTCCTAGCTCAGCAGCTAAGCTGTGTTAATTTGTGCTTTGGAGATGATAACTGGAGATAACTGGCTAACACAAGTCAAGATCTAAAACTTGTCTTCGTCTGTGCAAGGTAAGAGAGAACGTGTTCTAGCCTTGAAAAGAGCCTATTTCTGCTTCTGCATGGTTAGAAACAGTTTGGACAAAGGAATAAAAGCATATCTCACTGTGCCCTTCCATAGCTTCACAAATTAAGACATGACATGACAAAATAATGATGCTTTTGAGAACGCAATAGTTTGAGCCATTGTACAAGGAAAGCACAAATATTTCTAAACGAGTAAGATATTTTGCAATAGCTGTGTTCATTAAGGATTACAAATGTGTCAAGACTTACAGTACTTTCTCACAAGTAAAGGCAAATTATCTCTTAGCTTTGATGGAAGTTTTGTGCAAGGAACAACAAAGGAAAAATGGGGAAGGATTTGGTCCAGTGAATTACTTTTTCTCATAAGTATTGCCTTTCTAAAATTAACCTGGGATCTGAAACTAGCCTTTTTGTAATGTGTAATATGACCAGCAATGAAGACTTGTGGACCAAATTTGCATTTGTTACATTTACTTAGTACCTTGCGGCCATTGTGGTTGCCCAAGGGGAAGGAAGGGTGGAGTTCCCAGCTGTACATTCTAAGTTCATTTATTCCATTTATTGGTGATCTACAAGCCAGACACCCTCTGGTCCTTCCTCCCAAACATGTACTAGCTTTGCAATGCTTTAAAAAGAAATATATTCTCCTTTATAAATAACTGTTCAGATAATGAATTTATTTATGTGTAGAAAGCTAATCTACTAAAGAATAAAAAATCACCTTTATGTAGACACTTTTCAGGTACTTTTAGACTTATTCAGAGCCAGTATCAATATTACTGCATGAGCTTCAACAAGTCAAAATGCAAGGTCCTTCACCTGAGTCGGGCCAATCCTAGGCACAAATACAAACTGGGCACAGAGTGGGTTGAGAGTAGCCCTGAAGAGAAGGATTTGGGGGTGTTTATAGATGAGAAGCTCAACATGAGCCGGCAATGCGCTCATGCGGCCCAGAAGGCCAACCGCATCCTGGGATGTATCAAGAGAAGCGTGGTCAGCAGGTCAAGAGAGGTGATTCTTCCCCTTTACTCTGCTCTTGTGAGACCCCACCTCGAATACTGTGTCCAGTTCTGGTGTCCCCACCATAAGAGAGACACAGGTCTGTTGGAGCGTGTTCAGAGGAGGGCCACAAAGATGATCCAGGGGCTGGAGCACCTCTGCTATGAGGACAGGTTGCAGGAGCTGGGATTGTTCAGCCTTGAAAAGAGAAGACTTTGGGGGGACCTAATAGCTGCCTTCCAATACCTGAAGGGAACCTACAGGAAGGCTGGGGAGGGACTTTTTACAAGAGTGTCCACTGATAGGACAAGGGGAAAGGGGTTTAAGTTGAAGGAAAACAGATTTAGATTAGATCTTAGGAAGAAATTCTTCAGTACAAGGGTGATAAGACTTTGGAATAAATTGCCCAGAGAAGTTGTGGATGCCCCCTCCCTGGAGGTGTTCAAGGCCAGGTTGGACGGAGCCTTGAGTAGCCTGGTCTAGTGCTGTGGGTTAGGCCGAACTCCACACACAGCCGGTCACCCTCTCCCCCCTCCAGGAATGAGGGAGAGAATTAAAGGAGAAACGGGAAACCCGTGGGTTGAGATAAGAACAATTTAATAAATTTAATACAGATGGTTTAATACACAGTGTAGATGCTCACCACCCCCTCGCATGCGAAGCCCGTCTCGTCCCGAAGCTGCAATCCCGGACGAACGTGAGGCCCCAAAATAGAGAGGGGCAGAGAGAGAGAGATGGTACTCCGAGAGTGGGAGTACTGGGAGAGAGAGAAAAAAAAGGCACTAGAGCAAAAGCGCAGCAAGCGCAAAAGAGCAAAAGCGGCAAATGAGCAAAAGCGCAAAAGCCCTTCTGTCCGGCTGACCCTCACTTTTATACTGGGCATGACGCTGCATGATATGGAATACTAATTGGCCAGTTTGGCCCTCAATCTTAAATTCCACCACAAATCACAAGGGGAATCGTGTCCCCCTTGTCCCAACTACACTCCCCACTTATCCCGCCGTGCTTCTGCACTCCGGCACACTGAAAAGTCCTTGGAGTTTCACTTCCAACCACAAACATCAACTTGCTATCAGCATTCTTCTCAGAGCGAGCCTCTGAGTAAAACCAAAACACAGAGCTCTTCTAGCTGCTAAAAAGAAGAGCTAACACTGTCCCAGCTAAAACCAGGACATCTAGTTGAGAGGTGTCCCTGCCCATGACAGGGTGGTTGGATTAGATGACCTCTAAGGTCCCTTCCAGCCTATGCCATTCTATGATTCTATGATTAAAAGTATAATCTGCGACACAGAAAGTTATAGTGCATGTTGTACCATGCTTTAGTCAACATTATGAAAGAACATCACCCAAATTCTGTTCTGAATGTCTGTATTTGAACAAAAATTGTGAAAGATTATGTTCTATTTTTTCAACTAATGTAGCCTTTTTTTACAACTAAATTAAATTAAGAAACCAATGTGAATTTCTCCACAAGCTATTTCATACTTGGATACCCTTGAACTTTACTGAATCTGGGCTAAAAAACAAATGTGCAATTGAGATAGTTCAGTAGGTATTCAGAATCCCAAGAGGTGTTTATTTGCTATTGTCATGCAAATATCTACTTCTTGCAGGGTATTTTAACAAAATATTTTTGAAGAACGGAGTAGATGTTAATCTTAATTTATTTAAGATGTATAAGCAACATTGCCAAGTATGAAAACACACTGATGAGTAATACGTAACCCTTTTATGAAGGTATTATTGTGAGGTGGAAATATGTCTAACCCTACATTCCTGAAATAATGACAGTCTTAAAAGCAAATGATGAAAAAGTAAAGGACATATTTTTATCATAGTGCTTGCATTTTTAAACCAGCTCCTTGTCCTGTCCATCACACACACTCTGCTAGCAACAAGACTTGTATTAAAAAATAAGGCACTTAGGGATAAGTAGCTTGACTTCTGCCATTTATAAGCTGCCCCTTTCATTGTCTAATCTGTTCAACCACAACGTTCCCTTTCCAGCTGAAAATAAGACTGTGCCAAGTGTTGACTGCCAAGACAAACTCAGAACCACTTTTAACCTGCTGGACTAAAGCCAAAAATGTTTAACCTGCCAAGATCAAGTTGTAACTATCTCTAACTTGCCAAAATCATGCCACTAGGACTTAAGACGGAAAAATTCTGAGTTGAAATCCTCAAGCAAAATTATTTTTAATCTTATCAGGTTAAGTTCTATGTTTGAAAAGAAGTTCTAATCATTCAGAATGAATTAAAAGAAAATAAAAAAAAGCATGTTTATTGCACTGTTTGGCATACGCAGCAAAACCAGTACTCCAGTTAGATTTCATTTTGTTTGACATTGTTCTGGATGATGCTTTCAAACCTGATTGCTTTCTGTGATGAAATGACTAGATATGCAGATCAAAGGAGAACAGTGGATGCCATCTAGCTGGGCTTCAGCAAGGCTTTCAACATGGCTTTCAACACAATCTCCCAGGGAATCCTTTTAAACAAGTTGGTAAATTATAGCCTAGATGTAATAACTGTCTGGAGTATCAGGTTCAAAGGGTAGCAAGGAATTGTTTGTACTCTGACTGGAACCTGGGTACAAATGTATTTCCTCACATGATATCTTGGGACCTATCTTGTTTAATGTCTTCATCACTGACCTGGAGGTAGAGATGGAATGCACTCTCATCAAGTACATGGACAGTACCAAACTGATGGGTGCCATCGATACACTTGAGGGCTCTCATTCAGAGTGATGTAGACAGGTTAGAGGAATGGCCTGACAACCTCACAAATACAGTATGGGCAAATGCACTTGACAGAGACTAACCCCAGGAATAAAGCAAGCTGGAGGCCAACAGGCTGGGTAGCAGGTCTGCAGAGGAGAACCTGCGGACCCTGGTGGGCCACTAGCAAAAAATGAGCCAGCAATGTGCCCTAGCAGTGATGAAATCTAAAGAGAAAAACAGCTTTCCTGCTTTGTAGATACAAACTACCCTCAAAAGAGATTGAAATGATCAAACAGGAAAAGGTCTTTCTCATTTTGCAGGCAGCTTACTTTGGAGGTCAGCTAACACTAGAAAAACTACTCATCTCCTATTCAGTGTTCACAAATGCTCTCGTTAATCAATATAACTGGAACAATAGCTCATAGGCTAATACCTATTGCTATTTATTCATATATGATAATAGATCTTCTTTGTCTGTTATATTTTAATTCGTTTTTAAAACACACTTTATCTCCTGTGTAAATCTACCAGTTCTTTGACACAGTTCAGGAGCAGCATCAGCAACACTGATTATTCACTCAGGTCCCAAAGATTTGTTTGGGCATTGACATGAAGCTAGATCTGTCAAACTGCCGCTGATTAAGAAACTTTAGGGAGAGGAACAGTTGATATTTAGAGCCAAACATTACTTCAGATTTAACAGTGTTTTCAGAAAAATGAAATTGGTTACACTTATTATCACAAATTTAATAAATAGATTGTAGAACACCTCGAAAACTAAAATCATGCTGTCTTGGTTCTGATATGAATACATGTTTTATGTACTAAATGCAACAACTTGTGCAAACATATTCTATGGTAGTACATAAGCAAAATTTTATTTCGTTTTTCAGCTGGATAACTTCCAAACTAAATTCTACACTCTGTTGTCCATGTTGAGGAAAGCATTTAGCCCTAGACTTTCTTTAACATCTATGCCTTTAATGTCTATGCAGAACTTTCAATGTATAGCTAAGAACTATTATATCTTATAAATGAACAGGAACTAGGAATTTTTACAATGTTTTATATGCTAATTTATTCATTGACAGTGTAGTAGCAATATAGGTTATACTGTAAAGTTTCCCATACTCCTCTGAGGACTTTGGATTTGACCTGAAGTGTGGAAATTCTTTAAATAGCAACACATTTTGGTCTTCCTTCTGCCAAAGTCTTGGGCATCTGCAAAAACTACAAATCATGCCAAACTCTTTGAGTGATATATGGAGGACCACAATCCACTAGGAAATAAGCTAAGACCAACTCATTCATTTCATTTAGGTCCTTCAGTGGGATTTGAACCATCCAGCCCACAAACCATGTCTCATGAGATTGCAGTATACATCCAGCCCACAGTAATAATGATTCATATACATATATGTGTATATGCTTTATTGCTACCTTTAGCTGGATTAAAAGCAATATATCAAATTTTATATTTCTGCTTCTTTTATTAGCCTTCTAGCACTTGATCAGCTGATAGAGGCAATAATGAAATGTTTTTTTATAAACTGGAGTTTGTAAGTCCTGTCCTGAGAATGTAATATTTCAAAAAATACCCTAAGCTTTGGGGAAAAAACCAATTACAGAAACAGCATTAAAAATGCCAAGCACTGGGCAGAAGCAATTCTGGATCAGTTTAAAAAAGTGATTGATGAAACTCTAATCTGAGCTGAAGGAACAGTTTCACGACAAGCTGTGACCATTCCGCACACTTCATTAGCTGCCATAATTAGCCTGGTGTTTCAATTTGTTAGAACTGGTGGGGACAATTTTACTCAGAATGCAAACATCAAAAAACAGGGTGCCTCAGACTTCAGAAGAGGCTGATGAGAAGCTTTTCTAGTCTCTGTTAACTAAAAGATTAATTACAGCTGATGGGAGGCTGTACTCTGATTGTCACTCTGTCTATGTGCATTACTTTTAGCATTAGAAGAAAGACATGGTTGACACTACACTGCTCAATCAAGCAGCTTCACATTAGTGTACAAAGTCTGTTAATATGCAATGTTTTTATTCTCTTTTTCTTTTTCTTTTCCCCCTAAGTTTGAGACTTTCATACCTGACAAGTTATACTTAAAAGAGCAGGGTATTCAGTTGCTAATGATAAGCGCTTATCACTTATGCTGTCATTCCTTCATATAAGTACAGGTAAGAGATCCTAACACGTCTCAAAGCTACTGGCTGGGAATATTCTTAGTTACTATTATCATAACCAAAATTTAAATTCCTACTCAAAGTCTCATTATTGAAAACGAAAACAATACAGTTTTGAAACAGATACTGTGTGCATCATAGCCTTTATCTCTTATCCCCTTTACTTTAGGTGTTATTACCCCTGTACATTAAGTCATCAAAGCTTGTAAGGTTATTTAAATGGAAGTGAAGTCTGAATTTGAAGTGCAAAGGTTATTCCTGAATAATTCCGCAACACTCATTCTACAATATTAACATGTCGTAATGCACCTACTCATAAATAACTGCTTCTGTGGATATGCCTTTCAGTTTCTCTACAAATTTTATATCAGGTCAACGAAAATGATAAGAGAAGAAAGAATATAATTTCTTGTCTCTATCATGGTGAAACATCCTTTTAATCCGAGTTTATAAAGGGCATGTTGAAACCAGCTCTTGACTGCACTAAATGAATAAACACTGAAGTGTATTCCAGAGTGAACGTCATATTGCTATTTAAAATGGAGCAAATGAGTTCCGAGTTGATTCATGATATAAACTTTAAAGAAAGAAGCAGTGGCTACTTATGTCAAACCATTAAGACAACAAGGAGTCTGTATTACTTAGAGTCTCTTGTTCACTCCAATGTAAGTGCACAAAGCTGTCTTTTACTGTGATTTTTCCTATTCAGGGAAGGTAGATTACTCTAAAATCCATTTTACTGCACTGAAGTCCTACTGCTCTGAGAATAATCTGCTCCTGCTCTCTGGAGAGATCATCAAAACAATAAAAACTTGCAGTCTTTCCCTCAGCTTGGGCATATACTTGGCAAAACCTCTTAGAATCAATTCAGAACAGATAAAGGTATTAATAACACTACAAATTATACAACTATTCAACCATAATGGGTCAATGTAACAACATATGTCATTCAGGCATCATTTTAAGATGCAACATTCCGTAGTCCTAAGTATCTGTTGCAAGAAGTCATCAGAATGTGCTTATCTTAGACTTCAATTTGTAAATGCACCAGCAATGTGCATTTAAAGATTAGATTAAAATCCATATATTTTTCTGTGAGAATGGGTAACACCATTTTTCCTAGAACATTCTTTCTAAATAGCACTTATTTACATACTGATTTTATTTGTTATGGGCCGGATCCTTATCTGATGCAAATTAGTCTAGCTCCGTGGATATATCTCAATCACGCTAGCCCCTGTGGATCAGTTCTCATACCTGCATTTTTCAACAGTTATACGGACCACGTAATTCTTAGAGGATTGTGAAAAGCTTTTTGTTACTTTCATTTCAACTCTATTTAACCAGCACAACAAGGTCTAGGTGAGTATTATCAAATAATAAGTAGCTTGCTTTTGCAGATATGTTCCATAAAGAATTCTAAGTGACTTCAAAATATAGCCTTTTTAATTCAATATTGTGGCAAATCGAATTGAGTTGAAATACATTATTTTTGGCAGATATATGAACAAATCTACTTAATTCGAAGAATGCTGAACAGCCCATCCAAAACTGGGGTCAAAGGCAAGATCAAGCACTTCCAAGTTTAGTTCGAGGATTTTCAATTCCAACAAACTGACCAATAACCAAATAATGAACACCTGAAAACAATATAAACAAAAAAAAATGTGTAACTTCAAACTCTACCATTTCCAGCTCAACATATTTTTTTAAAAAAATATTTTTTTTTCATTAAAAGCTCTGGCACAAGTTGCTGTAATGCACTCTAAGCATATACTGACGCAACTGTTCACAATACTCTATTTCCAGTGTTTCTGATTAAACAAGAGGTTTTAAAATGCTTAAGCAATGTGTACAATGGGAATTATTCAAAAATTAAAACATACATATATCTCCCTAAGGAAATATTGGTTAAAGTTAGCTCTTACTAAAAAGCAAGATTTTCTTTTATGCCACTAACATAAAAGTTACACTATTAAATGGGGAAGGTAGGAAAAGCAAGAGATTTATCATCCAACAGACAAATGGCACAGGATTGCTAGTTGGACAGTATAATAAGTACCATCTAATTTTCTCTTTCAAATCAATTTATTCTTCAAAGCCTTGGATCATCATCAAGGGACTGCATTTTCCCATTGAGAAATTACAGAACTGAAAATCGGGTCCTATAAAATATTCAACTAGTTGCTGAAAAACCCTTACAAATAACCACTAGAATGGATTTGATTAGAAAAGTGGTGACAGTATCTTTTTTTTATGCAAATAACTGAATGGTTTAACTCTACTCAGTCACTACTTTGTAGTAGTCCTTCAAAAATCAAACCCTGTAACTCATCAGTAACCTTCACCAAAAAGTTTTTCCAGCCTTTCTTTTCAACCTTCCAGTTATTCACAGATTCTTTTCTGTATTTAGTTAAACAGTGGCCAGAGATATATTTTGTATATTTTAATTCGCTGCTCAGTGTTTACCTTCCTTCTAAACTTAAGAAAATAATTTGAAAGATCACTGATAGTTAATAGTCATTTGCATTACATGTATTAAGGGTAGCATTTTTTCAAAGGTAGCCCAGTAGTGGTGATCTTAAGGATTTTTCTCAAAGGAAACAATCTACAGCTCAAGAAGTTTTCCAATGGGAGCTCTATAAGTGATTTCTATAACAAAATGTGTTTCTGTAACTATGGCACAGTCATTCAGTATGGAATCTGGAAAAAAAAGTTGTCAACTGTCAAAAGTTGAAATTGTCATTTGCTTTCCTGGAAGACTGAATAGGTGCATATTATGAGAGATATTTCATCCTAGCCCTGTGAATGAGAGGTAATGTCTGGTGTTCCCGTCTGTTGGGTATGACATACTCCCACCTTATATAATATATTTGTTTCTTAACAGTACATTATGGTAAAAAATTCAGAAGTAGAAGCTGCAAAGGCGAGTTTAAGTAGTTTTTTGTTACCCAGTGTCAGAGATGACTTGCTTACCAAGCTGGTCTGTGATATTAAACTGGGCAACACTGCTCTTTTTCTGTACTACCTAACCAGGTAGCAGAACGCCTGAGCTCCAAGGAGCTCGCAGCTCTGAAGAGTAATGCTGCTATGAGAATCGCCCTAAATGGAAGCAGGGAATCACTCACGTTGATTTTCACATGAAGATATAGCAGCATTCTGATTCACAATGGTTGTTTTGAGAGGAGAAAATATGTGCTACAGGGTACAAAAGATAGACTTTTCATGAATAACATAGGATGTATTGTAGGACCAGATGCTTGGGTTTAAAGGATTTAGTTTGGCGCAGGACTCAGGATAGGAAGAAAAGTGACAGAAAGCAGCCTTATATTGGAAACAGATAGTTGATAACTCAAACTAAGGGTCCATTTGTAGCATCTGAATAGATACATCAAATCATACCAGTAGTAATAATCATACAGGAGCCGTGTCATTGGCCAGGGATTGCTGGAGTGCAACACACTTTGGCAACAGCCCTTATTATCCCTGACATGGCTCATGAGGAAACTGGTAGTGTAACAAGCAAACTCATACAGATCATCTAATAATTCCCCCACAATAGAGTCACTTCTGGCTGCCACATTATGTCAGCTCTGCATTGCCTAGGAAAACACATTGCAGTTGGACTGGGGAACTGAGAATATGATATCTAAAATACATGCTAGCTCTTCTCATTGTATATCAGTAACTTCTGTCATAAAGTATACTAGTAAATATGGCCTTAAAAGTTTCTAAACATGTAACAAGTACAGATGCACATTCATGAGCCAATATCACACTGTATTAGAAAATACTCGTGCATAATATGTTTTTCCTAATTAAAATTAAAAGAAAGCAAGCAAATTTGTTTTTAAAATTGTCATGGAGTCAGAATCTGAGAGAAAAAGTTTAAAGCTTCACACATACATTATACTTATCTCAAGTACAATCACTGCAACGTTAGGAAAAAAGGTGTCCTGGTGACATTTAAAAAAATTTCAGTATAGGCAAGAATGGAAAAGCATGAATAGTGTATCAAACATTTCTGACACGTAATTACATCATCCACAAGACACATGATTGTTGTGAGTATGCTGTTGGTCCTACAAGGGATGAAACAATTTTCAGACAGAACAAATCACTCCTCCCCTCCCTGCCCTATTTTTCCCTCGCAGTAATATTATATGAAGATAAATTTGCTGTGGAACCACAGGACACAGTGGTCTCAGAAGACTGCGGAAGAAAATGGGTTGGCCATGGCCATGTAGAAGAGTAACTCACTTTCCAAAGCACTGACATTTTCAGGCCATATTAGGTTCTCCTCATGGACCTCTTCCCATATATCTGGAAATTAGGGCCCTACCTGATGATGTGATTTCACTTGGGCCATAATGTGAGCAGCAATGATAACCACAGAGGCTACTGAGCATTCAGAGGCAGCAGACTATATAAAATAGGGCGAATTCCTTGGACACATGGAGGGCTCTCTTTTTCATCATAGAAAGTCCAAACTTAGTGAATTCATGTGAGAGGAATTATGCAGTTGAGACATTCATAGATATTTGATCCTTACAATCTCATTTATGTAAGAAAGCAAGTTAAAAATCAAGAATTTTTTCCAAAGCCTGTTATCTCTGTTATCCCAAATGGGAATTTCTGACAGTTCCTGGACAAAGAGCCAAATTTACACCTAGTGTCTCTGTTATCCCAAATAGGAATTTCTGACAGTTCCTGGACAAAGAGCCAAGTTTACACCTAGTGTAAATCAAAGAAACTCTATACTTTGCATTATACTTACGTCATAATATTCTTTGTATAAACTCTGGCTTAAAATGTATACACACACTGGTGCTTATCTGTTATATATGTCATGATTTAATTAAATACTTCTACAACTTCATATAATCTCAGTTGAAGGCAATCACTTCTCAACTGAACCAAACTGAAGGCAGTTTGATTTTGAAGGCAAAATCAACTGAAACTGTTGATTGTGCCTGTATCTACACTGGCTGAATTTGAGCATGTAATTCTCTGCCTCTGGTGACAAAGATGGAAGTGATATAATTTATATAAGGAACAACTATTGCCTGCTCTAATGGCTACTGTACAATACAGTGTGCAAATGTCAGTAGTGTTGGCTACAGCCCAATTTCTACTGCTCCACCAGAAGTGGCATTGTGTTGGTGGTGAATTACAAGGGCTATTTTTCCTAGCCTAGGCAAGGCCATGACAATCAGAAATATTTGGACTTGATATTTGATTAATGCTGGCAGTATTCTGTAAGTGATTGCCACTCCACAACATCTAATTACTTAATTATTTCTGTTATTAATGGAATGAACGATTCAAAACAAACAGCTAGAATGACTGTTTTGCAGGAAGCTCATAATCATCCATTCATACATGTAGAAATCTTCCTAAAATTATATTAAGCTGGCCTGTTGAACTCGAAAGGCATATTTTATCCCAATCAATGCATAAAAGTAAAATTATCCATAACTAAGGCATGTTCCTCTGCTGTACAGTTCAGCTGTAATGATCCCCACACACTGCACTTGCACATCAATTATGATAATCATAATCACGGTCGTTAAGCTGAATGTTCATTATTATCAGGATGCTGGTGACAGCAGATTCAATCATCGGGTGCAATGGGCAGGCAGTCACAGTCCCACCCAAGTTTCTGCAGACAGCGTTGTGCCACATTAAATCTATGATGTGTTCCACATCCCACTCCATTCCAAAAGCTGTAGACGGTAAAGGTCAACTTTATGTTCTGTGCAATATGCTTAGGTTCTCTAAATTAATTCTTTGCAGTACTGGGTATTTTTATGCTTTGTAGATAATAAAATTCTGTTTAGGGCCAAAATGCCTGTGCAAATAATGAAACAGTGAGGCAGTCGTACTGTAATTCACCTATAATAAGGCATCAGAGGAAAGAATCCATCAGGAAGGAACATCTTAAAATGTCACTTCCTGAATTTTGCAAATAAGAAAACATTAAATGCTGTCATTAAAGTCAGTTTTCTAAAATGCATATGCAAACTAATTCCAATACCGATTAAAGGCTGTAAGCTATCATTTCTGCCTCAGTAAATACGAACATATGTGAGTGTTTTGACAACTGAAAGATTATAGCGTATTTGATCCCTTGGCTGTCCAGCTACATAGGAGCCTATCATTGTAGATTAAATTCACAGTGACTGGTAAATTTTTTATATTGATACTTTCCACATAAATTCTATCAAAGACATTCCAAGGTATTTAGACTTACAATATTAAAATATGCAAGCACTTTCGGTTTTATAGTGGTTTACAACTGGGTAAACTAACTAGATTCAGTTTCACTAGAGGTATACTATTTCCATTTCTTGTTTATTTTTAATGAAGAATTAGAATACAACAGCTTTTCCCTTAACTCAGAAACTTCTTTGCAATGTAAATGGAACGAGACAAAAATTTTCAGATTATAACTAGATGAAGAACTATTAACTTTTCCTCAAATAGATATTGTAATTATCATGTTTAGAGGAAGTCTATGCTAATACCCTTTCATTTTCCAGAAGAAATATAACAAGGCAATATTTTTCATTGTTCTTCATTTTGCTTCTAAAGTAATTATATAATTTACATACTAATCTTTCTGTGACTTGAATTAAAATGCATACTTATAAACACATGAAAACCTCAGGAAAATGCATCTAGGACATGCTCATGAACATAGACAGGGAAACATTTTTATGTGTAGTTTGAAAAAAGTCAGCTAATACCAGTTAATATCAAATAATTACTCAGCAGCTCGAAGGGTTCACTGATCCACTGACCTGACTCCTTGGAAGAACTTAGGCAGTAGTTTGTCTTAGCAGCAATAAGAGAAACTTCTCTAGCATAATACTGTCAGAAGCTGAATATACATCATGGCAGCATTATCAGCTATTCAAGTTGTAATGTAAGTTCCATCCACAAAAATATCATCTCATAGGAAACTCAAAGGAGGGTTGTGTTTAGCAGACAAAGTGTTAAGCAAAAATATGTTGGTGGTTTTTTTTTAATATTTTGATACATGCCCTTTAGTCTGGCGATTCATTAGAACAGGATAATTTTTTTCTTAGCATGTACAACATATTAATAAAGTTTAGAAATAAGAAAGAGACAGAGTTCTTTCAAATTTAACAGTTATGAAAGTATGACCTCACTCCTGCTGAAAGGACTTTTTCCATTAAAATATAGTAAGGAGGTGGAGTTTTTATTTTTTTTCCCTGATAATAATGACCCATTAAAAGACCAAGTAGGTCATAAATAGCTCTTTTCTCCTCTTATCTCTCTGTTTGGGTAAGCAGCTCCTAATTGAAGCTTCATATTGATTTAGAATTGGGGTTGGAAGGCTGTATGTCATGTTGGGTTAATGTATACAGCTATTCACCTACAGAGATTTAGGTTGAAATCTATCCAAGATCACAAGTAAAGTGTGTTTAGTTGTTTCAGCTAAGTCTATAATTTATATAATATTATATAGATGTGATATGATATACAACATAAATATCTTTACATTGCTTGATATCATCATCTGAGCCTGATCAAGAATGGCTAAGGACGGGAAAAGGAAGAGTCTTTACAGGACAAGATGAGTACCACCAACAAGATTTCTTTATCTTTCTCATATATCATACTTAAGCTGTGGGAGTTCAGCCAGTCACATCCTCCGCTCTGCTTTTGAAAGAGAAATTCAGATCTTTTTGTTTGAATGTTGATCTTTGTGACTTTATTTGCAATGGCATTTAATTAATGTATGTTCAAGTATCAAAATTTTAGTCTGAGTTCATTTTTGAAGCTTGAAGTTTTGAGAAACTATTCTTTTAAAAAATATTACTTCTCAAACTAAGATTCCTTGGAACTTGTTATATATTTGAAAAGGTTAAGTTACTTTCAGGGAACTAATAAAAATTCCCAGAATTGTTTAGGTTGGAAGAGAACTTGAGATCTAGTCTAACTCCCTACTTAGCTAGAGTAGGTTGCACAGGATGTGTCCAGTTGGGTTTTGAATACCTCCAAGGATGGAGACTCCACAACCTTTTGGGGCAACCTGTGCCAGTGCTCTGTCACCCTCACAGTAAAAAACAAAAATAACCCAAACAAACAAAAGTGTTTTCTCATTTTCAGACAGAATTTCACGCATTTCAGTTTGTGTCCATTGCCTCTTGTCATTGGACATTACTGAGTCTGAGAGGAGTCTGGCTCCCTTGTCTGCATTCCCTCCTATCCGATGTTGATATACATTGATAAGATCTCCCCTGAGCTTTATCTTCTCCAGCACTCTTAGTCTCTCCTCATTCAAAACATGCTCCAGTCCCTTAGCTATCTTTGTGGCTCTGTGCTGCACTCTCTACCAAGTCCTTTATGCTTCTTGTTCTGGGAAATGTTAATGTCATTATGATACCTAATAAAAATAGAAGTAATGCAAACATTACACAAACTCATGTTAGAACGTATTCTGAGGAAAATTACCTCTTGTAGCACTACAAAACCAGAAATACATGAGATGCTCCTGATAAAGCAAGCAGTTTAACGAGACTATCTTAAAATAAAACAGCTCTTCACTAATTTTTATAATTTTCCAAAGAATGTAAGCAGTAAAATATTTTATTGGTTTTAATCAGGTTTTGCCGTAATTTTCTGAAGGTTTGTCTTAATGTGTAAGAGTAAATATGCAATCTCTCTTAAATCAGAAAAGGCAATACAGATAGAACAAAACTTTTCAAAACTTATATAACCCAAGCTGTCCTCAATCAGGCTTTTAAATCCTTATCTTGTAGGTGGGAGAGGTGTTGAATTTCCTCAAATTGAACTTACCACAAAGGGACTTAAGGAAGCCTGACATCTCATCACATCAGCTCTATGTGATTTTATAACATGATAGAACGATTCCCATTGGATTCCATGATCTCTGGATCAGGTCCAAATTCACTTAGTTCTAATACAATAACAATCTAAAAAAAAAAAAAATCCTTTAATTTCTGCCGTGACTTACCTTGTCTGCTACCCACTTCTTAGGCTGTACTTCTCGGAAGTGTTTAATTCCATAAGTTTCTTGGCCATATTTGCCTGATCTATGAATTGACAGGTCATACTTCTTATTTTTATGATATGAAGAAAATGGTAGAAACCTGAAATTCAAGAATTTTAAAAAATCAGTTAGGGTCTACTCTAGATGGCACAGGATTGATGTAAATCATAGATACTAATTCTATAGGAGGTGACATGTACACATGTTCCTGCTATTTTCTACTACCTTCTTAATGCTCCCTCTCAGTATTTTGAGAAGATTACTGCCATTTCTCCTATAGCTGCTTTTAAATTGAATTTGGAGCAAAGAGATACCGAGTTTCAATGGGTTAAAATGAAGACTTTCTGTACAAAGATACAAGTTAGTTCACTTGAATTATTAGATTATTACTTTGGCTGTATCCGAACTACCAGCTGGTGTGATGTGAAGAGAGAATGAGCAGGGTTCGATTTCTTGTGATCTGCATGGTGACGCCTCAAGTCTTGGCAGGCAGCGCAGTCTGCGCCAGCTGGCGGTGGGAGGCACTCACCATGCGCAAGTACAGAGCTCGTCTCTGGAGAACTTGAGTCCACTTTACAAGCCATGCAGGCCCCCAACACATAATCTCAACCTGATCCTTCCATCCAGATGGAAACATTTCAAACACGTCAGCAGTATAAGCATAAACCAAGGCAAGTTAGCTCCCTGTACTTTAAATTAGGTACATCGTTTGATATCTGTTAACCAAAGCTAAAGAAACCATACTCTCATTTAGTAAAATAGAAACTTATACAGACAGTACTGGTGACTTTCACGTATTGGCAGACCACAAAGTAAAGAAATTATTTCTTCTGAATTCACCAATTGTGTACTTTACTCTCAAGTTATAATTATGTCCTAATTAGCAATCTTTTGAAGCCTGATTCTTTCACCTTTGGTCATACTGATGGTGGACTCACTGCTTACATGGTGCCACTGAACAGTGAAGCTCCAGCTACCCACTTTGGGCATGTAATAGGTTTTCAGATGGATGTCCCTAACTCTCATGGACAACTGCAGATTTTCTGGGTAGGTTGCACAGCAAATCGTATGGATGATGGTCAAAGACATCTTTATATATAAAGGCTCTGCAAGAGACCTTACAAAGATGTCTTAGTTCCATCTATTTCAGTTTGCAAGAGAGTTATGAGAGAAACAGATACATTTTAATATAAAGTAAAATGTTGTGATTTAAACTTACTATTGCTGGTATTCTGTAAAAGCAACATGCTTTCTTTACAAGTGCAGGAAAAATTATTATACAGTAAAATTAGAAATATATGCTTCAGAAGTTTAAAACATCACTTTATCTGCTATGACAACAGGTGTAGTTAATTAAAATCTTTTCCTAGTTGAAAGCTTTTCAGAATCCAGAGTCCCTATCAGAGTTAGACATTCAAACAAGGTTTTGATAAAGACAGGGATTAAAATACCTTTCTTTGTCTCTCAGTTGATACAGACTCAGAAAATTATTTATTTGGACTAACTGATCCATCAGCAAGCATTTGAGTGTTTGCTTTTTTAAATTACACATCTTTCCACTTCATAAAAAAAAATATTTTAGAATCTTGCCAGCTATGTCAGTTTATTCTATCAAGTACCACAAACAAATGTCATGTAAAGTTAGCAAAAGAAAAACACTGAGTTAGCAGACTTTTAAATTATACAAAGCTATAGTAGCATGTGTATACTCATGGGAAAGGACACTCTCACATAAGACAGATTATGGTACTTGTAATGCTAATTTGCACATGGGATGGACATCACACACACACAAAAATTAATGTGGCCCCAGTGTCCCAGAGAATACATTGAAGGTGCTGTGAGCCGGCTGCTTCACTTGCAGTTTTTATCACTTCTGAATTGCATTTTAATAGTACATTTTTCTTTTGTTCAGACATGAAAGAAAATTGGCTTTCTCAGGGGACTGGATAGCTGAGAAGACAAGGCTAGCAGTTTAGGGATTTGCCCATATACGCATAGAATTTAGTTGAGCCATAGCATTCATAATTCAATATGAATACTATGTCAGTAAAATTTATACACTAAATGCGAAAAAAATTGTTGAGAGAAGTAGAAGATAAAGTAAATTATTATAGTTTTCCCTATAAAATTTCCTACATACAGGTTTTGATTTTACTGTGGATCAGCTAATCTTTGTCTTTTTGGTAAATGAACACTCAGAGTAATCTATGTTCTACCATGATTCCAAACAAGAAAATATCTGTATTGTAAAACTTTAAGGCACAACTAACTGTATGTTCTACATGTAGTTTAGCACAAATGTGATCTTCTGCAATCTGCTGCATGTCTCCTCTAAGATGATTAAATGGAGTACATTCCATACAGCCTGGAATGTATGTCTATGGCTGAGTAAAAAACTTAAATCAACTATGAACTTTTGAGGAAGAACATTGAACAACAAAATATATTAAAATTTAAATGAAATAACATTAAAAATATAAAAGAGTATAATGGTATAAATTGGTCTAAAGTAGAAACTTTCTTTTTTTCTTCTGTCCATAGTTCTGATCTCGGAGCAAGGTGGACAGATCCTAATAGTCATAATGATCTAACTACAAGAAAGGATTACATGCTTGCAAATTCAATGTCTGTTTAAAGCAAGTAAGAATTTTCATTACTCTATGTGAATAAGTAATTAAAAAGTACATTAAAACAATTTTTTGTGTTAACTAGGGTAACCAAATTAATGAGTCATACAAAAGTCATTATACCCCCACAACCAATAATAGTAGTAAAAAGCAATAGCACTGCAAAACACTTCAGTAATGATATTGTGTTCTGTAGCTCTATACATACACCTGACACAGCTTTCCCCCAAATCAATGACAGTATGTGCTCTGAATGTGACAGAAGAAAGTGACGGAAGGAAAAGAAAACTAAATCTAGACAATGGTATGATGCCATTGTCAACTGCACAAGTTTAGACCTCAATAATTTTTTATTCCCAAAAAGCTCACTCACAGAATTCTTACACCTGGGTTTCAGCTTTTCCTTGTGATTTAAGGGTAAATTCAGAAATTCTTAAAGGTTTTCAGTAAACATGACAGAGACAGAAGTAGCAGGATCAAAGAAGAATTAAATTCTGTATATGATATATCATGACATAAAACACAGTCAGTATAAGCCGAACCTTTCCAAAAGTTGATGATCTAACGGGAAGTGAACTTTCCCTAAAGAAATAAATTTAAAAATGAAAAACTATTTCATTTCACCCACCTCAAAAGCTTGAATGGGAGGTATGCGAAAGAATACATTCAAGACAAGGGGAAAGATTTGGAATCAAAAATGGGAAGCTATCTCAGGTTTCACAAACAACAGCATTACACATACACAACCTGAGGGAGTACCAGGACTGAAGCTGGCGGTGTCACTGGTAATGAAGGCCAGCTGCACTGCTGCCAGGACCACACTATGTTGAACTTAATTAGTGTAAAAAGACCTAGAAGCCTCAACTTAGTAGCCAATACTGGACCTGATAGCTGCTGGTGGTGTGTATTTAAATTTCAAAAGATACCCTAGATATTTGTTGTTAAAAAAAATTAAAATTACTTTCTCTCTCCCTTCACTCTTCCTATCCTGTACCTCCCTGCTACTACTAATTTCATTTTTCTAATCCTTCTTTTCCCCACATTTTAACCCCCTCATGATCTTTCTTCCTGCATTCCTCACCTACCATTTCTTCCCTCCGTTCTCTTTATTGTAATATCTCTCACTATTGTGAGAGGAGATGGAAGAGGCCTTTCAGACACTGAGGGCTTCCCGCTTGGATAGACCAAGAAGACAGAAGCAGCAGTAGGTACTGAGCTCTGGTGTCAACGACAATATGAGAGGAGAGAGCAGCAGCACAAACAGGAAAGAGGATATCTGAGGTCCATAATTTACTGCTGGGCAGCAGCTTCCCAATGTTATGTGGTATCTGCCAACAGGACACAGTTCAGAAGCATTCACTTTTCTTGAATTTAAACAGCAGCAAAAAAACAGAGTGGTCCTTCAGCACATTTTCTGGACCTGCCGAAGAGGCAAAATCCCAGCAGTCTATCAGTGCAAGCACGAAATCCTGATACCAGAAATGCTTCAAACTTTACCCAGGCTTCCGAGAAAGAACTGGCAGTAGATCTACGGCCAGACTGCCATACATGCTGCAGTACCAGGGCACAATAAGAAATATTAAAACCTTCTAGACAACTAGAAGGAATATTCTGCTTACACAGTTTTTCAAACTTTCATAATATTTGTATGTACTGTACATTTTTGTAATTTAGTAGTAAAAACACTACTAAATAGTGATGTGTGATAGTATTGTTAAGTTTTTATCTCTAGTAGTTCTATGCAATAGGAATTCAATTCCTTGTTGTGTTGATCTAATTCAAATAAAATAATTTTATCTCACTTTGAAGAAGACCATGAACAATTAGCTGTAAACAAATTATGCTTCTCTATTGGGAAACTGAATCTTTTTTTTTCCCTTTAAATAAGACATGAAATTAATTTTAAGCTTTCAAATTTGGGTTATACCTGAAATAAATTCTCCAAATCCAATAGCATCTATCTTTTCACTCAGGAAACAAATGAAGAAGTACGATGGTTTTCCATAGCAAAACAACTGCAGCAGGGCAGCTGTTATTTAGTTGATAAGTCGTCCATATTAAAATCAAAGTGCTATTTTCAAAAATAAAGATAGAATATTTTACTTAGCATACCTAGTCAGATTACCTTTAGTGCAGTATTTTTGCTGTAAGAACCTTTTTTTGGGTGCATTATTACAAATATTTTATACAGTAATACACTAAATACATATTTTTTTCAATATACTATCAATCACTTTTATCCTAACGTCGGTAAATCTAAGAATCTTCTGGCCATTTTTGTTTAACCCCTGTCTGTGATAATTTAAAATGGCAAAGAAAAGCGTAGTCTAGTTCTTGTAGGAAGTAAAAGAGATCTCTTCTGCAGCAAATTCCGGAACTTCTTAATTATACACAGACTTATTATCTGCATCCCCAGTGTTATAAAGTACCAGAACTTCATTAGAAAAATTAAGATGGAAAAATGAAGGCACTACTTTGTAAATTTCCAGTGGAAATTAGCTGGAAGAAGCAGAGGAATACTGGATCAAAAGAGGGTAATCATGCTTAACTGTGCCCTAGAGCACCCGCATGTATAATACGATTTGCACAGTAACTACCTCTCCTATTACTGCTTGTTTGGAGTATTCTGTGTTAATGGGGTTAGCTAATTTAGTATTTTAACTTAAAAAGACTCTGCTGATTAATAAATGTTGCACACTGTGCTAGTAATTAAAATAAATGGAAGAGTTACAAATAGAAGTTGAATTGTTAAGAAAACATTATCTGAAAATACATGATAATCCCTGTTTATGATAATACAATAACAGTCCAGAAAATATGCATATTGATGAAGTTGCAAAGCATACAAAAAACTAAGCATAATTTGAAAAAAGTTTTCGGATGTGTTATATTTGTATGACATAAAATGTAGTAGCCATTTTCTTTGCAGCTAAGTCAGAAATACAGTAAAAGATCTTGTAAATGCAGACATTTAAAGATTTTTTAAAATCTTAAATCCTAAAGTAACTTGCTTTTTAAATTTTATTACCATTAATACCAGGCAGCTTATAACACTGATGCTCTCCAAGTACAGAGTTTATTTAGATCATTAACTTCTCTGTAAAGAAGGAGCACTGTGTAGCACAGAAGCACCTACGCTGGTTGTAAAGGAAAGCATTATCTTGCTCGAAATAAGTCTATGAGGAGCTTGGTGCTGCAACGTTCACACAGCATGTGAGAAGCAGGGTGTGCAGACATTGCACTCTGCTGCACACAAGCGAACCGGTGTGCTCAGGACCAGCTTGGCTATCTCCAGTACAGCACTGAGCACGGACATAACCAGAAGCTGAGATGCCTTGCCTGATGTCACACCAGAAGACTACAATAAATCAGGAAATCGCCTCACATTGTTGCTGGTTTATCCCTATTCTGTCACCACATTGCCACTCATTCTGATGCATGCTGACTTTATAAAGATGTTTAACGGTATACTTTGAAGCATGAGGCATACTGGGTGAGACAGATTTCGGCAAAGTTAATTAAAATAATTTACACTTCTGTTCTCTGGAAAACTAGGCCAGCATGCAGCTGCATGCAACTGAGTAAAGAACTTTTCATGCTTAGTGATCTAAATCTGTTGGATCCAGCAGTTGGCATCTCAAACTAGACACTAGTTTATTAAGTGGCAATCCCGAAGGAGTCTAATTGTCATCCCTATTCAAGAGCAGAGGGAAATCACTTCATTTGTATGAAAAATAGCACAATAAGGCAGTAACAGCTTCAATTACACGAGAAAAAGGAATCATTCTTATTAGACTAGACTACTCAGTCTTTCATTACAAAACAGGAAATTCCAGCAGTTGCTTTGAGTAAGAGCAACACTCTCTCTTGCTTTCATTTGTACTGCTGCTGCCTGCCTCAAACTCTGCCACAACCTTTTCAATTATTTCTGCATTTTATCAGAAGCAAAAACTTTCTTGGAGCTTGAAACACTTAGAGAAAACGTATTACCACTTTAAAGAACCCTGATAACCAGAGGTGAGTGGGAATTCTGAGTGTTGTTCGAAATTGCGGAGATACATCAACAATTTTTCTATCTTAAGAGATCTCGCACAATACTCACTCTGGAAATATACGGATCAAGGATTCAGCTTGTCATTTTATGCAAACACAAGCATTCTCAACAAATGCTACACACTTCCACTGTTCGTTCTCTCCTTATTTTCTAAAACAGAAGAATAATCAGCATAGGAAGCACTACCAGGAAGAAATACAGTCCCAAAGTACACAATTACATAGAAAGAGATAGAAATTTGTCAATTCATAATAGACACTGCTGAGAAAAGACTACTGTTGAATCTGAGTAACCCTTTACTGACTCCTCCCTGGAGACTGGCATCCCACACAGCAGCTGAAGCATTACTAGTGAGCATTAGTCCTGATGATGACCTGCAACTCTGTCATCACCTTTTCAAGGTTACAGATGTGACCCTTGCATGGTTGGTCAAATATGAAGAACAAACTGAATGATTACAGCCTGAAAATGTATAATACACTATGCATTTAGCATGCATGAAGCTAAGAATCATTGGTGTTAGAATATTGCTTCTGTGCGTTAAGGATGGCACTAAGTGTTTCCTTACCCATAAGGTAAATAAAGACCCCTGATCAATTAATATCTGTCAAAGCTGGAGATTCCAAATTTAAACTGCACAAGATCAAAGCTTCACAATTCGCTTACCGAAAAGAGTCATATATTACAAGATCTGACCTTCTGAAACTGTTGACACAGTGATGTCTGGGATAAGTCTTATCAAATAAAGACTGGGCAATAGAGTCATGTCTATAAATGAAGTATATCATCCATCTTCACTTGGAATGCATCAGTCAAAACTTACTCAGTGAAAAGAACACTTTAAATGAGAGGTAAAACATTAATTATTACCTAGTGGTTTGGATTTTTTAAAAATTTAACAGGCAGAACCCAGAAATAAATATTTTTTTTTTTAAAAAAAAGGTCCAGATTTAAGCTGAGATGTGAAAGTTTAGCTGCTTCCCCCTCATGCCAATAAATGAAAGAATACAGAGAGGAATAGAAAACTGAAACATATTTTTACTTGTAAGTTGTCAGTTATGTTTTTGATATGAAAGGAATAAAAAGTACTATATCCCATTTTTGGTACAAAATATAAAAAATAACATTGCCTAAAAGTCGAAAGGTAGCTGAACTAAGAGATTTTTTCCTTTAAGAACTGTTTTTGAGTAGAATTTCTATTTAAAGTCACTGTTAATATTAAATCAGGGAAAACGAGAGGAAAATGATCCAACAATAAAAACATAAAAGCCAAGCCACGCAAATGCAATTGATTCTGGCACTCTTAAGTCCCAGTCCTGAAGCTGACACATGGCAACATGGAGCTGATAGAAAAGCTTGAAACAGATCAAAGATAGCAAAGCATCATGTCTCAGTGAATCAGTGGACCACAGGCTGTTCATGAGGAAAAGTGATTCCCTTCTGTCCTGAATTTTGGTATGAAAGTGTCAAAGGATTGCCAAGAGCAGTGAATTCAAGGGAAAAGTTGACAAAACATCAATTTTTTGTTGTTAACTACAAAGCCAGAGCAGATGACTTAACATGCTTTTATTATGATTGGACAAAAGAGTTCCATCATGATTAGAAAAGAATTGGAAATATTTTGGCAATAGCCTTAAATCTTTTGGGACAGAAGCCTTAAATATTTTGGGATGGATTATGTCTGTATTTGGGATTGTATTGAAAAGAACTGGCCTGTCTGACACTATTACAGATGCTATGGCTTAGGAAACCAAACTGCTTCAAAGACGATTACAGTTTTTGCACCATGTTCTAACATGTGCAACATATGCTCCCTTCCCTTCCAAGTGAGCTTTGCTAGTCTACTGGGAGAGAAAGCAAGTCTCATTGGCATGCAACACCATTTTTTCCTCCCATGGTCTATAAGCTCTCTGAATACGAAGACTGAAACTGTATTTTTTCCTTGGCAAGGTGCATGTGGCAAAACAGAATTTGCATTTGTTTTCTTACTTCCCATTAAACCCATCCGTTGCATCACATATTATTAGTATTACAAGTTCTTCTACAGATTCATAGATATAGATGGCACATGTCACACAATTACGAGATAGGGTCTCTGCCCTGAACTGTTTATCATCTAAGGACACAGAATTTAGAAGTATGTACACAGAATGTTTGCTAGTAAGCTGTCAGGTTTGACATTTCATTTTGTCAGGCATGAAAGGTTTCTGAAAGCAACGGAATAAAGAAAACACTCTCATAACAATATAAGAAAAAAAACAAAGAACTTACTCATTGTCATGAATACGGTTTCTCCATTCCTCCCTTTTCATTTCCTCTCTGGCCTTCTCTAGTGGTGAATTGATTGATGCTGCCACTCGCAAGGTTGGTTCCAAAGGCTTGTAGCGCTGCCGCAATACTTCAGCGGTATCGCGGAAAGGCCCCTGAAAGGTATAGGATAATGTACGTGTTTTATTGTGGGGTTACAGTTCTTTTCTTTCCTTCTTTTATTCATGACACATCACTGATGAAAGAGGACACAGAAGGGCTGGGAAGTGTAGCAAGACTTTTCTTCCAAAATAATTAAAGCAGTTCATTTTGATAGCAAGTTATAGATAACACAAAGGTTGATAACACGCTCTAAAGAGAGAATGAGAAATGTGCACTCCAGATTTATTTAACTACTAATAAATATTTATTGTTTTAAAACAATACATTGTTAGAACTGATTAGGAAAACTTTTGTTTTCCTTAGAAAAAAACATGGTGAAATAAAATCTGATACACAAGTATTTACTGTATCTAGGTTCTGCTTAAGCAGAAACCTTAAGTCTTTTCCTTTTGATAGGACAAAAAATGCTTTACCTTAAACAATATGTACTTTTCAACTATAAAGATACCTGGAAGGGAACTTAACGCATGACTTCGGATATAATTCTTCTAATACAATTCAGACTAATGACTTCAATAACATAGGTATATAGTCCATTTTTGAAAAGTCTAACTCCACATTAATTTCATAACTCTTTAAAAGAAAAAAGCAGCTCACTAATATGTCACAAGTCTCTCTCTCTATACACATATATATCTTTTTCCAGATTATATTGTTTAATAATGGATCATATCAGCATCTACCATTTAACAACACAGATAAATAACAGCAGGAAGTCCTTTCCTGTGCTGTCAGTGACATATCCTATGTCTTGCTTTAAGTACTAACCAGTAAGAACTTACCTGGAGTGTAATTAGTGCCATATTATGCTCAGGACAGTTTAGTAGCCGCTCTGGATTTAGAAGTGTTACTAATTAATTTTTATCTTATTTTCATCATTGTTGATCCTGCAATGAACTAGTGAAACCTTCTGAAACTATGAACAGACAAAGAATCCTAATCACAGCCTTTATTCTTAAAGATATCCTTCTTTAAATAGGTTATCACTAACAAGTCACAGCTGGAGTTACCGCAAGCACTGAGTGAAGACTGTGGGGCTAATAAAAAGAAATGATTCACGCCTCATTTATGTTCACTTATGTTTTACATTAATAGAAACCAATAATAGGAACCAGTTACCATAAAAGTCATGGACCGTAAATAACACAAATGGCAAATAAGTATCATCTAGTACTTTTCACAGCTGGACAGGAGGATTGCTATATTTGAAAGTAGTTAATGGAATTTTATTGGAACTTTACTTTTTAAAGGCACAGCATCACTATTTGGAGATCTTTTTAAAGGTCCTAGAAAGCAAGTAAGCACAGTATTTACACTTCTTGCAAATATTTTCTTTCTTCTACTGTCTAAACCTCCATAAACAAATGTGTTCATTTAGAACGATCATAACAAGTCTTTAAAAACAGAATGAAAAGTGTTATCGTCTGTGAGAGAGCAATCGATACAATGACAGGTCATTAAAACTAGTAAGCAATGTTCTAGTGATATGCAATCTGATGATCAAGTTATAAAAAAAGTTTAAAATTCACAATAAAAAATACTCTGTATTACAAGATATTTGCATGACGTAGACATATGGAGTAAAGAAGGAAGAAATGTACTGTTGTCAAATATCAAGATAAATATGTTTGCTTCTAGAAAACAGTCTTTCAGAAAATTTTATTTCTTCTTCATTGTAAAATATTGACTCACATTCCATCAGGGTGAGGGCCAAATCAGATATAGAATCACAGAATCATATCCTAGCAAGGATTTTTTTCCATCTTTAATTTCTAAGACTTTCTAACTCTTTCTTCATCAATAGTTCAAATGAAATTAATAGAGTCCAAGTACTAACGGAAGGAAGGGAGAAAGTGTAACTAAGCAAAGATCTCTCAAACAAGGCAGTGTTATCACTAAGGAAAGTAGGGTATACGTTAGAATATTAAGATAATTCTAAACATTCCCTGCAGATTTTTCCAGTCTTCTGAATCATGTATTTGAAGAAACCTGCCTAGCAATAGACACCTAAGGAAGATATCTAAGATGACAAGACCGCTAAAAAATCCATTTACCTATTTCCATTTTACAAGATTAACTTTAAGATTTGTGAAATCTGTGGTAGAATGGTTCTTGCAAATATTTTCAGATGGGCAGTGCCTGCAAGCATTTCAGGCATCCTGCTTCAAAACTGAAATCTTCCTGGGGAGGCCAGGCTAGGAAAGGAAGGGAGGGAGTCAATCAACAGTTTTCACTCAGAAAGCAACTCACACAACTCTATGTTCTATGTTTAGAATTTGTAAATGTAGCATAAATCTTCTCACTACCGATTGGTCTGCCAAATAAAGGTAAGCAAATCGGCACTCTAACTACTTTATCATAAAATCAGAAACTCATGATAAAAATTATCATCTACATGTAATCCTACTTTCTTCCCTGCCTCCATTCCAGAACAGCTAACAGCATGCAAAAAATCCCCTAAAAACGGCAATATGCTTTCTGTTATTAATGTCTTTTAATGAACAGATGACTAATTTTTGCATTATCTGTGTTTCCATCAAATTGTAATTCTATTTAACTTAGTAATAAAAATGATAGATCTAACTGATGTATAATGATCATTAAAACTTTTCTTTAAGTACACTACCTTGCACACACAGAGCTTACCTATAAAATGCTGAATACCCATTTCCCTAAGAGGAAGCAGATAGATAGTTAATTTTTGTTCTTTTAAACATATATAGTTGACGTTCTCATATAGGATATCCAACCCAATGGGTAATACAAATTTTAAATACCTGAGAGAACAGTGAAGTAACAAGTGACTCACAGTGGGACAGATAGATATTAAAAAAAGGAGCTTTGTGCCAAAAATTGTTACCACAGAGAACTAGGACACAAGCACAACTAGTAATTAAATTCCTTATTGTCACACCATACAACTTTCAGGATGATGCGTTCTGATGGGTTTTCATTTCCAGCTGTTCCATCAGCTTAAACCAGTGTCCTTTTCTTAGACATACAACCCTAAATCGTCAAAGTGTTGTGCAGGGATTTAGCCGTGTGACTCCCATTAACATCAATAAGAGTCGCGCAGCTAAATCCATGCGCTGTGCTTTGAAAATTTACCCCACAGTGTACATCCCAGGGTGCTGAAAGGATTAAAGTATTATATAGTAAATTCCCTCTTTGAGGTGCAGAAAATAAACAGAACTCTTCTGGTTTGTTCTAAAAGGCTATCTGTGCACAGCTGCTGTGCGTGCGTCTGAACTTAGAAAGATCTATAAAATATTCCAGATCCAAACAGAAGATTGTAAGATACCTTGTATACATAAAGCGGTTTTGCAAGAGCAACTTAACAATGGAAAACGTAACCTCTGGGTTCTCTCTTTGTTTAAAAGTATGATTCCTATACCATGTCCACGAAGCAAAATCTTCTCCTTTATCCTGAGAGACAGTGCATTCAGTCACATCCCACTGAAGGACTGTCATCACCCCTTTGCTCCCAGAAGACAAACCTATAATGTCATATTTATCTTAATTCTAAACTCCCTGATCACCCAAATGTTTGTTGGCTCACACTTTGTCTCGATTTTAATGTGAGTTAATGAGATCACTCTATGAGGAAGCTCAAGCAGTCATGGTTGGGAGAACATAAGGAGGGAAGGACAAAGGAAGAGAATTGCCCTGAAGCTGATCGTTAATATTATAAGCAGTGTCTATCTCTGTGTAGCTCACCTCTACTTCTCCAGAGGTATTCTGGAAGGCCTGCATCTTCTTCTCCAATTGCCTTTACCTTCATGTCCCACCACCTACACAGACTCGTCCTGCTACAGACAAGCCAGTCATAAAGGCAAGAAAAGCCTCTTCTGTGTACGTTAGGTAGTATGCCCACAGCTGTCCCCACTGAAGAACAATGTGAATGCAATCAATAAACCAGAGGTAAATTGTGGCAGATATCATGCTTACACATAGTTCGAACTAAGCAGTAGTTCAAACTTCAGACTGTGTTCAGATCACCTGTACCAAGGGCTATAATAATATAGTGAAAATAACCATATTTATTCAGAGGAGTAAAATACCAATATAGATATATTATGCACTGTTTATTGCTCATTATTGTTGCTTAATTTCTGCAGTTCAGTGATAGTTTCAGTGAAAGTTACTGAGGACTCATTTTGAATCATTTTCTTTCTAAGCAAAATATGGAAGAGAAAATTTAAATATAGGACAGAGTACCAAAAAACAGTGTAAGACATTCTGAAGAAATCGTGGTCACTCAAAGTCAAAATGGCACTGAAAGTATATGTGTGAGGTAAGTAGAAGGCTCAGTAGATTGGGAAAACTGAAAAATTCTTCAGGATAGAGGGAAAGACAGAATACTTCTATCCCAAAAGTACCTGCATCAGCCATTTACTGGCAAAAGCTACATGTCATTGTACTGTCATCAAGTGGGGAACATAAAGGTCTCAAAAGTCTATCTGCTTTGTATATTGGGCATATTCCCAGCAGGTTTTGATAATAAGGTGACAAAAGTTGCTTTGCCATCTTGTGGGATGTTCACTCTGATGCACTATCTCAGAGATCTCCATTGCCTTATAGAAGTGAAAAAAACCTATCTGAAACATATGTTGACATCAACTTAAAATTGACATCAAATTAAAATTGAGACCACAACAGTTAAGAATGAGAGCTGGGCAACTTGGCTGTGATACAGAACAAAATGTAGAAATTGTCATAATTGAAGCTGACACACAGCTAATGGACACAAAAGAGCAGGAACTACTCTATACTGAGAAGATGGCTCTTAGCCTTCATAGGGAAAACAATTGCAAAAAGGGGAAAAGGTTATCACAACTGGTTAATTTGTCTTATTACCTTTCATTTCTCCTATTTTTTTATTGATTTAAAATTGAAAATTAAGAATTCTACCTCTAATTAATCATAATATTGATATTCAATTATACCAGCTCTTCCCTTTGAAATACCAGAAATTACGTTTTTTTCCCCCAAAGAACAAAAGTAAAGGCTAAAGAATGAAATTTCCCTGTTTTTATGTACCACCTAGGTTTCTTTTTCTTTAAGACAAACTGTTTCAAAGACTTTGTAACTTGAATGCAAGCGCTAGATGTAGATATAAAAATCAAATCCAGAAGAGGGATTTTTGGACTTGACGATCCAACTCAAGATATTCTGTGATAGTCTGTGGTAAAAGATATGAACAAAAGCTGCTTCAGAGACACTGAAAAAATGTTACCTGAGGTTTCTGTCTGCCAATCGGCGGCAGAGGCTCTGCTGTGGAGAAAGTTGGAGGCCTTGTACAAGTTGGCCAGTCATAGAGCTCATAGGCAAAGGGACTCTTAATTTGCTGCCGTTGGTGGCTCAATGGCTTTGACTTCCGTAGCTGCAGTTCCATTGGATCTGGGGATTTTCTGAATGGTGAATTGTATATGCCTGCAATCTGAGCAGAAGATGGGATTATCTTTGACTTCAACTAACTTAGAACTCATTCCTGCGTTTATTCTATAAATCAAACCAATTTAAAAAAAAAACAAAAAAACAAAAACCCAAAACAGTTCTACACAAAGTTTCTGACGACTACTGACATGGGATAGATCTATAGTTTAAATACATGTCTGGACATTGCATTACAGTTACAAAAGAGTTTAAATAGGACAATGTAATGTATAAGCTATGTTTCAGCTCTTCATATGAGGGTAACTTTAATTTTATGGAAGGAAGAGCTTCCTGTATCTCAAACCAATGTTTTCTTTCAGTCACATTCAATCTTTCACCTTCCACAGCAGTAGTCAAAGAAACATGCCAGTTTTCCCTTAAAAAATAATTAAAAGTGTCCAAATTTGCATCTAGTATTAAAGGCAATTATAGTTGTTTTGAAATGTAAAGTTTAGTTTTAATTCCAATTTAAATTCCTATACACAATAGGAACAAAAATATATTACCTATTGTTTCCAAATACATACTTAAAAAGTAAAATAGATGTTATGCAAGGGAATACAAATCTTGTCCCTTTAAACTCTATGTTAGCTGACTCACAATGTGGACTAAGACAGTGACAATTGCAGCATTTTTAAAAGAAAAACTGAGTGATTAGTTAAGAGGAAATATAAGAAAATTTACAGAATATCCAAAAACAGTTAATTTTTTTTTTCCAACAAAATATTCACATTAAATTCCTTTATTCAAATGTATTTAGTTTAATGATGCAAAACTTGTGAAAAACAAAAATCTAGAATAAAGATTTCTGAATTGTGAAATAAACTAAAAGATTTATTCTTCACTGAATTTGATATTTCGTTTTTTCAGGATAGATCATTAATTGTATCACTGGAGTGATCTAATATAACAATTACTAATATAAAGCATTCATTTCAAATCCTGAACTAGTAATCTATGTCATTGGCAATCTGTGAATATTTGGCAAATCAAAATTATGTGACAGACTGTTCCCAAATAATTCCTACAAATATAAGGATTTTATCAATTATATATAAACAATTCTCAAATAGACATATGTGAGTTAACTGAGTTAATTATGAATTGTTAAACATGAGAATTCCTATATGATGTTGCACAAACCCACTAAATCTCCTATAAAACAGATGATATATGCTTAAAATACACCTGGTAAAAATTAATTTACATACTGAGTTGCTTTAAGAATACTTAGATTTTCTACAACAGTATACTCACTGTTCTTAAGCCTTTTAAAGTAGATTTGCTTAGTTAAAATATATTGTCCTTTGCTTTTATCATAATTTTAATTGCTAAGAAATATTGGAAAAAAAATAATAGGAAAATAAATCAGTTTTGTGATGCAAGGAAAGGTAAGGAAAAGAGTAAATGTTTAAAATCTTGCATTTCGCCTTTGGAACACACTACCAAAGACTCATGAGAAAACTAAGTAGAGCATCAGCCTCCTCATAAAGTATTAATCTCTTGGGGCTGAGAGGATTGAACACTCCCCAGTTAGCTCTAATGCATTTTTCATTAACATATCCTACCAGGAAGTTCCAATTTCTTGTGTCAAAACAGTTAAATAAGGCCCATATAAAACCTGTTGTTTAATGGACAAAAACATTCAGAGGTGGTAGCTTATTCAAAATATTGTTGGGCTATTCAAAATTTTATGGACTATATTCTTTAACTGTGCAAGTGATCTGGCCCTAATGACAATTTATTTTGGCTCTCTGTTACATGTTTCCCTCTTAGTCCAAACCCTATAAACCATTCCACTACACTATCAGTCTGAATGTGTAATGAATAGAGATGGTTGGTAGAAACATATGCATGCCACAAACACACTGGTTGTTCCTTCAGCTCTTCAAGTTGCCAAACTAAAATGGTAGAGATCCATGCTTCAAATAGCAGGCAAGCAGAATCACCAGAGGGAATGTGAAATTGCACGTCTGTCTGTATGATCTGTAAAATCCAGCTGCATCTTAAAAGTTTAGTTCTGCAAGTCTGGCTGCTACTCACATGAAGATCTCATATTTACAGATTCTCCTAATGTTATTATTATTATTTTTGTAGTATTTCATACATTATCCTATTGCAATTTTCTTATCAGCCCAGAAGAAAAACATCTCCATGTACCCCACTGAGAATCAGGATGATCTGGAATAAACCTCTATAGCACAATAACAACTCTCTGAAGTTGGCGGGCATAGATTTGTTGAACAGCAGCAAATCTTGAGCAGGTCTGCATCTGCCCAAAATCTAGACCCTTTTTTAAGCCTTTTTTGTTAAAAAAATAAAATAAAATAAAATAAAAAAAGCTGAAAAAGCTGAAAAGCAAATTAGGTGGGAAATTTTAACAACAACAAAAAAATATATTATTTTAATCTACATAGCACAGGTTTGTTTTCTCTTCCCTCAATGTGATAGTTTAAGCATAAAGTGATAATTTAAGCATTTTCCCCTGAAGAATTACAGTCAAGAATCACTTTAAAGTGATGTGCTGTCTTGGCTTCTAAGAAACAGTGCTGTTTCTGTTAGTCATTCTTAGAGGAAGTTCAAATGGCTCCACGAGTATAACGGCTTTCTGAAACTGCATTTTGCAATCTATATCGAGATACTATGTATATTCTACTTGACATTTCTTTGCTTAAATGTTTGACAGTAGAAAAAATTATAGTTCATGAAGGGTTAAAACGATGTGTAATGCTGCTAAATATCTGAAGGTGCACAAATAGAATTGGCTTTTAGCACTTCTAATGACACCAAAACTAGCCACAATAGGTGTGGATTCAGTGTCTTTTGAATTACTATTGTTGAAAAGGTGTCTTAACAAAGAATCATCTTTCGGTGTTCTTTTTTCACATACTTTCAGATTAAAAACATACAGATAGTGTACTAACTATGAAAACAGATTTGGAGTTTTAGTGAGGCCAGTTGGACACTTTAAAAGTTGTTGCTTCTAGTAAGATCTGGGTCAAAATTGATTATGAAGTGCATTTAAAAATAATTTTTCAAGCAATCCTTGTTAATTACTTTACATTTTAATTATATATGTTCAAGTATTCAAACAGACAGATAGCAAAGCAATCAGCAGAGTTAGCATCTAGATAGATAAAATTAATACTAATTTACTCTAAATTCCCCAAGGTTTGTGGTAGGGTTTTAGGCCTAGATTTAGAATTGGCAAAGTTTAGTAGGAGAGATGAGGGGATGAGTTTGATTCTACTTTCAAGTTCAGACCAATCTCTAAGTTGCTTCCCTTCATTTTTAAATATCTCTGCAGATCATAGTCTTGTTTTTGTAATTTCTTGCACTGATGGATGCCCTATTCACTCTATCCTCTGCAGGGAGCTGGCAATCTGCAGGAATCTAAGAATCTGGAGGATCGAAACTTTTGGTACTTAATAAATTTGCATATCTTCTTGAGACCGGTACAATGTGTTAAAAGAGCTACTTCGTTTTTTCCCTACTTTCATATAATATTCTCTCAACTACAAAACCATTGTAGTTAATACTGCTTTTTCAATGGTATAAAGTATCTGTCTTGAGATATTACCTCATACTTTGATTCCGATATTTTCTGCACCTTTAGTCCGTAAGAAAATATGCTACCCTCCAAAACATTGAGATAGGTTACAAAAAGTACCTTTTGTCTGCAGGGAGAATGACACATTTTTCTGTACCCATGTTCTTCACAACTAAGAAGGGCCTCTGTCAAAGCCAGCTTTCTGGGACTTCATTTCCAGGAACAATTTTCTAAAGTGACGAACACTATGGGGAAATCTGTGCTGCTAAAAAACCTACAACTGAGTTATTTGCAGTACTGTCATGCTAACTTCCACCTCAATAAGGCCAAAGAAATCTCAGGAGGGGACTCTGCTAATAGCTTCCTACTGACCTCCTTGCATCAGGCCCTTCTGGTGAATGGTGGCCCATTGGTTAATATGGCAAATGAGGTGTGAAAGCACAGATTTATTTTTTTTTTAAGACTACGGTTCTGACTCGTCAGGGAAAATAAAAAAAAAAAAAAAGAGAAATGAGTTATACAATAGATATATTTTTCCCCTAGAATTCTCTGCCTCAGACCTTCCATCATGGAAACCCAAGCATGACCTGGAATATTAATTGTGTCAGGTCAAGCATACTGGCAAATGTACCATTTGTTACCCAGTCATCCTTAGCATTACATTAATATTTTGAATCATTTTGCATTTCTAACACTCTATCATTTAGTTTCCTCCCAATCATTTTCTTATCTTTATAATTAATGGCGGCATATAAACAAAGAAAAAAAATCAGAAGAAAACAAATATTAATTTAATGAACATTAGCAAAGAAAAGATTTGTTGGGCTTTTTTCAATACTCTTTACTGATTTCACCCCAATCCTATATTTAGTTAATGCTGTAGAATACCCATTTTTGTCTTTTCCTGTCTATCATTTCTATACAGAGAGAAAGATTTAACTGTTTTTTCCCAGAATATAACAAAGAAATTATTAAGGAGCTTACCTTAAAAGATAAACTATGAAGGAAGGGAGCAGCAAAAGAAATAAAAAGAAGGAAGCAAGAAAGGAAAGAAAAAGGTGCAGGTAGAAAAGGAAAGACAAGGTTGTTTTGATTACGTCGGGTAGTTGCTCAGAAAAGATTGGTAATCCCAAGAGGTATAATAAAATGTGAACGGTTTTAGATGCTGCAATTTTTATTTACAAATTAATGATTTCTTATTCTTCTTTCTTATTTCTTGACTGAACTTTTAAAGTCTACATATAAAATTTCAAACAAAATATGCCTTAGTAGATACAGTGTAGCTACCGCACTGCAAATATTTACACACATGCAAAAATAAAAATTGATGAAGTTGAGCTGAAGGTAAAATATAGGCATGAATTCAATAGAAAGTGTATCCTTATATCTTTAAAATATTGTTTACTGTAATTTAACTAAACTATAATAAAGGTATGATCTGTTTTAATTACTTTTCCATACCAACTCTTTAAGTCTGAAATAATCAACATATATTATTAATATTAATGTTTCTTTTAACAGTCATTTAATCTTGAAAAAAATAGCTTTGAGGGAGGAAGCCTTTTGAAATGATTGTCACAACAAGAACCTAAATAAAGTCCTACTTTCTCCCACTGTTTTTTTAATAAGGAGTTAAACGAGAAGGAAAAGACATTAACAAAATAAGAACTTTATTTGAAAATCCTTTTTTGCTCCATTGTAATTTGTAAAGAAAACCTAAGCAAGATGAGAGGAGAAGTAAGAGATCTTTAAAAGCCATAAAAGTAAAAGCATGAAGGAGAGCTGTGAATGAAATATTTGCTAGAGATGGGATTGCTGAATCAACACTGACCAGTGCACTTCATCATAATTATCAGGACATACTACTGCCAGGGGATTTATAAAAATCCCACTCAGCAAATAATTGCCCTGCTGTTAGAAGATAGTCAGAGTGTTAACACACTGTCACAGTCCAGCGTTTAGTAAGATATTCAACATTCAATTACTCTTGCTGAGAACTAAAAGGAAACACGATCATTTCTCAGCTACCGCAGTTATGCTTCCACATGAATTCTAGTGAACGATCTTGTTAATCCCCAGATATAGTTTCTCTAGGAGGTAAAAGAAATACCTTAAAATATTAATGATTCGCAAGGAAAAAAGATGTTTGTATGATGCTGCAACCATGTCTGTAAAATAAAAGGAATTTAATACTTCTAAATAACTAGTTTATTACAGGCTGTCAGAATATTCCATATGTAGTGAAAATAAAAGGATAATATCTTGGATATGAAATTTACTGGGGAAAGTCATCTATAAAAATTCTGTAAATACTGTTCTAGCAACAAGTATAATAAAACTATATCCATTAATTCAAACTTGAAACATCAAAATATTTAAGCCACATTAGAGTGTATTCTACTAGGAGTAATCTGTGATTTTTTAACTAATATGAACACATTTTTATATTAACAATTAAGAAATACAGTGTAAACTTTATTCAGATACTGCAAAAATACCATATTGTGATTCAACATTCCAATTTGAGATGAAATTTTCTTACCATGGCTGACAACAGGAAAAATGTTAGCCAGCTTTATAAATGAAGGTTCAATTCTCACTGAGCTAATGCTACTCCTTAGGTCTGATGCTGTAATCCTTATAAAAATATACTTTCAGGAATCTCATCTAAATAAGAATTGGAGGACCTAGCCTGTTATTGTACCTAAGATATTTTAGCTTTGCTAGAGATGCTGCTTTTATGCAGAGACTGAAGAATTCATAAATGAGTGATGAGTAGCGTATATTCTTTCAAGTGGGATTAATTACCTGTCTTCTGCTTAATATATATTCTGTTTAAACAGAGTAATAGAAGCATTAATTATTGTTATTCTGCCTTCAGATTTTAAAGCTTGGTTCAGTCCTTTTCATCTGTGAAATGTTTGCTTGATATCAAAATAATAGTACAACCATGTATTAAATGCACATTTATAAGTAAACCAGGGTGCAATTTTATAGACTATACAATTAGGTGTTAAGGAAACATTCAAGTCCAGTATCCTGGCCACAGATCATAAAACCAACCTCTAAACCTGCACAGACACTAAGTTCAATTACAGGAAACAAAACCGTAATTGAGTCTTCAAGCAGGCACCTACTGCTCGGGTATTTAGGCAACACGACAAAAGAGAAACAAACTCTTGGTTTAATGCAAGGATCATTGTGGCACAACATCCAAAACACAGCAGCCCAGCAAATGCAGAGGCATCCCAAAAATGTATCCACCTTTCATTGATTCTTTCTCTGACTGAGGCTTACTCTGTCAAATCTAATTCTTACGCAGGCTGTTGATGACTTGACTAGATCAGGGATAATAGCTTGAATGAGTGAGTGATGGCATGAGAAACAGTGCTCTTATGATGAACACGCAAAACAGAGACAGAGCATTCAAAGTTCTCTTACTGACTTCTCATTTGACTTCTAACTGATTTCAAAATAAACAGAAAGATACATTTTAGCTAGCTTAATGACTTTCTTTTGAAAATGAGAATAGGAAATGCCATTACTGTCAGAATTTTTTCTTTAAGAACTACTGGGGTGAGTATGAGATGATGTACAAATTCTAGGAATCTCTGAAAACCAAACTGTTTCTAAAGCCACCCTGTATGACTGAATTAAAGAGCTTAGGCTGAAGAATAATTTCTAAAGGTGATTTTGTTCTTCCATGCCTCAATAGCTGCATGTGAAAACACAGACACTATTTCCTGACTTCACAAGGTTATTTTGAGGTTAAAATTATTTATGTTTGTGAGAAGTTTTCAGAACCTTAAAATACTTACGTAAATGTGCAATATTATTTACATCTTTAAAATTAAAATTTCACCTATCGTCTTTGTCAAAATGGAAAAGATTAGCTTTGGAAGGAATAAACAACTCAAAATTCGCTCCTTTTCTCACTGGATTAAGAAAAATTCTTGCAATTATACCATTTAGTATCTCTGAATTTGTAACACCAGGAGCTACCTACAACAATATATCAGAAGACAGGAGAAGCTTTTCTTAACAGATAGAGATGGAAATCATATAGAAACTTCCTTTGTTAATGAAACAATTACTAAATATCGAATTCATTCACTTTTCCAAAAAATACTTATATGCAGGTAAACAATGTAATATTTGATTTCTTTTCATTGTTCCTTATGTCTCTTGCATTGCGCTTATATGTGAATCTTCCCTCTTGGACATATATTCTGACAGATTTATTAAACAATCTGCTGTAGTAAACCTATAGGATTAGACAAGGTCTGAAAACTCAAAAAGGTGCAGTGTGTTTAACAAAGCAGTCTTCAATGAGACCAACAAACAATGAGGTGAAGGTTTAATGAATGGTCATAGTATTGTATACAGGAAAGAATAAAAAAAAGTGGGAACAGAGTCATGTTAGTCAGATTAGTCAGAAATGAGAAGAAAAAAGTGATGTAATAAGAAAAAATGAAAGAAAAAGAGTTTGTTAAAAGATTGTTGAAATAGAAAAACTGGAAGCAAAGAAAACATGCAAAATGAAGATAAAGAAAACAATAGATGGGGGAAGATACAGAGTTTTCATCATGTCCATTGCAGGACAGACATAATTCCCAAATTAACAGTATATATTAGATACTAAACAAAAGCATTGAATATTGAATAAACTCTGCAAGTTAATGAAAGAACTTTAATATCAGACTATTCACTTGCCTAAGAGCTGAAAAAAAACCAAAAGAATTGGTGTGTACATCACTCATCTTGAAGTCTCATTAAAGCAAGGATACCATCAGTGCCACTTCTTAATCAACAAGAAGGTTTGCTGTTGAGAAATGTATGGCATTTTATCTTCATGACTTCTCCCATGCCATTCCTAACCTCCCTCTTCTTATGCACTTATCTCTTATTTAGCCTGTACTTCCTCTGATATAATAGTTTCCGAAATTACCTGAGCAAGACCATACATCACATCAAACTTGTATAAACACCAGATGGACTACTACGCATCCACCAGATTCACCCCAGTAACAACTTCAGGAATGTCAGTGGAGTTCCACTCTGCAAGTATGTGTGAACGTGGCTCTGTGTGTGAACTATTTATTTGCACTACATTGTAATTTCCTTGCAATATAGATTCTTTCTTAAATGTGTGCACTACATCGCACATAAAGCCAATATTCAATACATAACTCACTCTTATAAGTTTTTGGACCCTGCAGCAATTCAACCCTTTTGCCACCCCAACTGACAGTAATACACAAAATGTGGTCATGTTTTTCTAAGATCTCAGCATGCACACTTTTGATAGATCACACAGCTTGTCCTTTAAACTCTGCCATTAATCCTACCCACAGGAGTTGAGCAAGAAGTTTGTCGTCTAAAAATAATCCACACAAATAGAGATAATGAAATTCAGACACTGAAAAAGACAGTTTAAGTACAGAGACCTTGTAGCTGGTGATTTTTAAATGACTAATGCTAGATGCAGAGATACTAAATGCTGTAACACATGGTAGGTAGAGAGATGTCACTATGTTATAATAACATATGCTTAGTATGAGTGACATTTGACGTTGCCCCACAAAACGTCCTTGCTTCTAAATTGAAGAGACATGGATTTGACAGATGGACCACTCAATGGATAAGGAATTGGATGGATGGTCGCACTCAAACAGTTGCAGGTAATGGCTCAATGTCCAAGCAGAGACCAGTGACGAGTGACGTTCCTCAGGGGTCGGTATTTGGACCAATGCTGTTTAACAACTTTGTTGGTGACATGGACAGTGGGATTGAGCATATCCTTAGCAAGTTTCCTGATTACACCAAGCTGTGTGGTGTGGTTGACATGCTGGAGGGAAGAGATGTCATCCAGAGGGACCTTGACAGGCTTGAGAGGTGAGCCTGTGAGAACCTCATGAAGTTCAGCAAGGTCAAGTGCAAGGTCCTGCATATGGGTTAGGGTGATCCCAACCACAAATACAGGCTGGGTGGAGAATGGATTGAGAGCAGCCCTGAGGAGAAGGACTTGGGCTTCTTGGTTGATGAGAAGCTCAACATGAGCCGGCAATGTGCGCTTGCAACCCAGAAAGCCAACTGTATCCTGGGCTGCATCAAAAGAAGTACGGCCAGCAGGTCAAGGGAAATATTCTACTCCTCTACTCAGCTCTTGTGGGACCCTACCTGGAGTACTGTGTGCAGCTCTGGGGCCCCCAATGTAAGAAGGACATGGAGCTGCTGGAGCAGGTCCAGAGGAGGGCCACAAAAATGGTCCGAGGGCTGGAGCAGCTCTCCTATGAAGACAGGCTGAGAGAGTTGGGGTTGTTGAGCCTGAAGAAGAGAAGGCTCCAGAGACACCTTCCAGTACCTAAAGGGAGCCCAAAAAAAAGCTGGAGAGGGACTTTTTGCAAGGGCATGTAGTGATAGGACAAGGGGCAATGGATTTAAACTGAAAGAGGGTAGATTTACACTAGAGATAAGGAAGAAATTTTTCAGTCTGAGGGTGGTGAGGCACTGGAACAGGTTGCCCAGAGAAGTTGTGGATGCCCCATCCCTGGAAGTGTTCAAGCCCAGGCTGGATGAAGCTTTGGGCAACCTGGTAGAGTGGAGGGTGTCCCTGCCCATGGCAGGGGCATTGGAACTAGATGATCTTTGAGGTCTCTTCCAACTCAAACCATTCTATGATTCTATGTATAAAATTATAGGAGCAAAAATGGAAAATCTACAGAAGCTGTAAACTTTGTCACTAAATGAAGAGTGCATCAGACAGATTCTAGAGATATATGTTGGCTTCTAGCGCTTGACTTCTTTTTACATCACCATAATACCGTGTTGAGTAGCAGAATTACAGTCCTGAGTGTTCCCAGGATGAGTAATCTCAAATGGCAAGACCTGGACTCAAATTCTAAGAGAAGTAAAGATTTTTTATTGTGTGTGCAAATTACTTAAAAGTCATTTTTGGAATTCAGACCTAGTGGAACTAACCTTCTAGACATAAACACTTTTCTTTCCTCAGGTACAATGTCTTCCAGAATCACAAACAGCTCAGTTCCTGGCTGCTTTCAGTTTACTTTACTTTGTCCTCCTTTTGACAGAATCATTAAGCAACATTAACTGAGATTCCTTTCAAGTGAACTGAGATTGTGTGTATACTGCCTCATGAGGCACAGGAGTGGAATGATTTTCCTATGCTGAATACCTGTGAATAGGCTGATACATCTGGCTTCCAATGTGGAAGTGAATACAAGAAGGCAGCTTGCTGATCAAACATACCTGTCATAAGTACTGTAAGAAGGATTTAATGCAAATTGAGAATCCTTTGGAAATAATATTTTATAAAAACAGAACACTGTAGCATGAAGTGCTTTATATACTAATGCTATTTAAATGTAGCTGCAAGCCTGCCTGAGAGCCAGGAAAGCTCACTCTCTCCTCTTTAATTTAAATGGGATTTTTTATGGTACAAGCTTTGAGAAGTATTCAGAAATATCTGACTTCTTGGCAGAGAAGTGATGAGTGGATATTAAACACCCATGGATACGTGGGGATGTTCAGTGATTGGGGCACCTACATTAAAAAAAAATTAACCATTTTAGTTCATCTTCAGGAAGTATTAGTACCTACAATGAATGATAATTTCATCCCCTGAATGTTTTAGAGACAGGATAATAAAATTACAACAGTAAAGAGGGAGGAAATAAAATGTAAAAGGTAAGAGCTAATTCATTCTTCATGCTAGCTCAGTCCTTGGCCTTTCCTGAACAGACACTGCCAATAGTAACAAATTATGTATAATCATTTTGTGATGTGGACTGTTCACTCGGGACTAAGCTCAAATGACCAAACTTGCAGCCTTGTCTCTTAAACTTTGGATCTGCAGATCAAAGGCCAGAGCTTTATCCACTGAGTCCTCACCTTTATAAGAATAAAACTGCCAGGTGTCCAGAGACAGAGTGGGTGTCAAACAGTGTCATTTTGGACCAATTATTTTTCAAGATCTTACAGGACAGCACATTAGGTTAGAAGCATATTAATCAGTTGTGTCTTCTGAATATTCATTAGTCTGCTGCAGGAAGGTTTTTGTGGCTTTTTTTTCTTCCTCACTTAGGAACATTACACCTGATGTAAGTGCAGTAACTTCAACAGAATTAACTCCTGATTTCCAGTGTGTAAAAAGGGGACACACAGAGTCACTGTAATGTTTGTGAATTGCCATCTTTGTTGACAAGAAAAATGTAATTAAAAAGTACCTTAGCATTGAATAGAATTTGAATTTAAAATATTTTACTCTGTGAACTGACAAACATAAAATAATGACTGATACAATTGATTAAAGTGATAAAATTTTGAGTCCTACAGTAACTACAGAAAATGAAACTGACCTGAAAAACAAAAGCTCAAAAGTAACTTTGGGTCATGTTTTTGCTACCTCTACACACAAAAAACTTAATCAAGAGCCCACAGAAGTTTGCTAAATGACTCCCATTATCCTAAAGTGGAATTGCTTATGGAGTATGGGTGTTACAGAGAGAGAGTAAGAATGGAAAAACTCAGTTCTCATTGCTGAAATTAAAACTTTTCACTGTTACTCACTTGATGCTAACATTTCCTTCCTCCCCATAGAGTATTATTCTTAAGGGTTTCTTTTTAAATTGTTTTCTATAGTGCAAAACTATCAAAGAGTTATTGTCTCACATGTTTATGTCTCCCTGGAAAGGGTAATCTTAGTAAAGACTAGTTCCATTATGAATACTTGTTTATTTCACAGCACCAGCTGTTATATCCCTACAAGTAATCCTTTTCAATGCATTAGTTCAATGGGAATAAATATGGGCAAATACCAGCTACATGTCTAACCACATTAGCCCTGAATTAACAGAGAGACGGTGACACACTCAAGCAGTCACTGAAAACTGGAGGAATTGCTGCAATCCAAAAAGATAACTCATGTCTTGTTACTGGCAGTTTCTGAAAGAAATGTTGTAGATTTCGTAACTTTTACAACAAAAAGGGCCTATTATTACACATCAACTTTGTTCTTCTCTTGCAGCTCTACATTATCTAGGAGCTTAGGAACAGTATCTGCTCACAAACTGACAAAGCACATCAGGAGAAATTGTTGTCCTACTAAAGAGAGCTGGAAAGTGATGCACTTTACCGTTGCTTGGAGTGGAATAGGCAGTATGCAGAACCTCACCAAACTATGGAGAACGAATAAGGCACTTTGCAATGGCACATTCTCCTTTGACAGAACACCAGAGACAGTATATGCTGTGAAATGAGCATGCTGCAAAAAAATACTACAAGAAAAATGAGTGGGCTTGTTTTCCAAGGAAGCGCAGTCTGAGAGTAAGTTAGCGTTGTGGTTCTAGATTTCTTATGACACTTCTCTTTTTAGGTTATTCCTTCTCTGAGCATTAAGAGAGGCAATAGCTGGAGGAATACAGAGGCAAAAAGTGAACACTTTAATAATCCAAAAAATGAAATCTCTACAATAAAAAACTGCAAGTCCTTCAACTACTTATTGCTGGAAACTGGAAAGTATTCTTGGCATGTCAGTATATTGCCCCACTGCCCCATTTTAGCACTCAACCCTGGGCATGTGCTGTTGGCTGCTGTCAAAGATAGGATGCTGGGCCAGGTGACCCTTTAGTCTGACTCAGAATTTCTAATTGATAAGGGCCCAACAGAAAGAAGATTCTGTACATAAATGAAGAGTAGGCATGAACACACAACTGCATGATTTTTCTCAAGGTCTCAATGTTTAAAGCATTCACATAGAAGATCCCACAGAACAGAGAACCAACATTAGCTCATCTAATCTCAGCATCATTTACCACAGAGCAGGAAGTCCAGGTTTGGAAATGAGGCTGGGACTGAGTCCACCAGTCAGAGCAATGGCAAGCTTAAGTGATTGTGATAGTTTGATGTGTGGGGGGGTGTTCTGGTGGCAGGGGAGGGGATTTGCTCCCTGTGCCACCAGATCTGAGTCCCATCCCCCCCCGGGGGAGGTTGAGCCAAGGCGGCGCCTCTGCGAATTGCCCTATTTAAGTTGAGACAAAGGGGCGGGAAAGGGGCTTTTTGCTCAGGAGCGAGGAGAGAGCAGGAGGGCGCTGCCCTCGCTCCCGGCTCCCGGCCGAGCGGCCGCCCGGGCCCGGGCCCGGGCCCGGGCCGGCGCCATGTGCTCAAGATGGCGCCGGGGAGCCGCATGGGGGACTCGGTAAGCGCCCCGCTCCCGGGGTGCCCGCCGGGCCGAGCTCCCCCAGAGAGGATTAATATCTAAGAGAAGACAACCACAACGACCGGGTCAGCAAAGATGGAGCAGGAGGAGGTGTACTGGAGCTGAGGCTTCCCTTGCAATCGGTGTGAGATGGCAGGCGGCCCCCCTGCAGCCAGGGTGTACTCGGCGGAGCAGCGGCCCACTCGTGGCCTGTGGAGAAACCCACGTCGGGAAGGAGATGCCTGAGCCCAGGAGAGGTCGTGGAGCAGGGGATGCGCGACCAGGTACTGTTGATAATGGGGCATGGAATGCACGACGAGGTCGTGGAGGCATCTGGAGACCGTGGGACGACCCACGCCGACGCGAGTGGCAGCAGCTCCCTAAGAGGCCGAGACTGGTAAAGCCCGAACTGGTGCGATCCATGGGGAGGATTGCAATCCTGCGGGCAGGACTTACTTTGGAAAAGTTTGGGGACTTTTTCTTTGTGAGTAGGGGATCCACCGAAGCAAGGGAAAAATGGTGTAAAGACTCCTCCTCCTTTAAGAAAGAGGCGGCAGTGAACAACATGGATGAACTGACCTGTACTCCCCCATTCCCTGTCTCCCTGCGCCGCTGGGGGGAAGACAGAGCCAGGAACGAAAGGAAAATAGGGGGTGGGGAGGTGTTGTTTTAAGATCGGGCCTTGTTTTCTCTTTTCTCCTCTCAAGTAACCGGTTTCGTTCCCTTTTGTCTTTTGTTAAGTAACTGTTAATAAATTGTTTTGTTTTTATGAAGAAAGCCTGAGTCATGTTTTGCCCGAGACCATGGTTAGTGGGTGCTCCCTTTTTCGGTTCTTGTCTCGACCCTCAGTCCAAAAAAAAAAAAAAAAACCACGACAATTTTGGCGCCCAACGTGGGGCTGAGGAATTCGAGATAGGAATAGTGATTGGGAGAGGTAACGGGCAAAACATGGACTCCAGAGTAGTGAAAACAGAGGGACCTTGGGAAACTTTGATTGTTGTGTTTGGTGAAGGGACTAGGGGTGGATTGTTTGTGAAATGTGTGTTCTTGTTCAATGTTTTAAGTGAAGTTGTGCCTAAATAGGGAATTCGCAGAGGCGAGGGGTGGAATGTGATAGTTTGATGTGTGGGGGGGTGTTCTGGTGGCAGGGGAGGGGATTTGCTCCCTGTGCCACCAGATCTGAGTCCCATCCCCCCCCGGGGGAGGTTGAGCCAAGGCGGCGCCTCTGCGAATTGCCCTATTTAAGTTGAGACAAAGGGGCGGGAAAGGGGCTTTTTGCTCAGGAGCGAGGAGAGAGCAGGAGGGCGCTGCCCTCGCTCCCGGCTCCCGGCCGAGCGGCCGCCCGGGCCCGGGCCCGGGCCCGGGCCGGCGCCATGTGCTCAAGATGGCGCCGGGGAGCCGCATGGGGGACTCGGTAAGCGCCCCGCTCCCGGGGTGCCCGCCGGGCCGAGCTCCCCCAGAGAGGATTAATATCTAAGAGAAGACAACCACAACGACCGGGTCAGCAAAGATGGAGCAGGAGGAGGTGTACTGGAGCTGAGGCTTCCCTTGCAATCGGTGTGAGATGGCAGGCGGCCCCCCTGCAGCCAGGGTGTACTCGGCGGAGCAGCGGCCCACTCGTGGCCTGTGGAGAAACCCACGTCGGGAAGGAGATGCCTGAGCCCAGGAGAGGTCGTGGAGCAGGGGATGCGCGACCAGGTACTGTTGATAATGGGGCATGGAATGCACGACGAGGTCGTGGAGGCATCTGGAGACCGTGGGACGACCCACGCCGACGCGAGTGGCAGCAGCTCCCTAAGAGGCCGAGACTGGTAAAGCCCGAACTGGTGCGATCCATGGGGAGGATTGCAATCCTGCGGGCAGGACTTACTTTGGAAAAGTTTGGGGACTTTTTCTTTGTGAGTAGGGGATCCACCGAAGCAAGGGAAAAATGGTGTAAAGACTCCTCCTCCTTTAAGAAAGAGGCGGCAGTGAACAACATGGATGAACTGACCTGTACTCCCCCATTCCCTGTCTCCCTGCGCCGCTGGGGGGAAGACAGAGCCAGGAACGAAAGGAAAATAGGGGGTGGGGAGGTGTTGTTTTAAGATCGGGCCTTGTTTTCCTCTTTTCTCCTCTCAAGTAACCGGTTTCGTTCCCTTTTGTCTTTTGTTAAGTAACTGTTAATAAATTGTTTTGTTTTATGAAGAAAGCCTGAGTCATGTTTTGCCCGAGACCATGGTTAGTGGGTGCTCCCTTTTTCGGTTCTTGTCTCGACCCTCAGTCCAAAAAAAAAAAAAAAAACCACGACAGTGATCCATATACGACATCACATTCTCACATACATACATCCATATACAACATCACATTCTCACATCACATACATTTTGTAATTGTGTGACAAAGCGCTCAAGAACTTTTTCTTTCTAGACTAGTTGTACATTCATTTTCTCTGACAAAAGGTAAATGTGGTTCATCTGTTTAGAGGTAGAGGAAAGTAGGAGAAAAGAGAATTAGAATTCTCTTTTACCTCACCCAGTTCTGTTTGCTATATGGGAAAAAACTATAGAGAAAAGGGAAAAGATCTGTTGCTCTGCTGATTCTCCAGTCTTTTTCTCGGTGACAGGAGAAACCATAATAGCAAATAGCTTTTCAGCTGTGGCACTCTGAAGACTATTTCCACGGGAATCTTTTCCTGATCTCAACGACTTTACAAGACAAACACATCACTCTGCTCCTTCCACCAATTCTCCCTCTCTGGCTCCTTCAGTTACCACCGCCTTCTGTTTCCCACCACACTGTGGACTTCCGGGTCCTCCACCTGAGTAGCAACAGTAGTACTAGCAGCAGTGCTAGCAGCAGCTGGACACACTTGTTGCAACTCACAGACTCACCTCAGCATTGCTGCTTGCTCTGTCAGCAGATACTAAATACAGGTCTGCATTCTAGCTTGATCCTGGATCTTTGGATTTAGTCTATTGTATACCTAATTCTAACCATCGCTATAAGACAAAGACCAACTGCAAAATTTCTTGGAAAGTTGGAAATGCCGATGACAGGAATCATGCAACTACATGTTCCAACAAATGCGGACTCTTTGTATCCACTTCTACAAAGTGGCATCAATATATTCAGCGATTCTATCTTTCATTGACTTTAAAGGTGGTTTGTCAGCACTTTGCAAAGGATAGCCCTTGCTGTGAATGTCAGCCTTGCAAAAATGACAAAGAGCAGAAGTAGGATCCTAATCAATTACAGTGAAATTTGTTAATACAGAAAGGAGAACTACAGAGATATAGAAGGATAATCTGCACAGGTAAACATGTTTATAATACAAAACCACGTTTAATAAGTATGCCATCCAGAGGGAGTTATGCCACCCAGAGGGACCTATGTCATCTCAAGGGACCTTGACAGGCTGGAGAGGTGGGCCTGTGAGAATCTAATGAAGTTCAACAAGGACAAGTGCAAGGTCCTGCACATGGGTCAGGGCAACCCCAAGCACAAGTACAGGCTGGATGGAGAATGGATTGAGAGCAGCCCTGAGGAAAAGGACTTGGGAGTGTTGGTGGATGAGAAGCTCAACATGAGCTGGCAATGTGCACTGGCAGCCCAGAAAGCCCCCGTCTCCTGGGCTGCATCAAAAGAAGTATGGCCAGCAGGTCAAGGGAGGTGATTCTGCCCCTCTACTCTGCTCTCGTGAGACCCCACCTGGAATACTGCATTCAGCTCTCGAGTTCCCAACACAAGAAGGACATGGAGCTGCTGGAGTGGGTCCAGAGGAGGGCCACGAGGATGATCTGAGGGCTGGAGCAGCTCTCCTATGAAGACAGGCTGAGAGAGTTGGGGCTGTTCAGCCTGGAGAAGAGAAGACTCTGGGGAGACCTTCTAGCAGCCTTCCAGTACCTAAACGGGGCCTACAGGAAAGCTGGAGAGGGGTTATTTACAAGGGCATGTACTGATAAGACAAGGGGCAATGGATTTAAACTGAAAGAGAGTAGATTTTGATTAGATCTAAGGAAAAAATTATTCAGTCTGAGGGTGGTGAGGCACGAGAACAGATTGCCCAGAGAAGTTGTGGATGCCCCATCCCCAGAAGTGTCCAAGACCAGGTTGGATGAAGCTTTGAGAAACCTGATGTAGTGGAAGGTGTTTTTGCCCATGGCAGGGGAGTTGGAACCAGATGATCTTTGAGGTCCCTTCCAATCCAAACCATTCTATGATTCCAAGTAGTTCATTTATTAATGACAACTAAAAAAACGGATCATTACCACTGTAGTAGAAGAAGAATATTGTGATTATGGACTAGTAAGAAAAGCGTAATTATTACATGTCTCAGGAAATTATAATGCAGTTCATGATAAAAAAGATAAAAATAATGAAAAAATACATCTTCACTGTTATTTCTATTGTGTTACTAATAAGAAATGACAAGAAATATTCTTAACAAAGGCAAAGGCTTGTTAAATATGTACTTCGATTTTTACCATGTTCATCACGAAGTCAGAATTTATCAGACTGTTAAGGTGAAAACATGCAAGGAAAACATTGTTTTATTTTTATATATATATATAAATTTTAAAATCTGAAATATAGAGGATCTTATTTTTAAAATGGAACTCAGTTTGCAAGCCCCAGAGTTGCCACCGCACCGATTTATTTCTTGCTGTATTTTACACCAAAATCTCTTGCACCAAGCAACCAGTAGGCATAGAGGGCAACACAACTGACCATGTGACTCGACTGTTGGGGATTTTTACCATTATGGGAATCATGAAGAAACAACAAATAACGCATAATAATTTAGAGTTTATTCATTTCTTCCTCCTTTTTTTTTTCTTTATAAAGGTAACAGTTTATGGAAGAAATAACTGCTTGAATAGCAAGTTAATTCATGAAAAAGACAAAACCTGTAGACTTCATCACAGGCCATTCTATTATGTACATACTAGACACCCCTGTACATTCATGACACTAGCATTCTTATGTTTTAGGTTTTTGAAATGTAAAATAATGCTGATAATTAGGAATGGGCAAAATCTGTGGAATAAGAAGAGCAAATTCTGCAATCAATAAAGGATTCATAGACTTCAAGGCCAGAAAGGATCACTGTATCATCTGCTACATTGTGCAATGCTACGTTGTTTGATCATCTCTCTGTTTCACCTGTAACACACTTCTGAGATGGGTTTCTGGGCTTCATCTTCTAGGGAGTGGACAGTAGAACTTGACATGTCTTTCTTTACTAATATTGAGGAGCAACAACTTTTTAATTCCTTTCTATCAACATGTAAAACCCTTTTCTCAACCTTTTTGTCTGTAGTAAAACAAAAAGATTCAAAACTATAGGATATATTTGAAATGATAATTGCAAATACAGATTTTGCAATACTGTTCATATAACCTGCCTGAACACCTGCAGCCTTGATGCATGAGGTGGCTCAGCTCCATCATTGCATCTCGTTATGCATGGCAGGAAGGGGAGGAGATTGTAGTAAACTAGCAGATCATCTCCACAACTCACTGTGCTTTAGTTAATACATGGCTCTACAATAAGTTCAATTCATCAACCTCCTCTTTCATTTGCTATGCCCCCTGCTTTCAAATCATATTTTTTTCCTTAACTCAAAAGTGTTGACTTTTCCTGCCTGGTTCTACTTAGACGTGAACGAACCTTGATCAGTAACCCAACTAGCTATCTTTTGAAGACAGAAAGATGCAACTGTAGTCAGTTCAGAAAACCAGGGTTAGAGAGAGTAAAATGTCAGACACAAAGCATCAAACCAGTAAATTCTACACTGAAATAATTTCCCTGTATCTTAGCAAGATGTCAAATTCTATAACTATGTGCAAACGTGGAATACAGACTTCGATTACAGTAAGTAGTTTACTTCATGTATATCTTTGCTAGTTTTCCAGTTGTCTGTGGGTGTTGTATTGATTTACACTCATTCATGTTTCGAAATACTCCCTGCAAAAGAAGAAAGTTCTTGGAGCACAGTTCTGTGATAAAGGAAAAAATCTGTGAGCTCTGAGACCTAGTATTCACAAACCATCACAGCAAGCAAAACAAATCATATTTTCGTTCTGCAAAACACGGCTAGCTTAATTCTAATTCTGTAAAATTAGAAACCCATATTCATCAGAACATAATAGTTACTGCTGCCCTCTACCAGTAGAACCTCCAGGCAGATGGCTGAAACAAGCCATTCCCTAAAATTGTGTTACAGTTTGCTAAGCCAGTATCATCAGAAGTGAACTAAGCTTACTAAAGTCTTTTTAAATCACAGGTCACTAAATGTCTCTAACCAGACAATCTTTGTACTCCAGGTAATCATATTAATGTTTACGCATTTGTTTATATAAATCTTTCTGTTAAAAACAAGAATTTCCAATTTTCTACAGTTTAAAACAGTATAAAAAACACTGCACAGTTTAATCTACAATATTAAATATTCTAGAATCTAGAATACTGAATATTCTAGATCTACATCTGGACAAATCAATTGTTGTGCGCTAATTTGAGTTATTAACTACCTCCCCTGTCTAAAAGTCACTCAGAAAACTTTTAATGCTATTAATTACTAATATTTTACTATGCAATTTTTTTGGCAAATAAAATGACTTAAATCTGATTTAAAAATTGAGTTTTGATAACTGATATCCAGTTAATTAAACTATATTTCTATTTATTGGATAGATCTCAAACAGAGGGAAAGATTAAATATTCTGTCACTAAGTGTGATGTGATGGTATTTTTCCTGTGTTCTTTAGGATTAGCAGTTCTTACACACAGATTATAATTAACAATCTATGAAAAACAAGCACTTAGTTCATACTAGCATACCTTGATTGCATATTAATTCCTTAGTCGTATGAAGAACAAGCAGTAACCAAACACTTAAGGACACAAATTTATTTTTACAAAAGTTCACAGAAGAGGACTAAATAAAAGGCAAATGTACAAGCTTTACCAATCACACCAATTTTGTGGAAGATATATCTACCGCACATTCACCCATCTGTAAAGCAGCTTACATAAGAAAGCTTGAAAAAATATACCACTTTTATCAATACAAAACAAATTAATCAGTAAATATTTAAAATTTATGAGGCATTTCTATGTGAAAACAATCACGCTAAATAAGCTGATTCAGGCAGTTCCAGGAAAACCTTTAGCTGAAAACCTGCATTTACAATCTATCCTAAAAACAAGCAGAACATAGCACCAATCCCAGCATTAGTTCAATTAAAAGAAAGGAAAAAAAAAAAAAAAAGAAATCTCTTCTCAGCTTAATAACTTGTTAGTTCTTGACAAGTGCAACAACACAACAATAAGCCAGTCAAAATGAGTTTTTAAAGCGAGGTTATGCCCTTCGTGTTGTGTTATCACAGTGGCAGATCAAACTGCTGACTTGGGCTCTTTCAGCCAGTGGTGCTGATGCTGCCTCTATGAAGCTGCTGTCACGGAATAGTCATGGTACCTGCTCTTGCCTATAGAAAAGCACTAAATTGAACTCGAAGTAGTGTCTTTGTGATATCTTTTCAACAAGTCATGTCCCATTCAGCCTGCTAGTTTATCTCTGTCAGGCTGGGGGCCCAAGTGGTTTGCATGAGCTGACAGGGACAGGTACACCAACCTGCTCAGTGCTAAGGAGGTAATGCATCTTTCGGGCTTGGTATTTCTTTTCCTTTTCTTTCTTTTCTAGATCTTTCCTTTTTTCTTCAGCTTCCTTCATTTCTGCATACTCTTGGAGTTCATTCCTGTAATAAAATAAGTCTGCTAATTATATTACAATAATAAAAGATGTGCTAATGTTTTACTTTACTTTAACCCTTTTGTAGCTTCACAGTGTTCTACTATTATGTATTAGCAGGATACTGACACCACTGGAATGCAAAATTACAGTTAATTCAGTCCCACAGCAGCAGGATTCTATATGGATGTAACTGTGAAGAAATAGGATTAAAATGATAAAACCTATGAACAGTATATTAGTTCATATTGCTTACTTCTTTCAAGAATATGTCAATCTACATATTTTTATAGCTTCATAAAATAGCATTCATAGAGGTCTTTTTTTGTCTTTAAGAATCATTTTAGTCTGGATTTCTCTAAGCAGAAGTTATTATAATTTAGTGATTTTCTTTCTAATAACTTCAAATCGTTCATTTATGTTTCCCCTAGTGCCTTACAACACCTCCTTCTGATCTGCAATCAGGGGAGACGTTATGGAATGAAAGAGGATAGTAGACACAGGATAACACTTGACATTCACTCCTCGATCCCTGAGTCTTTTGTAAGGTTGAGAACGTAGGTGTAGAGAAGAACTGGACGTAAACCTTCTATGTGTGCAACGTCCTTAAGAGGAGTTTCCATGGCATTGGGCTTCTTGCACAGGTCACTTTCTACTCTGGTCTGATAGCAATGGTATGGGCCACCACAAGAAACAAGAACGTAACGGCCTCTTGAGCCACTGCATGACAGAGGTTTACAAACACATAGTGGCATCTAAATGGGTGGGTCTATGTATTCAGTAAGTCGCAGAAAAAACTTTCATTGTAAAAGAAATAAGAACTGTACCTAATACCAGGTCTTAAAGAAAGGACAAAACTCATTATTTTAACTGAATGTTTAGGGGAAAACTTTAGGGGAAAACTAACTGGAAATGGACTTAGAATTCCTCCTGAGTGGTTCTTTTTTTGTAGAGCCAGGCTTGCCATAAATTATGCAAGCATGGAGTGAATTAATGTTCTATAAGAAACGAAATTCCAGGCTATTGTGCACAGCGCATGTGTATGGAATTTCTTTGACCCAGTTAAAAAAGGTTAGTTTGATTAACATTTGTTATTTTTGTTATTAAGAAATGGCTAGTTCAAATTAACCTGTGTGCCAAAGACACCAAGCGTATTCAGTCAAGCATTTAGATTGTTTAAAAGTTAATTAAGTGAGTAAATTCTAGTCTTTATTTTTTTAAGCATGCATGTATATGAGAAAATAAAAAGCCAAGAAAAAGATACTATTCACATATCTGGATAATTCAAATATTCCCATAAAACAGATTATTTAGAGAGGTCCACATTAATGGTCTCAGTTGTTTCAATGAGTACCGAATAAGACAGGCTAGGACAAGGGTCAAATCCTGTCAAAATATGCACATGAATAAGTTTGCTGATACGAATAATCCCATGGGAAAGTCATATTGCTCCTGAAAGTGCTTTTAAGATTGTGATTCAGACTTATTCTTAATATTTTAATTATCATAATGTTAAATTAGTTCATCAAAATATGTGAAGGAGCAATAATTGCTTTATATGAAATCACATTCTCAAATACAAGTTGCAATGTAGAATTTTTATTTGTTTCATGCAATCTTTCAAGTTTTTATCATCTAAAATAAGTAAAATATTAAGTAATTAAACATGTTTTATTTCAAATGTGAAAGAAAAAATAGAATGAAAAGGCAATAAATTAAAGATGGGAAAAGATGTATAGGTCTGTTTCAATCTCTGGAAATATTTTTTGTTGCAGTTTACTGTTAAAGGCTGCTAATACAATATTTCATACAAGGTTACTTATGAAGCACACTGACGTTTAAAAATCACCATGCTATGCTTTTGCAGCAGTGTAATTTTTTTCCAACATAAGATTAAATTGCAAAATAAATGAATTACTTAGAGTGGCATGGCCCCCATTTTGCCACCCTTCTCTTGAAAATTGCTTATTAATATGAAAAAAGAAGTTGGAAAATAGCCTGTTTTACTTTATGCATAGTATTTTGGGGCCTCAAAGCCTGCAGAGCCGGACTAGCTGCACATTTTAGATTGTGTTGGCAAGCGGGGACGATGACCTTTCTGACCTGCATCTCAAGGCTATTATTAATCGCTAAGTAACCTGGTAAAGCCAAACAAATTTGTTTCCATTGAAAGGATCTCTATCTGTGTCTGAGAATTTGTGCTGTACCAAACAAACCTCATTAACTGTGTCCATTTTTGACAAAGAACTAGGAGTTGGAGAGATTGGCGACCTTTCTTTGTCCTTAAGGTACAGATTTCAGAGTCACTGCATGTAGGTACACAAGCATTTTTACTTGGAAACTCTTTGTTCTATATCAATCAATCATAAACTAATGAATAAACAGACAATGCATATAGTATCAACTTTGTTCTTTTATTTTATGCCGCTTTACCTTCAATATCAGAATGTATGATCCATGTTTTACATATTCAATACTATTTATTGTTCCTTTTTGATTACAGATTACTTTATTCAGCTTTAGTACCACTATCAATAACTGATGAAATGTCTATCAACATATTACTACAGTTTATTCATGTTCTTATAGACCCATGTACTTCTTCCCAACAGTAGTTATGGAAGCTTTGTTATTTAGAACACAAATGGTGATGAAAACCCCAAAATTATGTTAAAAATATAAATCTGTATTACAGATGTAATGATAATGGGATGCAAAATGTTTTCCATTGTCATTAATCTGACTTTACCAGATTCCTTTGAATAAATGATTAACAATCATTACTTGCTGAAATTAAACAAAGACTAAAATACTTCTTGAAGTTCAATCTAATTCATGATCTTTTTAGACAGTATTATCATCCAAATCATCATGATCCTTTCTGATTATGACACATTCTCACTAGTACTGTACCATAATCCATTTAAAATTTGAGGGGTTTTAAGCAGTTACAAATAATTTTCCACATACTTTTGCAGCCTTCACATTTTGTCAGTTGTGCTAAAATATTTCTATCATGCATTATACTGCTCTGTACAGTTGTACAGAACATGCAGACAATTCTGTCTCAGAGGTAATAGCTCCCAAGATGATTTTCTCCTGAGAGGCAGTACAAAATAAAGGGTATGCAGTAGTCTAAACATTGCTTGAGTGGAAAGCAATGTTTTAGCATAAATGTAGATTTATTCTAAAGCTATTTGAACATGAAACTTTCATCTCTTTTACCATACTTTCAAGAATTTGAATAGGAGCAACAAAAGCAGAGAATCTAAAAGTAGTTTGATATGAATATACTATTTCACACATTAGCAGATTAATATTAACACATTATGCACTGTGCAGGGGTTTTCACTGCTTCCATACAGAAAAATGTGTGTAAGCATAAGTGATACTAAAGACATAAACTTAGATTTCCAAATAGCTTACACATAAATGTGTTTATCGAGAAGTTTCATGCTTGTGACCTCCTACATGTATGCCTTCCCAGAGAAAATAAATCGGAATTCAATTAAAATCAATTGAAAATTTGTTGAAATTAAATGATCTTTGGATTAAACACTTAACTGCCAGCCTTTTCTTTGTTCATACATATCTTAGGTTCATTAAGCAATAGTAAGCAATCTTTTCTTGAGACTGTGTGATATTATGAATACTAGCTATGATGCATGATACTCTGCAAAATCTGGACCAAATTTGCTTCAGGATGAACCTTTAATGGTTTCATGTGAAGTAGGATAATTGAATATGGGCAAATTGTTTGGCCTGTGTTTCCAAAGCTTCACCAAATATTTCTGGGGGAAAAGAGTTCTGTAAATGCTAAACACGTTTTAGGTTAATTAATAATCTTGTTCTATTTATATAAATGATCTGTCTGTTGCATGGCTCATAGTTACAATAGTACTGCTTATTAAACTGTTATAACTGAAAAAGTGGGTATATTTTTAACACATAATCTTTTCATTATCTTAAAGCTTCTCTCAGCATATTAAGAGCATCTACTGCATCTTCCTACAAAACTTGGCTTCCCATATAAGCTTAGTCCAATCACAGTTTCTCCCATGCAGATTTTCATGGAATATCTTTGTGGATGAAATATGAGTAAGTTTTGACAAATGTAGTCTCTTATCATGATCCGAAAACTGCTCAACAAATCAGAAGCATATCAGTGTTTATTAGCACAAGTTTAGGCTGCATTCTTTTGTTAAAAAAGTGAATATACTGGGAAACATGAAGTGTGTTTTCCTTGTCATAGAGAATGTTTCTTTTAATCAAAAATTGTCAGAGGATTATCAACGTATGTTCTTAAAGCTCACAATTAAAAGTGCTCTTGTGTTAGAAATCTGTGAAGTAACTATTGACTTTGATTTTTGAGGTCCCTTCCAACCCTAACCATTCTATGGTGATTTATTAATGATAAAATTATTTGCTTTATATAGTTTGAAAATAAAACATTTTCATATGACAAGGTAACTTATTGTTATTCTGATACTTCATTATGCAGTAGGCAGTGGTGTTGGTTCCAGCTATGAGATGCAAATTTGGTTGACAGTGCTCCTGCTGTCTGTATAAAGGTTAAAAATACACATATAATATTGTTCCTGGCACTTTTGGAAAGGTCTTCAAGTGATGATTTCAGCAATATACAGATTTTAATAATTCTGCATAGAACTGCATCATTTTACAAATTCACACTGACCTACATTTATTGAACTTCATCAAACTATTGCATTCTGTTTGCATTTTCACTGGTATTCTGTGGTCCTTTGACCAGATAGCCATAAAATTATAATATTAACTAAAGTAAAGGGCATTTGAGAAAATCAATAATTAGTATAGTTGCCTAGAGTACCCAGAAAGAGTATAAAGTTATTGTGATTTTCAACAGTTCAGACCCCAAATCATAAAATTCCTGCAACATAGGCAGTAGGCAACCTTAGCATAAAAGGAGATAGCCTAAATGGATTTTACCTTCCTGACTATATATCATCTCTCGCGCTTAAACACAGAATATGGAAGTGAAAACGAAATTAGTGGGACAATACTTTTGGTACACCGCTGCATGCCACTTGATTTCACATTACACTGGTGTAGGTGAGAATGGAATATGACCTGCCATGATAATATAATTTGATTTAGTCTATTATATTTGAGAAAAAAATGAAATATACGTATAGACCAGCCCAGGATGTAAAAACAGTTGAGAGAGCTCTGTTCTTTAAAGGTAAAGTTTTAAACGAACAAATGTACTACATGCTTAAGTTAGCTATGTACCATCAGACAGCTTGACAGTCCTCAAACTTTTTCTGATTTTTTGAATGAACCTGTTCAGATTTACTGAGGAGAATAAAGGAGCTCTGTAATCTCCTTACTCCTCTCTACCGTGATGTATACTCCTGTGTATTTCCTGACAGAATCCCTTGACCAAAATGTTTGATCTCAAGTTACAGTGAGACAGATGCTCAAAGAGGCAGTCAATTATTAGCAGTACAAGGTACCTTACTGCCCAGGAGACCTATCACAACTGGATGTCCAAAATTCTTACTAATTTTAAACGTAAATGTTTACATCACCCATTCAACAACTCAATCATGACACTCTTCAAAATCTGGAGGAATGATACTGCTCTGTCATTGCAGTGCAGCGAACAGGAAACTAATATGGCTCCTTAGAATGAAAAAAATTAAAATAAATAAAGCTAATGTGTAGGCATGCAAAAACACCCTACAGTTTCTATTATTATTAATTTTACAGAAATAAAATCATAACATCTTAAAATCTCTCTATAATTTGTGCATAGTAGAATAGACTTTGCCCATCTTTCCTTAATCACAGTGTATACTGCCAGTGGAATCAAGTCGCATACCAGTTCAACTGTCAAGGTCCACAGTATGATCAATACACAACGTAGGAAATGTGATGAACATAGCGGTGAAGGGCGTATAGTGAATGAATACCTCGTGCAGATCAGGAGATCAGGACACAGCATGTACCAGATGATAGGGAAAAACAGACTGATGTATCCTCTTATCCTTCAAATTTCCACGGCTGCAGTTACTCAAGAGAGTGCAACAGCTTGTCAAAATACTGATTGCAGAGCCAGTTCATAACTAAAAAGGGAGTATTTTCCCTAATCCATTATACAGAATCGTCTAATTAAGGTTTCAATAAAAACTCACATAGAATTTTTCCTCACACCTATTTAAAACCTTTTTTGTGTGTGTCCTGATTTCAGCTGGGACAGTTAATTTTTCTTTTTAGCAGCTAGAGGAGCTCTGTGTTTTGGATTTAGTTTGGGATTTGTTATGAGAAGAATGTTGATAGCACACTGATATTTATATATCAGTGGTGAGACCTTGGTGCTGAGACCTCAAGGACCTTTCAGCTTCCTGTGTGTTTGCAAGTGTGCAGCAGCACGTCGGGCTGGGGGGGGGAGCACGGCTGGGACAAAGGGCCCACAACTCACCTTATGATTTGAACTTAGACTTACGTTTGAGGGCTGAATTGGTCAATGACCATGTCATGCAACGTCGTGCCCGGTATGTAGGTGAGAGTTGACCAGGAAGTTGGGAATTCTCTTCTAAGGGCTCTCTCAGACTCTCGGTGTTCTCTCTCCCTCTCGTTCTCTTTTCATTTTATATAATTTTATATATATTAATATATTATTATTTTGTCATTATTAATTTTAATGTTTCATATTATTATTATTACTATCATCATCATTACTTTCATTATAATTATTTTTTTCTTATCTCAATCTATGAGTCTCCTTCCCTTTTCCCTTTTAATTCTCTTCCCAGTTCCCTGGGAGTGGGGGAGGGTGAGGAAGTGGCTGTGTGGTGTTTAGTTGCTGGCTGGGCTAAACCACTACATTTGGTAATACATAATCTTTACAAATTATTCCATTTTCTGAAAACATGCAAACTTATTGGTCAAAATGTTTTTCCCTTGTGTTTAGAAATCCTTCAGCTGAATTTACTTCATTCTCACTGGCAGCACAAAATGCTGTGAAGTCAAAAATAATTTTTGTAAAAGGTCCGATTTAAACGATGTTTTGTTAGCTTAACTATTTTGATTTAATTAAACTGTAAAACCCACTCATTATGGATGTGGCATAAGAGTAACTGCAACATTGAAGCTTCTGTTGTCTGAGGAACTGGATCCAAGTATACTGGAACAAGTATATCCAAGCTACCGGAACGAGTCCAGAGGAGGGCCACGAAGTTGATCAGAGGGCTGAAGCACCTCTGCTATCAAGATAGGCTGAGAGAGTTGGGGCTGTTCAGACTGGAGAAGAAAAGGCTCTGGGGTGATCTTATAGCAGCTTTCCAGTACCTAAAGGGGGCCTACAGGAAAGCTGGAGAGAGACTTTTTACAAGGGTGTGTAGTGATAGGACAAGGGTCAACGGATTTAAACTGAAAGAGGGCAGATTTAGGTTAGATGTAAGAAAGAAATTCTTTACATTGAGGGTGGTGAGGTACTGGAACAGGTTGCCCAGAGAAGTTGTGGATGCCCCATCCCTGGAAGTCTTCAAGGCCAGGTAGGATGAGGCTTTGGGCAACCTAGTGTAGTGGAGGATTTCCCTGCCCATGGCAGGGGGGTTGGAACTAGATGATCTCTGAGGTCCCTTCCAACCCTAACCATTCTATGATTCTATGGTTCAACTTTATTTACGCTCAGGTCTATTCTAACATAGCTAACCATAGCAGGAAAAATATTTTCACTCCATGTCTCTTAGCTGTTTACCTCTTCGTGGAAAATCAGCCTGACTGATTAGCTTAAACAGTGAAATCAGTATTTGAGGGTAACAAAGCTGATCTGGCTCAGAATGGATAACAGCCCTAACACAAATAATTCTGATAGCAGTTTAGCTACAGTGGTCATTTCTAGCACAGTGTCAGAGCTAAGCTGCTAAGAGAGCAGTCATGTTCTTTTTTTTCCAGCAACAGAGGATGCCTAACCACAGGCAAATACCATTGCAAGTTTTCTAGTGAATGTCATGTGAAAGTATCTGTTATCTTTTGGCACTGCAATTCCCAGAAGACTATATATGCTACCATCTGCACAGTAATAACTAGAGGAAAGCGCACTGCTATGTTTTGCTACAGTTAAGCTGTTCCCAGTACTAGAATGAACTCATTTAAGCTAACTGTTATCTCTCTGCTGCAGTGCAGGACAATGTAGACATATCTGTATTCCTTTTGCTTTAATATACGGTACTTGGCAACATTTACAATATTCAACATTATGTGATTTAGAAAGCAAACATGACGTTATAACTTCTAAAGGTCATCAGCTAAGTTGATTTTCTTTCTCTGGGTATTATGAAACGATTTGACTGAAGTCTACTGCCTGACTCATATTTTTCACTTACTTTTATATAGAAGTCTGAATATGTTTGCAAATAAAATGGTACACTTTGTTCACATTAAATAGGTTTCACAATGGTAAGGCAGGGAGAGCTTTTATGTATTGACCCATTACGTATAGCAGAGCAATAATGCCAAATCTCACAATTTCAAAGTGATTTTCATGGTACCTGATGGTTATCTCAAATTCCACATTCATGGAACAGTGTTAGCACTTGAGCATCTATGATGTCATTTTTAAAAACATTATGAAAGACATAAAACATTATGAAAGACACAGTAAATGAGTATATTTTTAATATAGCAAATGCAATTATTTTGAGAGTGATCTGACACATTTTTAAATACTGCAGTGCTATTTGTAATTATGTAATTTCAGAGCAGCAGCTAAATACCAAACAGAAATTATCAGCTATATCCCAGTTTCAGTAGTGTTAGGAAACCTTATCTCTTATTGTCTTGAAAACTTTAGTTACAAAAAAATTAGTTGCAAAAAATTATACCCAGAATTAAAATCTATTCTCTGAAATTTGGGTTCTACCATATAAATCAGACTATATTTAAATATATATTTAGGCATCCAACTATTCGTGCCTAAAGAGTACATCCAACATTAGGTTCTGGACACGCTGGAGGGAAGGGATGCCATCCAGAGGGACCTTGACAGGCTGGAGAGGTGGGCCTGTGAGAACCTCATGAAGTTCAACAAGGACAAGTGCAAGGTCCTGCACGTGGGTCGGGGCAATCCCAAGCACAAGTACAGGCTGGGTGGAGAATGGATCGAGAGCAGCCCTGAGGAAAAGGACTTGGGAGTGTTGGTGGATGAGAAGCTCAACATGAGCCGGCAATGTGCTCTGGCAGCCCAGAAAGCCAACCGTATCCTGGGCTGTATCAAAAGGAGCGTGGCCAGCAGGTCGAGGGAAGTGATTCTGCCCCTCTACTCAGCTCTCATGAGACCCCGCCTGGAATACTGTGTTCAGCTCTGGAGTCCCCAACACAAGAAGGACATGGCGCTCCTGGAACGAGTCCAGAGGAGGGCCATGAAGATGATCAGAGGGCTGGAGCACCTCTGCTATGAAGACAGGCTGAGAGAGTTGGGGCTGTTCAGCCCGAAGAAGAGAAGGCTCCAGGGTGATCTTATAGCAGCTTTCCAGTACCTAAAGGGGGCCTACAGGAAAGCTGGAGAGGGACTTTTTACAAGGGCGTGTAGTGATAGGACAAGGGGCAACGGATTTAGACTGAAAGAGGGCAGATTTAGGTTAGATATAAGAAAGAAATTCTTTACATTGAGGGTGGTGAGGCACTGGAACAGGTTGCCTAGAGAAGTTGTGGATGCCCCATCCCTGGCAGTGTTCAAGGCCAGGTTGGATGAGGCTTTGGGCAACCTGGTGTAGTGGAGGATTTCCCTGCCCATGGCAGGGGGGTTGGAACTAGATGATCTTTGAGGTCCCTTCCAACCCTAACCATTCTATGATTCTATGATTCTGTTGTCCATACCTAAGCACATAATCTTCTGATCTGAGTACTAGATCTCTTCTTGAGTAGCTAAGCACAATATTAGATGACGGTGAGGGCTCCCACCCACAAGTACAAGTAGGCTAGTGAGTGCTGCACCATTTTGGGTGCCATGTAGTGGAAAGATCAAATTAGTTTTTTAGATGAGGCTGTAAAAATTTTACAATCAGCTAGTTAATTGGACAAGAAAAGAATAGCTTACTTGGAGAAAAGAGGTGGAAAATGTTGCTTTTTTGAAATACTTTGTCATGTTGATTTCGTTTGAAGGTGGTAGAAATGATGAAGTTCAAGGTAAAATACTGGGATTCAGCTTCACCGTCAAGGCTAAACAACTTAATGGATTCATGTAACTATCCCTATGAGATGAAGAGTCTGAAGAATTTGAAAGGGGGATAGCAATAAGTAAAAATTTTACACAGCTTAAAAAAAATCATGCTCACAGTAAGAGGAACGATGCCTTTCAAAGGGGGCATTCAGAACAGCATTCAGAGAGATGAAAAAGCCCTTTTATTATACTGTGACAAAAAAGTAAATGAATCAAGGCATAAGCTGACAATATAGCCAAAGGAAAAAAAGTCATTATTTTTTTAATTTCATATGCACCATAACTGTGCTGAATTCTGATGCTGATAGTATTTTATAGGATGTTTGAAAGCCCTGTCCAAAATAGTCACAAAAATTATTTTAAGCAGAGAGACAACATCTTGCAATGACCTCCATTGTTTATGTTTAGCATAAAGACTACTAAAAGGTGGCTAGATTAATGTACGGATTCTGGATATTAGAGGAGTTTCCAGTCTAGTAGAGGAGGATACAACAAGAAGCAATGGTTCAAAGATAAAATTAAACTATTTTAATGGGGAAATATGGGACAGACTTTGAACACCAAAGGTAATTAGCTCCTTCAGTAGAATGAAAAGGGTGTTTTCTATCTTTTGATGTTCTTAAATCAAGACTACACTGTTCAGCCAAACCTTAATGGGCTTTTTATAGATACTGTTATAGATTTTTTATTGATAGATACGATACTGGTGATAGACCTGAAGTCAGACTAGACCATCTGATTCAGAATAATATTATTTTGAACATCACTAGAAAAAAAAAACAACACAATATTTATTATTCATTACTGTTCTAGACTGTAAAAATAGAAGACAATTATTTTTTCTGTTTTCTTCTCTGAGTGCTTAAGAAAACTAACTCTTATTAGACAACAGAAGAGTCTATTTATAATGATCTAGAAAATAAAATTAATTAACAGAGACCATTAATTCTTTTTTTTAAAAAAAATCCCTTTTATTCATTTCAGATATTTTTCTTTTAAATCAAAAAAAATTGATTATGAGAGACTGTATACTACACATTATAGGATATACCTTCACATCCTTAGTCAAAAATCAGATCATGAACATATTAAAAAATGCAATGATACCACATTACCATATTAAAAAATGCAAAGATACCACATTTCTAATAACAAAATGTAACTGTGGCGTAGCTCTTTTTAAAAATCTTCATCATTGTAGTCTCTATTTCTCCCACGGAAATGGGAAATAAGAAATGCAGTCTAGCCTCAAAAGCCTTCCATTGGTTAAGGTGGTGCCAAAGAACACTTTATTTAGTTTGGTCTTCCTTAGTATTCCTCTTATCTCTGAGTAAGTATTTTGTTAAATTGTGAGTATACTACTTATTTAATAAGGAGTTATGAAGTATGTGAGCAGCTAATGGCAATTTTCTAGTTGCACTCAGACACAGTATCTTACATTATGAGAAAAAAAAACCTTGTGGTGTTAAATCAAATGGACTGTTGCGTGTTAAAAAAAAAAAAGACAGATTTTTTTGTTTGTTTTCTTTTGTTTCTTTGAAGAACTGAAAAATACGCTATATTCCTGCATGTTCTGAAAAAGCTGTATGTGTAAATTAAGTACTCACTGATGTATCTGTAGATACAGTCAAACACGAGCTGGAATATTTGGACAGCATAAAGCAAGTTTAGTTACATAATTGTTTGTATACAAATTGCTCCTACAGATAAAAGAAATATCTAATTTTATAATGTAACACATAAATTCACACATTCAAATTATATGCTTCATTATTAAACTGAAAATTGCACACCAAAAAGAACTGCCACCTTGTTTTAATAACAAAAGAACCGCTTTAAATGAGTTGAGTAAACGACACATAAAATTTGTCGTACTTCTAATGACCTAAACAGCTGAAATGACTAGTTCTTCAAAAGGCACATGAAAAATATTTATATACTTTTTCATAAGTCTTTAGGCTTCAACTGGTAGAGCTCTTCTCTGATAACCTAGTATAGCCTGTATATAGATGGCCTGTCATGTCTCTACAATTAGATAAAACCAGAACTGCTATAATTTAATCAGTTACAACCTGAAAATTATATTTTGAAAATCAAGTTTATTAATATGTAATCTTTAGGTAATCATATTTATCCTCCTAATTTACACAATATTTATGATACTCTACATGTCCTTGAAATAGGGAACAGGGACACTACGCTATGAAAAAGTGGCCTAGCTGCTGGAGTTCATAAATTTTGTTCAGCTTTGGATGAGTTCAAAGAATTGCCATGTAAGAAAAGCCTTACAGAGGGAATTTATCTGATTATGGCAGTAATAATTACCCAGCTGTTTATTGCAGATAGAGAAATAATTCATGTAGGCAATAGGCCGTGGTGGCAATGACACTCCGCATTTAGTAAATATGCAAACTGTTCACTTCTAATTAACCAAGCTAGAGGATGCCCTTATTAAATGTATAAACTAAAAGTGCCTTCCTGACAAGTGATGAATTGTTACATTGCACAAACTCTTGCCACAGAATTACTGGAGTGAACTTGGGGCTTAACTTCATTAAGAGATCTTGTGGGATAGTTAAATGAGGATGGACAGCATAACAAGACCTACCTGACAGTCAATGATATGTTAGAGCTTAATGAAATTGTACCTCTTCCCCTTTTCTGCTTATTTTACAGTGAAAATCCTAGTTCAGACAAAATATAAGACTGTGAAGTCTGTCTATATAAGACAACATAAAATGCTAAGATTAGTCAGTTGTTGTCCACAGAAAATGTTTTATGAGCTGTCAGTAATTCTAAGAGACTTATTTCAAAATAAAAAATCTATCCAGACACTACAGTGTCTTCAAAGATCACAGGTATAAACCTATTGTTATTCCACAATATTATGTTGTCATGTCTATTTTATTCTACTTGCACCAAAAGTAATCAGCTACACCACAGACTATTTGGTCCTATGAGTGAATGCAAGGATCGCGAATTTCTCTCTACACACTCAGATTGAAACTTTTCCTTTGCATACAGGTGAAACAAAGCTTAATGTTATTCCTAATGGTGTGTTTAGTGAAAGACATGAGAAAATATAGCCTTCATATTTTTATAGACTACAATCTAACTAGTTACTTATGTTATTCATGTTTATCTGCAAAACTTGATCTGTATTACACGGAACTAACTAAAAACACAGTAAGATTGCTTTCACTACTTAGTCAAGGGAGACATTAATAGAATAAGGCACATGAGGTATGTATGTCTGAATCTGCAACAGAAATTCAGCTTACTGTGTAATCATAATGGTTCCTACTTTAACATCACTGCATTCAGAAAGTGCTTTCCTATGGAGTTAAAACAGGGTATTGCCTGCTTTATAGCTTTAGCCAGTTCATTTCAATTTCGTGATCAAACTGAAAGGACAGAAAGTCCATCTAAAATGTCTTGTTTTGTAAAATGGATTATTAAAAGCCTATAGATATATAAGCATATATGTTGTATAAAAGCATATACATAAATAAAACTGTGTTAATATGTATAAAGGTAAGCAAAGAGAAGACCTAAAAATGGACTGACTTGTCAAAGAGTCAGAATTCATGCTCAGAATCTGTGAAGAAAGCTGGATTTATGGACAACATGCTTAAGAAGGAACAATCATCACAAAATAGTTGGCTACAGAGAACATTTTAATCAGATTTGAGTCTCTTTAAAATGTATCAGTTTAAACTTTTTCTCTGGTCTAAGTGCCACTTAAGTTAATATGAATGTCTTAATATTGTTCAATGGAAACTTGGTCAAATCACAGACAAGAATCAAATTACTTATTTTTTATATCTTATCCTAACAATATCAGGTTCATAGCTATGGAAGTACTCTGGGATCCTCAGTGGATTACAGTTCTAAATTTCCTACAAGATCTAGCAGTTATACCTAAAATTTTTTGGAAAAAGCATAGATGTCTCAAATTATGTGCCATACCACTCAAAATTAATATATAAATACAAGAAAGCATGTTTGGCACTTGTCTCTATTTCTATGGCTCCCAAAGAAAGTTGACAGGATAAGTTCACATTCAGAAAATTCTGATTACAGGTAAATAAGTTTAAAAGTATTTCCTCTAGATATCTTTGAAGACAAGGAGAAGAAGATGGGTTGAAGACAAATTGGTTAATTTAACATCAAGTGAAAGATAACATTACAAAAATGATTTTTTTATTGTTGCAAGAATTCCAAGGAGCTCTCTGAAAGGCTTTGGCACTAATTGAAAATAGACTACAGAATCAATTGCTTCTGCAGTCAATGAGGAGGAACATTTTAATTGAATTATAAGACAATATATACATTCTTCAAAACACTTTGACACTTGAGAAAATGGCCAGCACCTGGACTTATCTTTATCAGAAAGGAACAGACAGACGGAGGCTGAGCAAGTTCTCCTCATATTGCTATGACAACAGATGGTTTTTTTCAGGCTCCCTTCATGGAAAATAGCAATACCTGAAAAGTTTTAAGAAGCAAAGTACTTGCCATGTTAAGACTTGATAAGCCTCACTAATGCTCTAGTAATCAAGAATAACCTAGATATTCTTTTCAGTACTACATGCTTAGGCATATTTGCAGAAAAGATAAACACTGGATTAGATCACCAGCAACATGTAGCAGTACTGTATTTCATTGTTCATTAAGATTATAAAAAATCAAACTGCACAAAGGAGTTCTCAATATACATATCACCAAGGACGCAATTTTTATCACTTTGCATTATCTATTTCCCTAACATTTCCTGAAGACCAAAAAGCTTTAATGATGACTGTGATACTAAATCCGCTGATAGAACAGCTAGTCAAACTTGAATGAAAGTCACACTCTTCAGGGCCACTCTCAAGGCTTTTTCACTATTAAAGCCAATAACAATGGAAAAGAGTTTGACTTTGGTGTCAGTCCTCTAAGTGTGTGAAATCCATGATTTATAATCATAACACTGTTTACATACAATATGATGCTTGCTAAAGTTAGACTCAGATCTTAGTTTTCTATCTTTAAGACTGTTTATCAACAGCCAAGAAAGCTAAACTACCTGCCTTGATTACACAAGAACTCCAATGCCAGTACTTTGCCACTGCTTTGTTAGTTTTCTGATACTGCTATCTTACTGAGTTCCATGCCTAGGGAAAAAATTAAATGGTGCCATTCATCAGTAAATGGAGCACTACATCCCAAAATCTTATCTCTAGTTGCACACCTGACATATAGAAAAGTTGCTCTACTGTAGTTTAAAGGCCACTGTGTAGATAACCTTAGTCAAAGAACTGCAAGTTAATCACACAGTTGGGAAACTGACATCATCCATAAATTCTTCTGATATAATGGCACCAGCATGTTAATTTATGTGAAGTGATGTCCATTTGCTTATCATGGATTGGAAACTGTTTCACATAAAACAAAATTCTAATGCATCATATGGAGTTATAGCCTATGCTAATTGCTTTTGGCATATTTTCCCTCGTAACCCTTTTGCCAGCTCTTAGAGATGTTAAATGCAGCTTTAAGAATGTTTCAAAACAAGGTATCTTCCCTTAAAATTAAATACGCTAACTTCACTGAGAAGTAATGAACTTTATTTTAATGCACGCATTTATCTATGCAACCACCCAACTAATCTATATTCAGATAGAATACAGTATGTATTGGTGTTTATTTAAATACAAATGGATGTTATAGATGAAGAATTATTACTAAAATCTAAATAGTAAAATTTTAGAAAATAAATATTTAAGAACATGTTTCCTACTTGGTTTGTTTAGAACTTCCTAAATCTTGTAAGTAAAAGAGAATTTAGGAGCAATAAATTTATTTCACTGCTACACTGAAGCTAAACCATACAAATGTCAGGAAAAATCTGAATATGTCCTTATGTAGATAGAATTCAGGGTTCAAATTCATTCTTTGCCATCTGTCAAGGGATTCTTCAAATCACTTCTCAACTTAACTACTAGGAACTCTACTGGGGACACCAGCAGCTATCACATCTATTGGTTCTGTAGCAGTGGGAAGTAATGGGAATGCTGGAGGAAAATCCACTCACTCTTCAGACAGTCTAGGAGCTAAAGCCGACAGTTATCTTCAGTTCATACAAAAACAGTTCCTTAAGTTAGGATAAGCAGTCTGTTAACTGAGTGCAAACTCACATGTAATATGACTATTATTATTTAATTATATTTTAGGTCAATTTCTGTTAAATCAATTTCTGTTAAAAATTACATCCCTCTATGGCTTTAAACTGGGGCAGCTTCTATTAAGTTTACTTTCTCCTGGGGTTTTCAAAGTAAAGACAAATGATAAAGGTCTGGCTACTAAATGAGGGCAGCTATTAAATAAGGATGCCTTGTATTAAAGCTGAATGGTAAAGATGTGCTACTGGTTGAGAAAACCCCTTAGTAAGGGAGGCGTCTTTTATTTTCTAAAAAAAGACAGTGAAGGAGGAGAGGCAAGGAAACAAACTTTGTTCAATAATTCTTATAAGACTAACAGAAAGTCCAAAGTTCCATGGCAGCTTTCTCTGAAGTTTCTAAGAGAAACAAGTGAGTGGTAATTTGATACAGGCTCCTCTTTAATGAAAGGAGAGAAAATTTAGTTCAATCTCTGGTTCTGGAGGCCAAGAGTTAAAAACATATCTCAGAAGGACTTGCAACTTGATTTCAGGTAGTTGTTGATAAATAAAAATTCTGTCAGCATTATTCTAGAAGAGAAGCCTGAGATCCATATATTGTAGGTCAGTTTAGAATTACATCATAATTCCAGAAAGAATATAGTTTAAACAAACTTTTGAAATTATAAACTTCTAGTGTGTACTTTGTTGGATGGTTTAGGTTTTTTTCTAGGTGGTGGAGAGTTATACCACTCTGGAGTTCTTAAAAATTGGTTTCTATTTAACTGTGGTTCTATTGGTATTTGTGGAGAAACCGGGTTCTTTACTAGCACTGACTGCACTAATGCATGCATTCTGATGAATACAGCTATAAGGCAAATAAGAAAAAATGCATTACTTCATGTATCATGCTGTGTTTTTTTCCGGTCTTCTAGAGATGAGAAGCACTCAAAGCCAGCCTAATCTGAGTGCATAAGTGTATTAGTGGCTCTGCTCGCCAACATGTAAATTTCCATAATGCTGATGCTGGAATAAAACCCAGCCATTTCATAAATGCACTCCTTCAGTTTCAGACAATTCCTGGTGTTTTTTACTATGAACAATTGCAATAATTTTATATACATAAAAATCATAGAATCATGGAATGGTTTGGGTTGGAAGGGACATCAAAGATCATCTAGTTCCAACTCCCCTGCCATGGGCAGGGACACCTTCCACTACACCAGGTTGCTCAAAGCCTCATGCCACCTGGTCTTGAAGACTTCCAGGGATGGGGCATCCACAACTTCTCTGAGCAACCTGTTCCAGTGCCTCACCACCCTCAGACTGAAGAATTTCTTCTTTATATGTTTATGATCAAGGAGGTTACACTCTTCCACATTTGATGTGATGGCTGATGAAAATATGCAGAGAATCTCTCCTCCACCTTGTTCACTATTCCTCGTAAGAAATACAGTGGGCCACATTGGGGCCAAAGCAATTGGCAGCAACTTAGCCAAATGGCAGGAAAAAATCTGTTTGGCTAAAGGCCTACACCTGATCTGCAATAAACATCTGTTACATTTCATAAGAAAAATGTTGAAGTGATACACATCTCATTTTTCAAATGCATCCCAGTGAATAGACTACTACAAGAGTGATTCTTGATTGCACTTGGGAACTGATGCATTTTTAAAACTGAACCAATATGATCCATTTGACCAAATTCACTCAAAAATTCATTAACTTTACTTTAATCTGAAAGATGGATTTTTTTAACCTGAAATACATATATTTCTGTGAACTCCAGAAGACAGAACTCAAATTAGCAGAATATCAATATATCAGTAACCAGATAAAGAGCTCACACAGACCAACTTTGACACATTTTTATGTACCTGAAGTCATACTGTTCACCTTACCTGTTAAAGAAAAACAGCACAAAAGTATTTCTTGATTAAAATATCTAACCAATGTCCAGGCTTTATGGTTCCAGGAACTTTATGGACCTGGAACAAATACTAGGGAATTTGATGAACATGTCAAAGAACTGAAAGTATTGAAAGACAAATATTTCTTAAATCCTCCAAAGTCAGATGTACCCAGCAGAGATCAATTGTGGATGTGGGGAAATAAAATACAAAGGTCCCATTAGTCTGTGTTCAGTACAGCAGGAATACCACTTGTGTCTCTGCAGTTTAACCAGTTATATTCATTTTAGACCAAAAAATTATGGCTTCATTTACTTTCCTAGATCTGGTCTAGTCTTCCTAGGATTCTACCTTTTTAAGAAGAGAACATATTTCAAGGATTTCAGAACACAAAGGTATAATTGAAGATATGACAGATTTTTTTAAGTCTGGTTTTGCTGAGCTATGATCTAACTTTCTGCATAGAATACGTTTACATGAATAGTAATGAGAGATTAGAGGTAGGCGGTTATCAGTATTCTTCATTAAACGTAACAATGTAAAATGTGACTTATAATGCTATGATAAAAAGGATGGAGCATCAACTGTAACTGTGGAAAAATAACACTAATTAATAAGCAGCGTCCAAAAAAGTTGGATGATACATTTTGCATGAGCTGTTTTCTCTAACAGTCTTCTGGCTAAATTGTCTTTGTTGTGTGATCTAGATGAGACTTTTTCACTAGACTCCTTTATATTTCTATGCTTCAGAAAGTAAAGCTTTGTCTCCGGCTTTCTAAACAACAAAAGCTGGATGGATTTTGTCCTTTTACTTAAAATAAGAAAGTAACGATCATGGTCACCCAGTATTTTTTCTGTTTGTTTCCACTGTTGTCTGAAGAAATAGCCAAGGATCAGTACATCAAATGTGCTAGAGGGAAACAATTGCCTCTATTTCAGACAACTTTCAACTTAAGTACAGAGAAAGACAAGGAACTGATAGGAGAAATAGAGTAGGAACACATAGCAAACAGTTCTAGTCAGAAATCTAATAAGTGACTCAATTCTGTAACTATGAAAAGAGTCTGCTTCACTATGTCTACACCTGTATCTTTTACAATTAATATTCACATTATGGTTCATGCACGTAACTTAGATCCAAATCTGCACTTTCATTCATTGACAATAATCAATTGTCAAAGCAAATTTTGAAAATAATTTTTTTTTTAACTTGTGTATAGTGGGAAAAAAAAATCTCATTCAACAAACCGTATTTAGGGCATAGTAATCTATGAGTTCAGAGCATTGGTGAAGTTTTATTAAATTGGTATAAACCCGAGCACGTATAATTAATTCAGAGAAATTATTCTGGATTCATAATAGTGTAAATGAGAACAGAATGTGGCACAACATGCACAGGCCTAGAATAAAGAGAATGATGACTGATCTATATATATACATATATATTTGATAAGGAGGGGATCCTACACTCAAAGAAGTAGTTTAATTAGTGCCATAAACTTTTTACAAATAACAGAAGAGGAAATGAGTGCTTTACCACATGGTATTTTTTCTTTACCTGACAATCTCATTATTCACAGAAATGGCTTCCAGGTATTTCTTCAGTGCATAATAATTATGGATATATTTCCGAACATAATAGCCTCGCCATCTTTTCTGAATCTAGAGGAAAAAAAATATTTGCTTAGTATATTTCAAATCAAAAGTTTGTATGCATATCAAATATCTGTTGTATTTTCCAAATAATATGATTTCCTTGAAAGTGCTAACAAGTAGAAGCACCAATGTTTTTCAGTGAAGAAAATGAGAGTAGGATTCAACATATCACAGTCAAATGGTGATATGAACTTATTACTAAATGCCAACATTAAAAAAATGTCAAGTTTTAAACCACTGTTTATATTGGGTTGTGGCAATGAAAAGAAGTGTCTTTTACTGCCAGTGGTATTGCTTTATGTAAGAATGGTAATAAATAGACAAAAGAAGTGGTGCCTTTTCTCACATAGAACACGCATTCCCCACTGAGTCATCACCTCACCAATATCTTCTGCTACACAAAACTCTAATCATGATTTTTCTGAAATGATTACAGGTTTACCGGCTATCTATTTTGTGGGAAGAGTAAGTAGGTATTAATTCAGTAAAAAATTATCAGTCCTGCCATTTGGTTAGCCATATTTATCCCTATGCCATGACACATACAGGTGGAAGACATAACTTGCTCTATTCAGTCATGCTGACGGCTGTTCTCACTCCTCATTTTCTTTCCAGTAAGAGGTCAGTGTATTCAAGACCAATATATCTGAAAAATAGATTAATGATCTTTTCCTCTGTGGTCAGTGTCTAGTTCCTCTTTCTTTACATTCTTCCGCCCTTGAAGTTACTTATCTTCCCACAAAATATTCTTTACTATCTTCCTTGCATTTTGTCTTTTCCCATCAATATATTTCTAAATTAATCTCCCAATTTCTATTTTCTAGTCTGCATTACCTTCACTCCTGCTCCAACTTCCATCTCATTGACCTTTACAGCTTTGAAATCTTACAAGACATAACAGCTGAAAGGCAGGATCTACGTTAAAAAGCAAGAAGACTGAGGTCTTACAATACAGAAGCAACTCCAAGGTGAGAAGCTACTCACCTTCACTAAGTGCATTGAAGAGAAGAATGTAATGTAATTTGCCAAGAGCTCTCATTTTCCTGTGGGTCTCTGGCTACTAGACTTTTCAAGAGCTTGAAGTCTTCCGTGTATCTACGGGGAATGTTTTCCTTTTTTTTCCTTTACGCCATCCCAAAGTATGACTTGGTAAGTAAAGTGCAATCCATGTGTTTGTGTAGGTTGTTTTTTTCTTAGCCTATCTCTTATTCCAAAGAAGCATGTAAAAAAAAAGCCAAAAAAGAGTGCCATGTTTTGTTGTGTTTGATTCAGGAAGAAGGCAAGGAAAGAAAATTTGTATGGATAGTATTATCCATACTATCAATCGACTTTTGCACTCAGCAACTTCAGAGTCTGTATCATCAAGTCTTGGGAGTGCTCTTCAGTAACAGGCAAAATTCTCTACTCCTTCCAGTTCCATTGCAGTCCAATTCTGTACCACTGTGATAACTATCAAAAGTTACTGCAATTTTCTGTTTCCTGCTGTTTCCTGAGCTGAAAACAGTAACACTCTGAAGCCAACTATAAACAGACTAACTAAGGCAGGGTTGCATATTTTCATACTTTGTCTTTGGTATCATTTTGCAATCACAATAGCCAAAACACTCTTCTTTAAAGTAAAAACTAGCATTCAGTCTCAACCAATGGCACCTTCAGGTACAGTTGTGATTATCTTTTTATGCGAGATTTAACAAGAGAATAAGTATCACAGGAAAGCTTTCAGGAACTCTATGAGTGATGTGTTGCGGAGAAGGGATTTGGAGAAGTACTGAGACGACTCAATATGAGTTAGCTGCAGGAAGTCTCCTTTATTGCGCAGTTCTTATTGCTTATATAGACAGTATTTGCCAATAATCCTGAGACCACACCTTTTCTACACCATTATTGGATGATACATACGCTTGTCATATTTAACAGCTTATTTCAAACAGGTACCCGCCTAGCGAAGCTCTGCTCTAAGCAAACACTACTCCCTTATCATACTGCATAGTTTTCTTATCCTTAACTTCAAGGGCATTCTGCACTTGAGGCCTAACTTTAGAGCTCCAGTCTCTATTTACACAGGATTTTCTTCGTGCAGTCTCTTCAAGGATCTGCACTCCGACAAATCCCCCTTTCTTTTCTTGCACGAAGAAAACCCTGTGCACGAGACCGTCAACCCCAGTTACTAGCATGTTGTTTTGGTACAGCCTTGCAAAGCAGTTTCTAGCATACTACTTCCCTTTCTGAGGGCTTTACTATTTCCGCTATATCCAAGATTCCACTGAGCAGGAGGGTGTCAGTCGGCAGGGTCATCGCAGAGAAGAGAGGCAGGCACGGCACCTTCAGGGCGTCCCCTGTTTATCCACACAGTGTGCTCTGCAGCCTCTTTCCGCTCCGCCCTGAGCCATCCCTTTTACACCCTCAGCAGAGTCTATGAAATAGGTACTGATACGGCGTTGCCGCACGCGTGGCCAGTGCGTGCGACAAGGCTGCCCAGTATGTGCTCTGCTGGCCAACAGCGGATTTTGCAAATCGCAACATGTTGTTCAATAACAATCCTCCTAGCTTCTCTTTTCAAAGTTACGTGCTCACAACTAAGTCTAGTTTGTAATTCTTCTGTCATTAATTCGGTACCAGTTAATGCTTTTCCTTCCAGTAGCTACGGGTGAATCCATACACCTTCCGATCGGAGAAAAGACACAAAGCATATATACAAGCAACTTTCACACACGTAATATACTAAATCATAAGAAACATAAAGACAGTTTACATATCAATATACAATCCTCTACCACAATTCTCCCCAAATGCTCTCCAAGCCATTGCAATTGTTCGTGGATGGACTCACCATGGTCACTTAGATTAAAACAACACATGTTTGTGTAATGTGGTTGTTGCTGGCACTACCTACAAATTTTGATCCTAATAAATTTAACTCTTGTGGGGAAATATACGGAAGACTGCCCCCTTTTTTTTTTTTTTTTTTTTTTTTTTTTTTTTTTTTTTTTTTTTTTTTTTTTTTTTTTTTAGGTATTTGTTTTGATGTTAAATGAATTCATTCAATAACCACTTGTCCCATAGGTGAATGAGGGATACTGGTAGTGTGAGTCACTCCCCAATCCTGTAAGAAGGCACCCTACTGGATCACTGTCTGTCCCAATTTTCTTTGGTACTCCCATGGTTTTCTTCAGTGTGAGCAGTAGCAACAACAACGGCAGAAAACATATCAACAGTTACATGCACATATTTAGATCGATTAAATGATGGAATATAAGTAATATCAGATTGCCATAATTCATTGGCACATAAACCTGTTAGATTTACTCCTGCTGGAGTATTTGAAGGCACAATATGTTGACGGTCAGGGCAGGCACCTGCAATCTGCTGAGCCTGATCTGCTGTCTGACCTGACGCGAAGTATTATCAACCAGCAATTGACAAACTGTAGGACTAATCATCATTCCTTGAGGCAGTACAATCCAATGATATTGTTGCGTGGGTTGTTCATCGTTAAGTACTGGAACTGAAAAGGCAAATCTAGGACAATCGTTAGGGTGTAAATAAATAAAAGAGTAAAAAGGTAGAAAAACCCAGTCTTTTAAATCAATCACCATCAAATGCTAACATTCTGGAATCATAGTAGGATTTGATACACCCGGTTGTAATGCACCCATTGGTGAAATGATTGCATTAATAACTCTTAAATCTTTTAACATAAATCTCCACTTTCCTGATTTCTTTGAGATAACAAATTTTGGAGTATTCTATGGGCTAGTGGAGAGAATTATATGTCCTAATTTGAGCTGTTCGTCGACTAATTTTTGAGCTCACTCCAGCCGCTCGCTTTTTAATGGCCACTGATCGACCCAGACCGGCTTGCCAGCTTGAGTCAGGGCTGGACATCAGTGACGTGCTAAAAATTTGAGGTTAGCCTCACATTCCAGTGATTCAACAAAACCCAACCTCATAATGTATATGGGACATCAAAAACATATGGTTTCAAAATAGCTTGTTTGTTACCTGGGCCTACTGCTAACAAGGTCTGTGCACTCTGCTGTGGGATCTGTGTTCCACCTACTCTGATCACAGCTGCCAGGGCTTGTATCAGAGGCCGAGAGGGCGGCCAGTCAGGATTTTTCACTATAGATACATCAGCCCCTGTGTAAACTAGGCCAGAAAAGCCTTCCCATTAATGATTACTGTTAAAGGAGGCTGTGCAGCTGTGACTGTCTGTGTCCAAAATTCTTTTGTGATAGCAGAGTGACCTTTATTGTTATATAGGCAGCTTTTATAGATTATTACTCTGGCCACGATGTGTCCACGCGGCCCTCACCCAGCTGTGATTGATTACAAACAATAGTGCACGCACCTATTTTAACTTTACTATTGGCTATGCCTAAAAAGGAGCTATTTTTTACTTGCTAAACTAAACATCATTTTCTCACACACTCTATATCAACTTCCCAAACTCCCATGTCAGCTTCTCACACTCCCTGCACCAGCTGTTCACACTCCCTTCTCTTTCTCACCCTCTTTATCGGTGTTTCCCAACTTCAGAAAAGAGCACAGGCTTAAATCATCAAGGTGAAACCTCAACTGTAGCTGTGTGTATGATGCCACAATTCCCCTTTTTTGTTTTTCTGTGACCATTACTTGATGAACCGTACTCTGTACCGTTCGCTGGGAGCGTGACAATAGGCAGGGGGTGATTATTACTATGCATAGAAGAACTACTAGCAATATAATGCCTGCTTTACTAGAGATTTTAACCATCCTGTCAATTAAGAGCTTTGATAAAGCAGAAGCTGTAGCATTAGTTTGTTTTGCAAGCCAACAACCCAACTTATTCAGTGTAGTTAACACCTGTGCCACTCCAACTCCTGGTGCAAATATTGAAGCTGCAATGATTTTAGCTGGTTCCCAAAATTCTGCTCTGGAATCGCACTAGCTATCATAAGCAGGCGTGCTGCAGCTATTCTGGGTGTATCTATGACTTAAGTTCATGGTGGTGTTAGGGAAATACATTCTTAAAGTCCCTATAGTACATGGATCTCCCCTTATATGCGAAGGAATACCCTGCTAAGCTCTATTATAGCCCTGCAGAAGCAGTTACAAGCATTTTGGTGTTTTGTTTGTTTGTTTGTTTGTCTACTTTTTCCTCAGAATCAATTACCCTTGGGAGTACAAACAATCCTAATTTTGTGGTGGATGATCGTCCCAGCAATAGTGCACATAATCCTTGTGATATAAGACCAAAGACACCAGTAGGAATTAAATGCACCAACGTGTCGGTGATTACTGTTCACCAAAACATTTAGCTGCCAATATCTCTGCTTTATAGTGTTCCGAGCCCACATTGTGACACGCCTTTACTAAATCTGCAATCGTGGTGTTTTTTTTTTTTGGTTTTTTTTTTTTTTTTTTTTTTTTTTTATTATTAGCCCGATTTCCGATAAGATCAAGAGCTTGTTGGCAGTCTGTGTTAGCATTTTCAATGGCTAACTGGAATACCAACACATCTGCAGTAGCCGGATTTTCTGTTTATCTCTGAACTGCCATTTGTAGTTGATCAAGGAAATGCTCATAAGGTTCCTGTGCTCCCTGCCGCATGGAAGCAAAGGAAGCCTCCCCTGTCCCAAAAATCAGGGACACGTCTTAATGCTCTCTTAGCCAATTCAGTCAGTTGTTGGAAAGCCACTTGCTGTAACCCTGCCTGTGCCTGATTTTGACATGTGTGACATTTTATTCATCCCAAAATATTTAGCTCTCGATTTAAGAGATTAAACACCTATAACACTTTAGCTATTGTTTCATTGGGAGATTTCCCTGTCATTCCCCCTTTTTGTTTTAAAGGCATATTCTCCAAAGTACCATGTGCGTGTTCTATGATCGGTTGCTCAGTAGGATTGTAAGGAATACCAGTAACATGCTCAATACCTCATGATGACAAAAATACATACGTCTGATAAGAAGTGTATGCCAAAGTTCCTGCGAGCGTAAACCACGAGGATTAACACCATTCACTGGTGGCACGATCGTATTTTGACAGGTACTACACAATTGTACGATTGAGCAGGCTTACTCTCTTGTTATACCAAATTGTCACCTAATGGCGTTAGCATTCTGATGGTAGAAGTCATGCAAGATGTTTGCCTGCATGAGCGAGTTTGGTACCAGAGCTGCACTCGTGAGAGGCTCAGCTCGCCTGTTCCCTTCTGCTACAGGCCCTGGCAGCGTGGTGTGCGCTCGCAGATGTACAATGGAATGTGCATGTTTACGGTTTTGCAACACTGATATTAACTGTTCAAATTGCTGGAACAAAGGAGGATTAGTTATTTCCCGCGATGTCGATCGAGATGATCCAAGTTACGATGCGCTGTCTCGCGGTACAACCTGGGCCCCGGGCCTCAGCCGGGCGGGGGGGTGGGGCCAAGCGGCCGCTCGCCAGGCGCGGCCGACGGGTGGGGGGCAGCAGCGGCGGGGGGGGGGGGGGGGGGTGTCAGCCCTCCCTCGCCTCAGCCGGGCGGGGGGGCAGGGTGGCGATGACGACCCAGCGGCCCTGTGCCGGCCCCCCCCTTGTTGTTGCTGTTGTTGTTGTTGCCGCAGCTCCGGCCGCTCGCGCTCCGTAACCGGCGCCGACCCCTCCCGCCGAGGGACCATCAGCTGCGAACGAACCGGCGCAGCGGGGCCCGCCGCGCGTCTCCGTCCCGTCCAGCCGCGACTCGCTCCGCGCACGGGCGGCAGCGCCGAGGCAAACGCCGCCCGCGGCCCCGACCGGCAGCAGCAGCAGCGGCGGCGTTCCCGGGGCGCCGCCGGGCGCGGTGGGCGGTGCGGCGCGGGAGTGCCGGTGTACCGACTTCGTTGGAAGAGGGGGAAAGCAATAAGTCTGTCTTTCGTTCGGGGCCCTGGATCAAAAGATTCGATGATGACTTTTCCAGGCCAGCAGCATCCCCACAGGTGGCTGCACGCCAAAGTTTAACGTCTATAGTGTCCCAAGTCCTTGTCATGTATATATTTGAAGAGCTTGCCTCCGGTACATGGGCTGATACCCAAACCAGGAGTACCGGGAGTTTTATCAAGTCAGAACTGTTAATAGTGCTGGTTTCTCTAGCACTTTGTCAGCACTTTAACTACAGACTTATGTTCTATTAAAGCCATGCTTCCCATTGTTCCCAGTCGCTTACCTCCTCCTGTTGAGGCAGTTGTCGCTTATTTTTTTTTCTTCAGTCGCTTACTTCTTCTTTCCTTTGGTTCCTAATTCTTCATGTTTCCGATAATATCTTTTGCATACCCCCCTGCAATCAGGGGGGGCCAATATCTTTTTCCAAGTTTTAATCCACGCTTCTCGAAGAAGCTTCCCAACAACGACAATGCAACGTCCCGTTCCATCGTCTTACCGCGACAGTGGATCCTACAGATCTTCCGGCTTTCCCCTATAGGCCGCCTGTATGTAGATCTGCACGGCTTTCCCCGATGGGCCGCCTTAATGGATCCTGCGGATCGTCGGCTTTCCTGTATAGGCCGCCTGGGTAGATCCGCCCGGCTTTCCCCGATGGGCCGCCTGAGGTCGCCGTCCCTTCTCCGCTAAAATAACACTCGTTCAAAACAAGTAATAAATGTCCCGAGTGAAACGATGAGTCCAGCTCATTTTTTCCCGTCCCTGTTCGGGCGCCATAATGCGGAGAAGGGATTTGGAGAAGTACTGAGACGACTCAATATGAGTTAGCTGCAGGAAGTCTCCTTTATTGCGCAGTTCTTATTGCTTATATAGACAGTATTTGCCAATAATCCTGAGACCACACCTTTTCTACACCATTATTGGATGATACATACGCTTGTCATATTTAACAGCTTATTTCAAACAGGTACCCGCCTAGCGAAGCTCTGCTCTAAGCAAACACTACTCCCTTATCATACTGCATAGTTTTCTTATCCTTAACTTCAAGGGCATTCTGCACTTGAGGCCTAACTTTAGAGCTCCAGTCTCTATTTACACAGGATTTTCTTCGTGCAGTCTCTTCAAGGATCTGCACTCCGACAATGTGTCACCAAGAAAACAAAATGATGCACTAAAGCTATTGGGAATAAGAGAATATTCACTTTTAGTGTTGGTACATTCTTCTATTTCCCCTTTGTGCATCACCATGCATTTTCCTCTCTCCTCAAATAACATTCAAAACTAATTGAAAAAGTTAGTATTTTCTTTTACCTATGTGTTGCTATTTGTTTGGGTTTTTTTTTTAATAAGAAGGGTTTGGACCTCTAGACATTGCTATAATATTAATAAATAATAGTTATGTGAGCAGCTGAACACGGGAACAAGAAAGGTTAAGCACTAGACATGCTTCTTTGCACTAGGTGATAGTAAATTTCATACTCTGCAACTGCACTTTCTCATACACAAGCTTATTGTGTTAAAAAGGGATAGAGAAAGAAGAAAGAATGAGTATGCCTTCAGAGATATGGGATTAAGCAAAATCCTTTGCATGTGAATAAGGATCTTAGCTTTGTTTTTCTGTTTGGCTTCAAAATTTCTCAACAAGAGCAACTTGGCTCCCATATAGCTGTGTGCTCATTAATGCAGGATTATGGTCCCTTTGAAACTCTTTCTGACAGTCTTCACCTCACAGTTATAAATGCAGAACTGGATATTTCTGGGTTAAAGGATCAAAACTCAAACTGAAAGACAAAAGACTGAAATTGCGTAGAGCTATAATTATCTCCAATGGGCTCAACGTACCAATTAAGTGCTGCATTCTACGTTTATTTACACCACTTTCTGTTCAGAGCTACCTCACTGATTTTGACTGAACAAAACATAAGAAAGAAAAGCTGCATTATGTCTCAAATTATTTCATGCTAGATTTCCGTATGTCAGAGATGACAAAACTGAAGACTGATCTTTTTGGAAAAGAACATTTTACACAAAGCTTCTGATGATGTTCATATTTGCAATGTGAAAGTTCTAAGTGTTTGCTTTTGTAAGGAAGTATAATGTGTTACGACTATATTTCTTTTGAATTCCAAGGTGAACGTTAAAAAAATTCTTGAAAAAAAAGAGACAACTGTGTATGCCCTTCAAAGTAATTAGCAAGTTTCAACAGTGATTGGTACAAAACAATTATTGTCATTGATCAGCACTGAACAGATAATTTTAAACAAAGTCATTGTGTGCTCAGCAGATTACAGCTTGTTAACGGGCAAGTTCTAAATGACCTCTTAAGCTAGTCAAATCAATGATGCATATTCCTCATTAAGTAACATCAAAATGTAAGTGGTCTTATAAATAATGTTTATTTTAAGCACTAAAACAAATGGCAAAACCTTGATATATCAAAAGCCATCTGCTCATGGAAATTTTTTTTTCCATAGTATTACTTTTGTTGCTGAAAATTTATAGCAACCTTAAATCTTTTAAGGGAGAGAATCATATTCTCGCCTAGTACTCAAAACTGAAATCGATTAAAACAAGTTCTCGGATTTAATATGAAGGTGAAACTGATAGTTCTGGTTATAACTAAATGCAAACCAGGGAGACAGAGACTGGCTTCAAAACGATAAGCATATCTGTGCCCTCAATGATACTTCTACGGCCAAAATTGGAAGCACCTTTCTAATCAGTGACTATAAATTGAAATAAATATTGTAATCATAGAATCATAGAAACAGTAATAGTATCATGAGACAAAATGAAGTGGTTAATAGAAAAACATACACAGTTATTGTTATATTTTCAGAACACTGAAGTATATTACTCGTGAGTCAAGCTCACAATGTGTGAATATGAGGCACTGTCAGCTTAGGAAACTTAAAGTCTGGCCACATATCTTCTATGAAGAAACTTAACAGGCCTTATTCTCTATTGTCTTGAACCTCGGTTAGTTCTTCAAAAACCAGATGACAGAAGAAAAAAACCATTCAATGTTTCAGAATGGTAGCATTTTAAATCTGCTCTGCAGATATGGCTGCACAAGATTTAGATAGAGGAGAATCGGATTCTGACATTTGCAACTAAGGAAAGATCTGTTCTATTGTTTTCTACTGTTTTAAATTTCCATTTAAGAAAAGGACATGACTGAAAAAATGGTACTTTGAAGATTTATATCACCTAATGATTCAACATTATATTTCCATTACAAATAAATGAGAACACATTCAATTTCTTTTAAAAATGAAAGACCAAATGCAAAACTCCCTTTGACTAGAATACATAATTACCTCTGAAATTTGGTCTTCAAATGCCTTCTTAAAGTACACAGCCAACTTTTAAGACCTGGCTTGCATCTTGTGTTTTCTCACTGATTTCAGCTGCATGAGTATATAGCCTTTATCCACTATGGAATACTTTCAAACTAGCTAACTAAGAAATAAAACAACAAAAAAGTGCATTTCTGAGGAATCAGATTGCTGTTAAACACTTTCAGCTCTCTAACATGCACCAAAAGTAACATTCTATTTTGCGCCTTTGAGAGAACCAGCACTAAGTCAAAAACCTGATGAGAACATATCTCTTGATTCTGAGTTATTCTGGAACCAGAAAGGCCACAAAATTAAAATCCATTCTGATAATCTTCCTACTTTATAGGAGTTTGCTTGGGTTACTCTTCATCCCCTCCCCCATTCCTGCATTTGGTAGAATTCAAAAGGTAAAATGCCTTGCCTAAAAGGTATAGGCCTCTAAAGTAAAGAAAGTTTATTCCACAACATAGAAGAATTAAGTAAGATAAAAAGACTTCATCCTAAGAATTATCTCATGTCCTTCCCATGTTTGTTTTACATATTCATTTTAATGCAGTTCCAAAGTCGAGGAAAAAAAATGCTAATTTATAGTTAAATATATTTTGCAGTTTTCTCCATAACAAACTTCATTTGTTCAAGTTCAAGGACTGTTTATACTCTTCTTCATCTAGCAAAATTCTCTCATAATATCATCAATGAGATCCATGCAGTTCAACCTCTATGTTTAAGCAATGAAATTGTCCTGTGATCTCTGAGTAACTCTTTTGAGATTCAATACACCAAATGGTATGTGTGAAGAAAAGAAAAAGCCCTATGGTTTGTCAGAATTGTAAATATATGTTTACATTTGTAAGAATACTCACAGATAAAATGTTTGCGAGTTTTATCAGCATCATACACGGTAAGGTACGATGAACATTTAATAGTGCAAGACATGCAGATGACTTAAATTCAGCTGCAGTTTTCAAATACAACCCAGACTACTGAGTGTAACTTTAATTTTTAACTATGTACTATTTCCCGCTGTTGCCATCAGCATATCAATCAAGTGTATATTATTCTGGTTTGCTCATTTTATTAAAAGCAAATTCAGAGCACAATTGACTTTTCATTTGTTTAACAAGTGAAGAAATATTTACCCTGACAGCCATTTCATTGTAGAAATTCATCTTCATAATAAAATATGCTGTCTGTGAATCAAGGAAAAAAAAAGATGGCATATATTTCAGTTACACAAAGACAGTGCTCCTATTTTTACATATAAAAGATAAGAATCTTTATACATAATACATAATAAGAGTTCTAGGCTTAGAGAGAATAAAATCAAACTTTGTATTGAAGAGATAGGCTCCCTAATACATAATGCAGGCTTAACCAGAAAAATCTATGGTAGTCAAACTAGGAGCTAATGGAGATATATGATCATAAAATGCTCTCCGCTGAGTTTGATAATCAATGGTGCTCTACTGAGAGTAGAATAACAAAGCAGAAATATTCACAAGTGCTGGTGACACATAGTATTGTATGATTTATTCACTGGGGTTCTTTTAGCCAAAACTCACAGAAACATAAAAGGAATTCATATTTCAAGACGTCTGGTTTAATGAAAAATTCAAAGAAATGCTGTCTTCAGTCGAAATCGTTCAAGGATACGGATGCAGTGATGGAGCAAAATTGTGCCTTCCAACCATCTGTACTAAATGTTATGTACTTAGCTGCCTCCCGAGTAATCCTTGGGAATTTTGTTTCATTTAATATTCATTTTAACATCATAAAATCATAAATACAATGATACCATGTTACAGTGAATCCCCTGATATAGAAAACATTTCCTGAAGTCCTGGTTTCCTTCCAATAAAGCAGAATTCCTCTCATAGTGAACGAATCCCCTATTATACTAAGCAATCACTTGGCAGCATAGGTTATTTTAATGGATACATCACTTTAAACTAAGCTTTCACATCTGTTCCGCCCTCTAATTACAAATGCAAAATGAACATAATTCACAATTGTATCATAAAAAGTAAAATATAAGTACTTTGAATGCAAGAGTATGTCCTTTATTTAGCACAACATGCAGCTTTTATGTGTTTCTCATGTTTTAGACACAAATCAAAGGCAAAAGTGCTTTCCCCTGATATAGTGATTTTGTCCCCCATGGTAAACAGGAATTCACTATAAAAGGGTTTCACTGTAATTAGTGTTATTTGAATTGCCTAGTCTGATCCAAAGCAAATTGTCTGTGGAGAGCAGCAGGACTGGATTATTTATCAACAGTCTGGGCAATTAAGAAACAGTTGGCTGCAATATGTTATTTACAAATGAACACAATGATGCTACTTCATTTTAAATTCTCTTTCTTCATTACATTAAGCAAGGCATAATTCCTGCAGTTTAATTAAGGTGCATTTTAAAGGCTCACTTTAATATCATACCAATCTACTAATAATGGAAACAGTAGAAAAGATATTTCTTATATTAAAGAAAAATGCACAACTGCTAAATTTCAAAAAAAGTTTCACGTATATGTGCAGATGTATGCACACATATACATGTATATACTAGAAGGAATCTCTGCCCTAAAAGTATGAATTAGAATAAATAGTGGACTCTATCTTCCCTTTTGTCTCCATAAATGTTTTCTGAGTGATACTAACTGTAGATAGCTAATATTGGAATGAAACAATGGTTGCCAGTTCTAAGTGTATTCCTAAACTGTTTGATTAAATTGATACAATTTTGCTTTGCAGCTCGTTTGGTCTTTCTTTGAAAGGGAATGTAGGAGTTGCTGCACCACCAAATAGATAAAGTATATTTTTAATGGAAATTCCTAAGCTTAATAATGATCATCAGATTTCTGTCCATGAATGATTAAACTAAACAATCTCACAGCTTTTTGTTTATTCTTCTCATATTTAAAGGCCGTGAGCTCTTAGGTCTGAATTCATCCCATTTCGCTGAAGAACCTAAATTGAAGACCTAACATCATTATGCTCTTTGTATCCTCAATACTGAAAGACAGTGAGACAGTGGGACCACTTTCCCTCTGAGCTTGACAAAGTATTGAAGAACTCTGCAATTGCATCTCTGTCTACTATTTACCAAGACAGTCAATGGCAACTAGGGTCCTAACTTGCGTACCTCACTTAGGTGTGAGAGACTCAGGCCTTACCCCATCACTACTTGACGAGGTCACTCACGATAAAAAGGAAATTACACCTTCCTGCTTTTACTCAACTTTGTTCTTACTCACAAGTCATCCAAATGCAGAAGTGCTCATATAACTGTCTCACAACCTTATCCTTGTGCCAAAAGCCAAAGTCTGTGTCACCATCTAGCTTCTTTTGCAAATGGATTTGCCCTGTTTTCTAATCCTGATTAGAATAATACATATTAGTTCTGCTATTACAAGTGATGGAGAATGTGTTCATCCTTATTCACAAAAGCATGTGCTTTCCTAGTAAACAAAAGATTCTTTCCTGAACTGAGGCCTTCTTATTGAGAAAACTCCTTTCTTACACTTAAGTGGAATTTCCTGCATTTCCGATTGCCTCTCATTCTTTCACTGGGTGCTCATTCCAAGATGATGCTGCAAGGTTGACTCTCATCTCACCCTCATGCACCATCTCCACTTCTGAAACGTCAAGTCTGTATCTCTCATGTTAATATACAGATCTCCCAACTAGTTTACTTTAAGTCTATGATTCCAAAATATATTTGAAGCCTTTGGGGAAAAACTGTTGTACTACTTTCTCCTTTTCTGTTTAAAAACATGTTTGGGAATCACCTACAAATGTGATCAGAACCTGACTGGTGTTTTCTTTTTCTTTAAACAGTTAATATAAAGTGACAAATTCAAAGGAGAACTAGAAATTTGAGAGTAGATTGAGAGAAGGAACCAACACATAGTCTAAGTTGGGAACAGGCTTGCCTTTTTTTTTTTTTTTTATCAAATAGGCATTTGTCTAATTCCTATTGGACTGAGACTATTTAAAACTGGTTACTGAGTTGAAACTAAACTATTTAGGGTGGTGTCAAACTACATCACACAAAATATTCACTTTTTTCAACTTCACCTCCTTCCAAAGTGAGCTGAAATTATGGCCATCATGCATGCTAACTTAAAATAACAATGAAATGCTACAATTCCCTTTGCTTTAACAAGTGATTTTTTGACTTTTAGAAATATTGTGAAAAGAAACAGTGACATACAGTTTGATTCATGTTCTGGTGTTTGCCTGGTTTTAAAATTCATACCTTCCTGCAAGTATTGCAAGACTTTCAGAATCCAGTACAGCCAATATAACTAAGTTATTAAGAAAACCATAGGAGTGCAGTTCTCAATTTTAGTTTGAGATTAATATTAGGAAACAAAATTTTATACCAAAGCACCTGTATTTAGAATATAGAAAGGCACATAAATTTAGTCATATAAAGACCATCAATATTTTTTTATTAACTTAATGTATTTTAACAATAAAAGGAAGAGGCACTAGAGGAGTAACAAATGAAATACTAGTAGTGATGCACATATGGACAGCCAATCTGATGAGCCTCAGCCTTTGTTATTTTCCGCATCAGTAGCACTCACATTTCACAATTTTGAATATAATCATTAAAATGATTTATTATCAAGTAATCATGGGTATTTTGTGCATATGCTTTGCCTTGTTTGCTGGCAGCAGATACCAATCCGATCATCATCAGCGGACAAATTTTAAAGTGACCAATTTTTTTTGTATTTTGGCAACTATTATGTCAAATGTATCATTGTGTTTCGCAATCAGGAGTCATTACAACAGTTATTAGCAAGAGTTTAGTGCAAACGTTAACTGATCCTTTAACATAAAAGTTGCACTTAGCTCCTGAGAAGATTTTTGTTTCTTTTTAAAATATTCCAAATTCAGCCATTGATTGAGTAAAAACAGTGTAACAATGAATACAGAGAATGAACTTGAACTCTATACTGAAGTCCATGTCAAAACACACAATACTGAATATAGCAGTCCAAAGGGAGGAAAAGGTGTCTTTTTATCTACTACTTGCATGGCTTTCAGGTTGGATTCCAGTCAGGCTGTCCTATTTAGTGCTCTCCAATCAAAGAGGCGAGTGCAAAATGAAGGGAAATGTGAGGGGAAAAGGTGGTTTTCTATGCTGATTGCTGTACAATTTGTAAGCTTGATGCTGAGATTCTGTTTCTCTAGATCCCTGGCTAATATTGGATAAGTCCTGCTATCCTGAAACTGAACGAATTCATAGTCTGATTTAGAAGGTGTATATTAACTCTGGGCTTGCACGATTTTTTGTCCTACGTTATTCCAGAGATCAGATCTTTGTCCTGCTTAAGACCTCTTAAAGACCTATGATCAAATGCCAAAAACTGACATGGTTCTTATTCTGAACTTGAAAAACACAGAAACACGTAAATCGCCTTGTTTCTGAAGCAAAATTCACCACTCTACAACGCTTTAACTATGAAAAAAAAGTAGAACTTGAGTGGAAGTCATGAGCCAACTCTACCTACAACATTGCCTGAAGCATATCTAAGCCATCCACGATAAGCAGTTGTCTAACCTCCTCTTAAAAACCTGCAGTAGAGGGAGTTCCACATCTTTCAGCAGTTATGTGTCAATGTTTCACATGAAGTTGATTTCGTCCTTCCCTTTTCCCAGCAGCTGTACAGATCCTTTCTTCTCATTAACAAATTTTAACATATATTAACATTATCATGTCTCTCTTCTTCTACAGAAGCTTTTCTAGATTAAACAGACCTTCTCTAAACTCAGGGACAACATTCAACTTTTTTTAAAGCAGAATCCAATCCAACCATGCAGCTATCTGCCCTGTATTCAGTGTGTTTCAGAAGGTAGACTGAAAACCATAGCCTGAAAAGATGACTCATAATTTATTAGATAACCCAGGTAAATTACAAGAGATAAAATCTTTAATTAGATTACTGATCGGCTTGGGGGAAAAATAGTCAAGCTTTCAGGCACAGAAGTTCTGCTACTTGAAAACGTAGTTTAGTAGGAGGTATGGATTTTACTCTGCAATATATGAGTTATTATGGCTCAATTTTTTTGCTTTTTCTTGACTTGTCTGTTTTGACTGAAACACAACAATTTAACAAATTTAATCAAGAATAAATGACTAAAGTTTAAAACTATTGTGAAATATTAACATAAATTGATAAATTAGTGAGGTAAACTACATATTAAAAACTTAATTGTTTTATGTTAAAGGCAAATTAGTTTCTTAATCTCTTAAACCTGTTAAAAGAGATTTAAGCTTGTGTGCTATCATACACTTTTGCTATCTTCAAGTCCGTCAAAGGGATTAGATTGACTGTGACCTGCTGTGTGCCTTAAGGCAAAACCTCAAATACTTCAAGGTTCATTAAGTAAGAAATTTAAACCACTAAAACAGAGAACAGCAATATGTAGACACATTGGCTTCTTTTATTTTCAGAATTAAAAGTTCTGCCAGAAAAAAAAGAGCATCTTGGAAAGCTGCAGTCCTGCAATTAGCATCATGTGGGCACGCTTCTGCCTGAGCAGATCTCATTGCTGGTTTCGGGGCTAATACTGCAGAGCTGCAAACATTTAAACACTGACTTATCTTGACTGTTGTGAGTAGGCTTACTGAAATTAACGGTGCTATTCATGAAAGTAAAATTAAGTACATGTCTGTGTGCATAAAGGATCAATTTTCAGCTTTTTAATTTCAAGATGAGTAAATGAGTTACTTCATATGTATTCTATTAATAACAAAACAAAATTTTTAAAACTAGTTTTCTACCTGCACCATTTTTCTGAAGTATCTTCTGCTTTGATAACCTCTCCACCACTTCTGTATAAAAATCACCATTTTGTTCAGATATCTAAAATGAAATAATTAACAAAATAGTTATTATTTTGAGACTTTACAATACAATTTCACTTTTTACTAATATTAAAAACAATGCATAGTGTATTATATCCATACTTATCCCAATCAGATAGCCACTGCAAACATACTTTATACATATACGGGTATGCATATATACATTTGCACACATGTACACACCTATAAACCAATACATACATAAATTTATACCTATACATATACTTTGATTTTGTAAAAATTGGGTTACTGCAAACTTACCTATATACTATTTCAGTTATCATTACAAAAGTTTAACGAAATAGAGTTACAAATGTAATTTGTGTGATAGATGATTGTATTTTCATTAATGATTTTAACCAACGTATCTGACTGGTTGAGAATTTTTTCAGTAACGTGCAACTTTTCCACAGCTTTACAATTTTTAAATATTTTACAAAGCCCACAGATAGTTGAAATTTTAATAGTAAGTAAATCTTTACTCTGCCCTTACTATTGACACTTTATTATGCCATTAAAAATTCCGTAATTGATGTCTCACATCAATTTTGCAGAAAATAATGCAATCATTACTTTGGGACTGCCTAGAAAAAGCTGTATAGGGGAGCATTCATACCACGTAACTCTAGACATCAAATGTAGAAGCCTTGCAGTACAGCTAGAGTCACTCAGTGGAGGCAGTCTTTTCCAGCAGGTAATCTGAAGGACTTAAACGAGAGGGTAATTCAGAACACTGGCAACTGGCTATATTGAGCCTGTGCTCCTAAGTCAGACACCACATCCATCTTTGGAAAGAGGACACTGAGCAGGATCACTCTGTACACAGTTGCAGAGAAAATCCTCTTCTATGTTCAGCTAATTTAGTTCTTCTTTAGGTCTTCTTACATTGGTCATTACTAAACAGAAATGTGCATTTGGAAGAGCATTTTCCTACAGGATAGATTGGCAAAGAAGCTTGAGTTTTCACTTTCTTTTGCAGCATGCTGTTGTTACTCGTGTGCATCCTGTGACAACACACTTGAACCAGCAACAGAAAACAGATTACGGGAGCTTTTTTTAACAAGCACACATAATGACTGTAGCTGATCTTTGTATGAGGGAAATATTGGTCATTAAGTGATTAATGTTATTTAACCTAATAATTCTTTAGGCTTGATATAATGTGTCTGGATGATACATAATGACTTGCAACAGGCAAGAGGTCAAGCTAGAAGATGTAACAATCCCTCTCCCTCACAGCCTTAAGTTTTATGAAGACACAGAAGTTCAAGCATGAGAGTTTGACCAATTGGTGTTATGATCATAAAAAATGGAGGAGGGTCTCCTGAGAGAAGGGACCAACCATAGTGTTTCCAAAAATGTATATCTGTATCGATATGGCATTTTACAGAACAAAGTAATTGTACATTATCTCTGTTTTATAAATGGAGAAAATTATGTAAAGAGAGATTTAAAAAAAAAAAATTACCTGGTCAAATCCATCAGTAGAACTTAATTTTCTACAATACAGAGTCCAGCTACCATACACTCATTAGGCATTTTTTTTCTGTAATGCCCACAGTAACAGAGATAAGAAAAGTCTCTGCAAATGGCATATCTGAGGGACATCTTTTTTATAAATGATATTATGTACCTATTCTTAAGTTGGGTTATTTCCATGCTACTTATTAGCATCATGCCATTTTAATTTTATTCAGTTCTGAAAACAAAAAATTATTATTTCTTACAGTGACAAAACATATTTAACTCTATTCAGAAGGAGAATAACAAGGCTTGGGTTTTTTTTCCCCAATGCTTCCATTTTATTAAAATTAAATAACACCATCAGAAGTTTTGCTGAAAAAAATCAAGATTTAAATACAGATTAAAAGAGACTTAATATACTACCTCAGATAGGCTCGGACTCTGCATCCTCGAAACCAGCTCTGGATTTTGACAGCAGCTTTGTATTTTATTTGTCTGTCTTCATCTACAGATCTGATAATATAAAAAGTAGCAATACTTGTCAGCAAGGTAATTTAGTACCCAAGCGGAAAAATTCTTCTAAATATGTCTCACTGATGCAGTTTGTCATTGTTTTCACCAGGTTTTTCACTTTTTAATGCTACATAGTTAAATTATAGTGCAGAATAATATAATCTACATTAGTTGCATATTATGAAGATAACAAAGACAAAGAGCATCACTATTTGTAGATGATGTAAGGTTTGGGAGAGTGTACTTCTTATTCCCATACTATGCTGAATATCCATGTTAGCATGTCATGAACTTCTTCTATTGCATGTGAAATATATGGATAATGCTTTAATTATAATTAGGCCTGAACTATAACAAAAAAACCTGTAGCTATGCATAAAACTGTATATCTACATGATTATTAAATGAATCAATGATGGTCAATCTTATAATGGTAAATTATCGATTGAATAATTAAGAAGCATATATTAAGGGTGAGATCTAGTTCGAATATATTGCTTTATGACTGATACAAAATATTTTATTTGTTTATTACCTGAACAGTGATAGCATCAATAGCAGAGACAGATACACTCCTTGCCTGTAGATTTTTTTAATGAATAAGAGCTGATCTCACAGGGTGAAAGTACAGAACTTTGACCTTTTAGATAGTTTCTTAGGAAGGAATTTAAAGAGAAGAAATATGAAAAAGAAGAAGATGTGACTGAAGGAAAGTGAGATAGAAATGTGTGATAAAACTATTTTGAGTTAGAACAACGAAAGCATAGAAAAGAAACTAGATCTGGAAATTTCCAAACTTTAAAAGGCCTGGAATACCAGGGTAAGAAACCTTAGCATGGCTTAAAAGAAGTTGGGAAGTAGAATCAAATGTTGTTAGCAATTTGGATAGATTCCCAAGGGACGACCACGGGAATCTTTTACATGGAATTATAGTAGTCAATGCAACAGTTTATTGAGTCTTGACAGGACTTTTCACAATGGGAATTAAAAGACAGATTTTGGAGATAATGTAGAAACAAAACTGGCAGCATATTGGCATGTGCTGCAGACAGGCAAGGAGGGAACAAAAGGAAACAAATGAATTAGAAAATATGCTAGGATTGCAGCATTGATTAATATAGAGGCTAGAGGAATTAATGAAAAAGGGAGGATACAGAAAAAGATTAAGAACTTTTTTTTAAGTTACAGGAGAATAAAGGTTGTCTAGATAGATGCTTGTGAGGGAGCTGAAGATGCAAGAGAGATGTAGATGGAGAATTGGTGACTTCAAGGAGATTTTCAGGAACTATTAGCTGTCAAAGCTTTGTGTCAAATGACACAGTACAAGGAAAAGGCAGGTACACAAGTGGGAAAGAAACACAAGTAAAAAGACCTCATCAGAAAGTCAGAAAATAGTTCAAAGACATAGTCCTTGCCTTGTTTCTGTGACTTTGTCTATTAGGAGAACAGTATTTGTGACAAAGCTAAAAGTCATGTAAGGAAAATCATGACTCTAAGAGAGATTAAGGAAATATATGAATCTGGAAGAGACTTTTCCTTGGGTTCAGGAAGAAATCATTACTATGATGAGTTTCAATGCTGAGGTGTAGAACTCAGCTATGAGATCACCTCTAGCTTTTATTTATTTTTTTATTTGTTTGTTTCAAAATGTCAATAACTGTCAAGTCTTTGAACCTAAAATAATATTTTAATTTTCATGATTTTTTTTTCTTTCACATTTTTGTTAGGAACATATTTAACAAATAGTTTAATCTGTTACATCTGCCACAAAAGAACAATTAGGTTACTGTTAATTAGTTTTTTTAACTAGTTGATATTAGTTAGCTCTCCTAAGAAAGTGTTGTGTCAATATTAATTGCTTCAGTAAACACCAACAAGATTAATTTTTATCTGATAAATTAGGATTATCCTCATTATACTTCTTCAAAAATGAAACCCAGATTTACTATCAGAGATCAAGAAGCATTAGCTCCATTTATTTTATATCATCTGGTGCAACATGTGCTCTCAAATCACATTAAGTGGGCACAAATTTTCATCATCTGACATGTATCAGACCTGTCCGGTACCTGGAAACTGTGGAAAATAGACTTTTTAACCTAAGACCACAAAGTAAGTTAATATCTAAGCTGGCATTTATGCCAGATAGCTTTCTTGTTCCTTTCTTGTGCAGCTTCTTAGGAAGTAGACACATCCAGAATAGTTTTACCTAGAAGTAAATGATTTTGATTAAAAGGGCATGAGTGATTTGGCCCTGGGCAGGCAGCCACAATTACAGCCTGGAAATGGAGGAGATGTGGGACTGGCCATGTCAGAGGTGATGGGCTCCAAAACCAGTCCTATTGACTTGGCAAAGGCAACAGTTTGCTTCTGGATGAGCCAAAAATTTCTCCTCTATTATTCCCTGTTAGGTTTTTTAGTTGTCATTCTGTCTTGCCTGGCCAAGTCGGTTTAGTAGGCCTTGTAAAGTTTATTGAAGCAGACCAACAGACTTGTTTTTCTTGCAGTATAGTTCCACAAACACTTTAAACTGGCCCTGCCAGCAGAAGAAGTGGTTTAAGGTATAAGTTGCTAAAGCTGGTGTCTACCCTTCTAATCAGATTGCATAGTTGTCATACTGTTTGAATTCAGCTTTTAGAGTCACAGATACTTCTCCAAGACTTTACTGGATGCTAAAAAGGCTGATCTTTGGAGGAATCTGGTATTTCACAGCAGAATACTGACTTTGTAACCAGTTTTTTTTTACAGCATCATGTATTTTTATCCAAATGCCCTCAAATTAATTGTGGATGAAGAGTGACTGCATAGATTACACTGACTCATGTGCTCATGGCATTCCAGATTTGGCAATTTTAGCAAATCTGTTACATGAAAGAGTTGGGGTTGTTCAGTGTGGAGAAGAGAAGGCTCCAGGAAGACCTTCTAGTAGCCTTCCAGTACCCAAAGGGGGCCTACAAGAAAGCTGGAGAGGGACTTTTTACAGGGGAATGTAGTGATAGGACAAGGGGCAATGGCTTTAAACTGAAAGAAGGTAGATTTAGCTTAGAGATAAGGAAATTCTTCACTCTGAGGGTGGTGAAGCACTGGAACGGGTTGCCCAGAGAAGTTGTGGATGCCCCATCCCTAGAAGTATTCAAGGCCAGGTTGGATGAGGCTTTGAGCAACCTGATTTTGGGGAAGGTGTCCTTGTCCATGGCATGAGGGTTGGAACTAGATCTTTAAGGTCCCTTCCAAGCCAAACCATTCTATGATTCTATGATTATATAGATAAAACATAGTTCTGAAAGGGAGATTAAAGCTGTTGTCTGACTTCAAAATCCAAATGCTTTAAAAAGACTTCAAAAACCACTGCTAATTTGACACATTTAAACACCCAAAACTTATTTGTGAAGTTTAAAATTTAAATAAGGATCTAACAAAATCTGTAAACAAGATACTCTGATTTGTTTCATGATTTTGCTGACAGCTATGTTGAAGTAGCCCAAGATTTTCACTCTAAAGAACAAAGATCAGATTACTGATCAGCCCTTCAGTTGCTAAGCTGGACTGTTTGAAGCCTCTCATTTAAATTCTCGGCTGAAACTCTGCATTTCAAGAAGCTGATGGATTATAGCCTATTCTTAAAAGGGAAACAATTCATTTTTGGAAAGCTCTGCCAAAAAACAAATCCCCAAACATCAAGCATGCTGCCCTCCAAAGGATTTCCATGTCTGGCTCAGCCTGCTCTTTCTAACCCGAAATATGTGAAATACAAGCAGAGTCTTCTGTAATTGATGCTTGTTTAGTGAACTGCTGCGTGTACAGCCACAAGAGTACAAGCTAAAGTTCAGGGAAAGAACAGGAAAACACAACACTTTCTATGCAGGCAGGACTTGAACTCCATGCAACTTTTAGTGATGTTTGGGAGCTTTGTTATTCATGACGATCATGTCGTAATTGGATTCCAAAACAAATGATTCATTAATTAGTAAAGAAAAAAAACCAACACTCTACCACTGTGTTAAATATGCTTTTTTTTGCCTTTTTTTTTTTTCTGTTTGAGTATTAGCATTACACGTAAAGCAACAGCAAGGCAATTGCATATAAGGGTTTACAGGACAAACCTATGCAATACCGAAATGGGTCTGTGAAATATGTCCATTTGATTAGTGTCAATATGGGACAATGGATGGATGTGCAAATAGGTGGCGAGGAGTAGGGTGTGCTTATTCAAGATAAGTGATTGTCTTAGTTTAAGATCTCTGTGAAATGCAAAAACGTAAACCTGCGAAATGCCTCATGATGCTGCTAACCACGAGCCCCAATTGTGAAATGCGTTCCCCTGATACATGGCAATATAGAACAATGTTAGGGCCGCACAGTGAAATATGACCTTCTCTGTATATGTAAACCTTTAACCATTCTGTTCATTCTTCTATAACCGTAGTCCTAGAGAAAGCAGAATGGTATGTATATAGTTCTCACTTCTTGCAAAAGCCACCTAACATTTTGGTTTTTTTTTTTTTCTCTTCTTCTTTTGCTTTACTGCCAGTTGCAAGGTGTTAGACAAGAGGGGCCTAGGGGCCTGTATGCGCTTAATCTCTAATCTCGCTTAACCACTTTTAAGTTAGCTTACTTAAGTCATGTATCTGCAAGTTGCATAACCCTTGTGTAAGATAAGCAGGAGCCAAGATGGAGAACAAGGATGGTCCTGATGACTTCGCAGGGCAGAGTCATGATGACTTCACTAGTTTTCTGGGGTGGTGAAAAAGTCATCATGAGGAAGACATACAGCCTTCATCCCTGAGACCCCTACTCACGACCACCAGGAGACACTGCGAACGCGCAACTGGCGGGGTTAGGGGTGGAGACTATGGAGATGACTTCTCTGAGCTCATTGTAATAAGACTACCTCTTCTCAGAAATAATTAAGAATATGTATTAGTAAAAGAAATATAATCCAGAAATAGGAACAATATGGTGTGCATCTTGGTGGAGCGGAGACTCCCGGCGCATCCAGCGCTGTTTGCTTGCTTTTATTCGCCTAATAAATTGTAAACTTTAATTGGAGTTCTGTTTGGAACTCACTCATTTATCACAGATCTTAAAACATTTTATTTCCTAAAATCTGATCTGGTAAAAGTTGGCCACCACCATCTTACCAGTCAGGAAACTCAGCAGCACAAACTGTCCCACTCGGGGAAGAGAAGAGCAACAGGTGATCCAATCGATCAGCCCGTCACTCTCTACGTGGGACATTTCGGATCTGTAGTAGAATAAGCATCTCCTTAACTTAGTAGAAAAAGACAAAACACGTCCCAGGTACTAGAAACTCCAGCCACACAATCTAATTTAGAAACGAAGCTCAGTTTTAAACAGAGTGGATAATAAACATCAACTCGCTCAGGAGCTGGGGTGTTCTCTGTCAATTAACTAATAAAAAAAAATTAAAAAAAAAAAAAAGTGGTGCCTTTCAGAAGATAAACTAAACATCCAATGAAAGTTACCGATTTGACCCAGGAGGGCCGGGGCTCAAGTCCCGCCTGCGGTGGTTCGGGACCGCTAAACCTCTGCGGAGAGCGGCGGGGCCGGAGCGCGGGCGGGAGGCGGGAGGGCGGCTCCCGGGGCGGGAGGGGGCCGGTTCCCGGGGCGGGAGGTGACTGAGCTCGCGAGGCTCAGCGCTTCTCGGGAGTTTCCAGAGGCTCCTTTTTCCTCAAAATCGGCAAGGGGCGGGGAAGAGCGGGACAGTGACTGTTTTCAGTGTGTAAATGGACCTCTTAAAGAAACTGTGCCGCCGTCAGCAGATCGCTCAGATCACTCTGGCAATATTTTGGGGGAAGGGGGTGGGTGCTCTCGGCAGGGGTTTTGAAGCTAAACCGTATTCAGCGGGAGTGCCGCCATCTCGTTACCGGTAGAGACCGGCGGCTGCCCGCTCCGCCAGCCCCAACCCAGCACGAGGAGGTGCGCCTTGCCCAACACCGGCACGACCCGGTTACCTGTTCCTACGGAAATACTCTTCCCGCAGCTCCCATAACCTCTCCTGAAGCCGGGCCAGAGCGGCCATGCTCCCTCCCGCCCTCACGACGCCGCCACCATGGCAACGGGACCGTACCATTCGGTCCGGGCACGGGGGAGGCGCTCCCCACTGCAGCGCTGCCGGCAGGGAGCGGCAGGGCACCGGCGGCAGCGGGACCCCCGCCGAGCTGGACAGGGACAGAAGCGGCGCCAAGACGGCGATGGCCGGAGGTGATGCGGCGTCCCCGGGCGGCGGTTCGGAGAGGGAGGGGAAGAGGGGAAATGGTCGCGCCCGACTTCCTCTCGGTGCCGCAGCTGCTTCCGGGCTCTCAACATGGGGGACTGAGGAGCAGTGCTGGTCGTCCGCGTCCTCCCCTCCCGGCTCTTGCTTGCCAGTCCCCGCCGCTGGTACCTGCCCGGTCTCCCCTCGGCCCAGTCTCTGCGAAGTGGCGCCAGCCTCCCCGGGGAGCGGCCGGGGGAGGCGCCGGGTTCATGTTCCGGGTCGCTGAGCCTACCCCGACCCGAGCTCAGGCGGCGAGACAGAGCTGGTAAGCCCAGGCCCGGACGGCGCGGCGCGGGGGGGACATCTCCGCCGCCCCCTCCTCTTTCGCGGGGCCGGGGCCGGTGTTAGGGGGAGGGGATCGGAGGCGCCATCTCCGCGCCGTGGAAACTTGGGAGCAAGTGCTGCCGTCGCCCCGGCCGGCCCTCCCTGCTGCCCGGCGGGCTGCTGGGCCTTTCCTGGCCTGCGCCCCGCCGCCGCTTACGTGGAAGGGAGAGCGATCGGTGTTTTCCTCTCTGCTCAAAGCCTCCCGGGGCAGAGGCGCTGGAGGCCCCGCAGGTGCCCCGGCACGTCGCAACGACTCGCCGCGTTCGCAAGTAAGGGGTAGGCTGGAGGAAGAAACTTCCCCTCGTTGCTGGAAAAAAAGGACAGCAGGCAGGCGATAAATCAAAGCTTTTGTTACAGGCTGTTTCAGTTTCTTGCGTGGGTTTGGGGTTTTTCTGTCTGTGGTAGACTCTCCTTTCAGGCCTTTGCAGCGTATGGCGCAGAAACAACCAGGCGGTGTGGTTGCTGCTGGGAAGCTGCTTTGTTGCAAACCAAGAATCAACAAGTGCAGCTTTGCCTGATGAGCAAGGAAAGTACATGGAGTTCTACTGCAATAGAGTTCACAGATTTAGTGTTTTATGCAATTCCAAATACTAGCACAGTGACCCCAAAGGCTATATTGTTTTTGTTGTAGAACTGCGAAGAGGGGAACTTGAGGAAAAGTGAATTTTGTTAATAGGCTGTGAAAGTATAAAGAGTGGTAGTGGAGAGACTTGATGGACGCAAAATGTCCCAGGCAACGAGCTAGGAAGCATTTCATTTCCTTCATGAAATGTTGGGTATCTGGTGATATGTTGCATGTCAACTGATGTGTATAATTTCTAGTTCATTTCACTTTTATTAGTGGAAGTGGAGATGAGCGTGGTGGGGTTTTGTTTGTTTTTTTTTTTCTTGAATGTTGGTAATTTCAGGCTATGTTATGTACAAAGACGCCTGCCGGTAGAGTTCCCAGATCTGAAATAGATTTTCTTTTATGTTGTTCTTTGTGGGTTTTTTTTTCTGGGGATGGGGAAGAAGAGGAAGAGAAAGGCTCTGCACTTAGTTTTATTGCATAGGAAACTCCTTTCCTCTTCCACTTCTGCTGATGCCACTACTTTTTTCCTGTGGGTATTTTCATGGCTTCTTTACATTTTTCTAAATGAGAAAGCTTCCAAAGAGGGATTTTATTTGCCCAGATAACGTGTTTACTAGAAGTTTGCCAGTATTGCTAGGCATGCAAATTTGCCTGCTGTAAATGTAACATTACTTCTATTGATGTAATTCAGAAAATTTCAGAGAACTAAGTATATTCTAGTGGCAAAAGTATTTTTATTTCAGTACTGATACTGCAGGCAGTAGGAAGATTGCCTAAGACACTTTGAGCTTTTATCAGTACTCAGAAAGGTTTCGTTGTATACTTAACCTGTCATTTGTCTTTAAATGTTATTATTTCATGTCCACATAAAGTAACTTAGTTCCAGAGACTTAACAATAGTGTTCAACCAAACAAGGTGTGGGAATTTGGTATGTTCTTCTGTAATCGTCATCGGACAGTCATGATTTTGTTTGTGCAAATACACGGCCCAGAGGAATTCAGTGTAGAGAAAATTATTGAAGTCTTATCTATAGGACTGTTAGTTTAGCAGTTCTGAAGGAAGATCTGTTAAAAATCTGACTACTCCTCAGAGCCACTCTCTTTTCTTATCCTTATACATAAATTCTTTCCGAAGCTGTCTGTTAAAGGAAACTCACTTGAGCGAGATGCAGGCAAATGCTTTTTTCAATGTTTAATACTTGATGTAGAAAACCAAGAACTTTTGGTTTCTAAAAACACTGAGATGCTAAAGAAGTGAGTAAATTCAGAACAGCCACAGAGTAAGTGTGCTCACTTCGGGTGGTAAAACTCCTCTGAAGCTGAATTTTTTTCATTTATATTGGGAATACGTGTGACAGTTTACAAAGAGTTTGCATTTTGGGTACTTGCTGGGCACTCTGATTCTTTTGATAGTGACTTTGGTGCTATAGTAGTGTATTACCATCATTTGACAGTTCATGTGATTCTCCACCTTGGCAATTAATTAATGAAGTCATACTTCTGAAAAGGGCAAGCATATCAGTAAATGACAGCAATGGGATTGCAAGAAATGCTACCCCTCATGATAAATTGCTCCAAATCTCATTTCTGGCTGACCATTTCATTTGTGTTAGAGCCTTATTAAATGCAGTTCATGTCAGCATCTTTCTGACAGTATACCATGGCTCTATACTGAATACTTCTTCGCTGCTAAGTATGAGTAGACTTTATAGTATTTGTTGTTGTGCCTTCTTAGATAAGCAGCAGTTGAACAGAAGTCAGATGTACTTATTGCAAGTATGTCTGGCCCTAATCTTTTAGGGGTAATCAGTTAGTAAAATTTCATCATTCCTCAAATACTAGTAACTTTTTATTTTATAGGGCAAGTGTAAGGAAGTTCCAAAACTTGTCTAAAGAAGTTTCTCAAATACAGAGTAGGTACCAAGAATTGATGTGTAGTATGTGATTGGAGGGATAAAACGTTGCTAGTAATTGTCTACAGTTAAATGTGTGGGAACTGTATGTTTGATATAGGAAAGAGTTCATAGAAATTTCCAGCAAGTGTAGTAATTTTCATTTTTTTAAAACTCCTCCTGTACTTTTATTTTGTGAAACTGATTCGTATACATTCATAACTGACTGCAAAAAAGGAAAGTTGGCATACCTTGAGAATGAGAAATAGCCTGGAATTTTGGTTTTGTTTTCTCCTTTTGAGATATAGATGTACTCCGACATAGTAACTTGACTTGCCTCAAGAGTCCTCAATTCTTGTAACTCTTGACACTAGTTTATATGAAACTCAAAGTAATTGTGTTTTCTGATATTTGATTTCTGCAAGTTTCTGTTCTGACACTGTCACATTTTTAAACTTTATAATATGAAAATTACATTTCTATTAATTTCCTTTGATCTATATGTCGGATTTACTGAGTGTGTTGCCAGTGCATTGTCTCTTAGCCTTTATAGGAAGCACTGGGCAGGATCCTCAGAAGTGGAAGAGTAGGAGGGTTCTCCATAGCTCGATAGCTAGCTGCTATGCCCCCCAGCAATGGTTGGTACAGGATAGAATGCATTTTGGTTGTTGTGTAGCTTTGTGTACCTGATTATCTAGTGGACAATGCCTAAGGACATAAATAGATATGGATGTGGAGCTGGATGCTTCATGTCCTAATCTTGGTAATGGCCATTTGATGACAGGCGAGTTTAAATGATCTAGACACAACTTCTGTTTCTGATATATACCATAAGCTTCTACATGACGGAGGTTTATCAGTTATTTCCTCATTTACTGTAGTCTTTTGCTGGCTATTTAGTACTTTTAACTGTTGTGTTGCTCTATTTTGCTTCCCCATTTGTGTATCCCAAGAACCATGACGGTTCTCTTTTTTTGAATCTGTAAATTCTTCAGGCAAGGTGGTGAGATTTATTATCTGCTGTACCCTCTCAAATACTTGCACCTGTTTAATCCAAATTTCAGTCACATTCATCAATAAAGCAGAGGTCTCAAAACTGATGTTTCTAAGGCTTTGTGAAAATAACTTCTGAGGTGGAGAAATAGGATGCCAGTTAGTACCTGTCTGAAAATAAAGGTACACCGAGAGTACAACCATGTCACGAGATGTCAGAGAATCCGTATGAGAAAAAACTATATAAAGTCAGGTTTTATAATCCCAATGTTCAAGGAACTACTTGATTTTTTTTTTTTTCTTGTACTCTTAGTTTGTGATCAAGGTGGGTTGTGAAAGCAGCAAAAATCCTGGTTCTTTTCAACACTGATGAGACACAGAGGCAGCATAACTTTGGCTGCAGGAAACGCCGTATCTATTTAGCAGGAAAAGGTTTAGAACTGGAAAGTAAATGTAAATGTAGCTGTTGGTTTGGTAAAAGATATTGCCTCTCCTTACAAGTTATGCAACTAAATTAGCTTTCCCATCAGTGTGTAAGTGTGTGTTAAATATTTTGTGATCAGTCAGGGCTCTACATTGTTATATGCTTTAGGTGGGAAGTGAACAGAAATGATACTTGATTTTCACTGAAAAAGCAAGTGCCTTTTATTTTCTTTAGGAGTTTCAATACGAATAGTAATGCTGAACCCAAGCTGTGAGCTGTTTTGGAGTAGGTGAAAGCGGTTACAGTTTCCTGCAACAGTACTTTTATGGTCTGTTCTGGTACAGGTTAGAGAGGAAATGGGTCAGCCTTTGGTGAACTACATTAAAATTGCTTCAGATAAATGTAAAGGTCAGTGTAGGCAAACTAGGTTTTCTTACAGTAAAGTAGAACGTTCTCCTAGTAAAGACATTACAGTTTATTGCTAGCTGTGGGCTGTTGCTGTAACAGCATTTTTATAGCCTTATGTGAGTCACGCTAAACTATGGCTCAGCTCAATATTTTATGTACCTCAATATGTTGTTCTACATTCCTTATTACACCCTTTGAAGTTTCTCATCTTGCTGAACGTGGTTGATACTCACTCGTAATGTCTTTAATACTTCTTGTAGTTATTTTTCAGTCTATTTCAAATGCAAATATTTTTGATACAGTAACATCTGCAGTGATGATTAAAATTACTTCATAGGTTTGGAATACAAGCTTGACATCTGGTTGTGAACAATGGAGGAAGTTGCAACACTGGGTTTGTCTGATAAATAATGCTGTAATAGACATACATTTGAGTTTTGGAGACAGGTTTCAGATTACCTGTTTTATCTAGTTGCTGTTGCTGTGGATTTTTTTTGGTTTTTTCTTCAATTATCACAAGAGAAACAAAAGCTCCAATAAAATAAATCAAAAGAGATTTCTTGGGATTTCAGGAGGAGTTTTAACGTGAACCACTGGCATGTTGAAAGTGCAATGTGAATAAAAAGCTGAAGTAATATGTGTATTGTATTCTTAATATATTACAAAGAAGCTTCCAGTGTCCCAAATTAATCAATTCTCATAGTCATCCTAAGGAAATATGTTAAACTAATTACAATACTAATCTGTCTGATCTGTCCAAGAGGTAATGCAGTTAGGACATAGTTATATTATAAATGAGACTATGGCTGTAATTTTTAGGGTAGACGGGGTTGCTGCCCTGTACAGATCTTAGTTCAGGCGTTGCAATGAGGAGACCTTATATTCACTAGGAAATATTAATTGCAGGAATGTGTAAGATTCAAAGTTGTAGTCTGATAGAAAGTAAATGCCTTACTACTCAGGGCCTTTTGAGAGTCCTATTATCCCTTCACTTCAAAAACACTTAAGGGTGTTCACTCTTAAGTTTCATCTTTTGATCTGGCACCATCTGTATTGATAGTACTTTTGGGGGAATTCAAGGAAAGTTTAGATCAGATATATAAATCCAAGCTGGATATATTGTTTTTGGTCTTGAAGTATTTCATAGAACTAAAGAAGCTTTACAACCATACTTGTGCCATTATCTGGAGTAAATTGGTATGTCCATTCCAGGAGCTACATTGATTTTAGTGATACAGTTATCCATATGGATTAGGAACACCAAATTGAACAAATTAATCATAAACCGTGGTGCAAGATATTAGTGTCTTTGTCTTCCCTTTCCCTTTTCCTTTGTACTGCAGGGGCACCTGCAGAATGGGCCGCAGGAGATTATATATGCTAGTTCATATTCTGGCACGTTAGCAGAAACCTGTTTGTTTTGGGAGCTGAATGTAGATTTAAGCCTACTAGTTCTGGTTTTGGAGCACCCCCACTCTGTCAGTTCGCTATAAACGTGAAAGCCTGGCAAATGGGCTGGGCAGGCCGCTGAGGGAATTGATGTCTCAAATTAATCCAAATGAATGTACTGGAGTTTGTCTGTTCGAGTCTTATGGCTCCTGCTATGTTAGCGTAGAAGTATCAGAGAGCCCCTTAAATCTCAAGGGCATCTCACTTCTGATACGTGCCCCTGCAGGGATAGCTGTCTTCATGGGCGTTTAACGGTAAGGTTAGAGGGACCAGTGTCCTCCTCGTTGTGCAGTTATTGATACTGAGAAACATGAGAATATATGGGTTAATATATCTATTTAAGCATCATGCATAGAAACCTTGTAGAAATATACCTGAACTTGCTTCTACTGGTGGTTGAAATTCCTACTACACAAGCAGAACAACGAAGCAAAAACCAAACAAAACCTCCACACACCCCCCAAAAACCCTCTGCAGAAACTTTGAAAACTCAAAGAAAAAATTAGTTTTAAATAATTTTGATACCACATGTCTCAAAGTAAATTCTAGGTTCATTGACTCCCACTTTTCTCTTTCTGAATTTTCAGAAAATCATTGCTTCATCTGGAATGCTTTTTCTACTGTGTTACTTCTGTTGTTTCCGAGAAGTATTTTGGTGTGATTGTGGAGGTTTTGATTCTTGTGAACCAAATGAATTAAGTAGTATAGCATTCTTCCAGACCTGTCGCACCTCTTAAAAGATAATATGATGATTCTGCTGTACTAAGAGCCAAAGAAAATGTTAGGTTAAGAGGGAGTAATAGGACTAGAGATTACAGCAGGATGGAAAACGAGGTATGAGAAATAAATGGAAGTGACATAGTAGTTTCAGGCATTCAAAATGAGCTTGTGTTTCTACTGCTCTCTGTGCTTTTGTTGATCTTGCAATTGAAATGTTTAAAATAAATATCTCTGAAAATGGTTTAAAAGGAGAATATGTAATTTCTCTAGGTAAGATATTTCATGACTGGCTTGGATTTCTTCTTAAACATGCTCTTCAGTTCCCCCATTAATATGTAAAATTTGTGTACTTTACAGTCATCACTGTCCATTCAGCCATCACCATAAAGTACCTTTTACATGGGAGTTTTTGGTAAGTGAGAGAGGGAACCTGTGTGCTATTTGTCCAGATTTTTTCCACATCTACAACTCTGCTGGTACGGGTAGAAAATGATTCGTTAATTCCTCCATCAATTTATACTGTAAAACAAAATGAAGAGTCTTGCTTTTAAATGTCCTCTGCATAATTTACTGAGTGTCTTTATCAGTTGGTGTAATGTAGTAAAGAGCATGAACATTGTTCTCTGTTTTATCTTACTAAAAGGGGTCTTACGATGCTTTGATGTGAGAATCTGGTTGCTGTATTTACAGGGAAGGATTGGAGTCCAGCAGCAACCATTTGATGTTTTCTTTTTGTAATTATGTTCATGTGAATATGGGTGAACTTAGCAAAGCATACTGAGTTAAAGGCATGCTAAATGCTAGTGAAATTGGAGGAGGAAGGAGCAAAACATTTGAAAGGATAAGGTCTTAATCACAGAATCACACAATGTTAGGGATTGGAAGGGACGTCAAAGGATCTTCTAGTCCAGTCCCCCTGCTGGAGCAGGACCACCTATAATCAGACAATGTGTGTCTTAAGGGATATTTTTCCTTATGCAGGTGTGTGATCCTGTGGATATGAGTGCCTACACGTGGTGGGAAACTTTGTATTTAATACTTCAGAATTACCTGTAGCAGAGTATTCTCTTCTACTGAATCGTTATTTAAAAAAAAAAAAATCAAACAGATATCAGCCATTTGGAAAGGCAGAAGTGGTCACTATTTTTTAAAAGTCATATATTATGAAATAATTCCTGTCTTAACTTAATTTTGGCATTTAGGCAGCATCAAGTGATAATTATCCTTAAAAATATATTATCATAATGACAACTCTGAAACAGAATTCCATAATAAACTATCAAGGAGGAATTTCATGTATTCCATTTCCCATTCGTAAATTTAAAATGCACTCCCTAGCTGCAGTTAGTGAATGGTCTTTGTTGATGCTCTCACCCTGTGGAATCCCTGAAAAACATAAAAATGTGATGAGATGAATTAAAACTCAACAATAAGAGTAGTGTCAAAAGAAAAAGGCGGGGGGGGGTGGGGGCAGAAAAACCTCTACTGTTCTTTCCAAGACAGAAGTTTGGGAAGATACCTTTTAAAAGGGATGTATGCTGATGTGCTGCAGATTGCATAGGACTGGTTGGCAAGGCTTTATCTCTCAGCAGAAATGCAGTAGTCTTTATAAGATAGACATTCAGACTACCTTGCCTAAAGTGACTAAAATGATTTTGGCAAGTAAAATTGTTACAGAGTTTACATTTAACACTTCAGATTCACATGTTTTCTTGTGTGTTTGTTTTTTCTTGAAATATATAGGCATTTCAGTAGGACTATGGAGGAGCTGGTTCACGATCTAGTCTCAGCACTGGAAGAAAGCTCAGAGCAAGCCAGAGGAGGTTTTGCTGATACTGGAGATCATTCTCGAAGTGTCTCTTGTCTTCTAAAGCGACAGGCAAGGAAAAGGAGGGGACGAAAAAGACGTTCGTTTACCACCCATCATCCTTGGGAGACTGGTCACTGCTTAAGTGAAGGTTCTGATTCCAGTTTAGAAGAAACAAACAAGGACTACAGGGAGATTCATGCTAATAAGAAAGACCACAGTGACTCTGATGACCAGTTGTTGGTTGCTAAACGTAGACCTTCCTCAAACTTAAATAACATTAGAGGCAAAAGGCCTCTGTGGCACGAACCAGATCTGGCTGTTGACAGTTTGGGAAACAGAACTTTGCGCAGGAGAAGAAAAGTAAAACGAATGGCAATAGATCTGCCATCGGAAGTCTCTAATGCACTGACAGTAACTCAACAGCAGGATAACAGCAGAGATCAAGAAATGGACAATGACAATAAATCATACCAACACCAAGAGTTTTCCAAGAGCAAAGTGAAAAAAAGGAAAGTAGCTGCAGCTCGACAAGGACCGGAAATCTTGGATGAAGGAGTAGTGATAGAAAATGAAGAAGTGAACCAAGCAAATAAAGACAAAATGGAGTATGAGGAGCAAAAAGGCTCAGATGAGAACATGAGTGACAGGTTATTCTTTTTCTTCCTTTTTACAGAAACTTTGGATAATATTTGTTTGCTTTTATTACTGTTGCTTGTATTGGGAATCTCTGTTTTTTTCTTCAACTCCAGAGTTAAAATGCTAGCATCAATAGTATCTGTTTTAACAAGTTACTTGTAATTTTTTTAAGTCTACTATTTTTGATATATATGAGTTGTTCAAGTTAAGGAATTCAGCATAAAATAGAGAGTCATGTAGCAGAGATATAACCAAGAAAACAGTTTATTGAAATAACACATTCTACTTGTTTCAATATTAAGAATGACAAAATATACAAATGATTAATATATTTTTTCTGGGTATTTCCACTGGTGACACTTCTCAGACAAAAATTACATTTTTATCCAATTTCTAGACATTGTTGCTTTGATTGTTATCTCTATTCATCAGAAAGGTTGTCAGTGTTTAGAGTCACCATTTAGACAGTATGTTCTTATGTGTCATGGGCATAAAAAGTCTGCAGGTTGCCAAGGATATACATCATTTACGAAATGCAAAAACCAATTTACAGTTCAGAAACACCTGAGCTTACCATTAGAAAAATGGGGGAATGATGACCCTTTGGCAGTGCACCTCATCCATCCATTCCAGACAGCAGTCATACTACAATGGTAATTGTTTCCAAAGTACTGTTTTGACAACACAGTAAGGTGTAAGTCATTTTTCCACTGTACACAAGGGATGTTACCTGCAGGGCCTGGTAAGCTTGATTATGTTTATCCCCTGTGCCTTGTTCTGAATGCAGAACTGTCAACAAGAAAGACTCATATTAAAACACATAATTTTGGTCAGTTGCTTGACAGCACTAGTGTACCTGGTTTTTTGTAGGCATTTTATCTATAAACTGTTAAGCCTTTTCCTTACTGGAGAGATAGAATTGAGATGCAGAGAGTACCCACGGGTTTTGACCAGAGCAGACAGACCGGTTGCTGTCATAGCAGCAGTATTGGTAAGTGACTAACTCCAGTTATTGTCAGAAAAGGTCTTCAGAGTCTTTTTGTTACAGTTTTTGTCCCTCACTTGTGGACAATAAGCAGCTGAAAAAGCCGAATGAATCCTGAGTCTTAAAGATTGTCACTAATGTCTTAATTACTAGAGCAGAAGCAGTCCTTAAGGGCAGCCGGTGTAACTTCAGGTATCTGACTTTGCCATGCAAGATGGGAGCGTGCGTTGTCAGGAAGCCTTTAGAAGACTTCCCTCTTTGGTGATTCTGGGAATCTGTTCCCCCAAGTTTGGTACCTAAAGACAGATGGTTAAAAATTTCCTTGGAGCTAAGAACCATTGTGTAGTTTATCATATGTCCATACTCTTGTGACTTTTTTATTTATAAAAGATTTTCTGTTATACTACAAGGATAGCAGTTCTCCAACTCAAAAAATTCTGTAGTGGATTTTTGGGTGGAGAGAAGAGTGATCGATGCAAACATCCTCTTGTAGACTCCCAAAACTGTGCTACTTCCAGGTCAGTCTGAATATCTTTCTGTTTTTCCACAAAAAAATGTTAATGATTTTAAAAATTGCTCTTCCTCTTCAAAATGCTTAATGTTTTGTTACACCGAATGCTGTCGTTTTTCAAATCACACTTCAAATGTTTGTCTCTAGCCCCAATAAATGGCCTTTAAAACCCTTCTCATCTTCATAGTGTTTTCTGCTCATGCACATGGTTGAGTAATGGTCTGTCATTCTACTGGATGTCTTGCAATGGTCATCTGTACCAGAGGGTTTGGAAACAGATGAATTAGAAAATTTGCGTTCCAGAATGTGATTAGAAATCCACCCTATCTCAGCCTCTCAGGTGCATACTGTATCTGAATATTTGTATGTGAATAATTTTAACTTGTTTTAAACTAACTTTACTTAAATGCAATAGTGTCTCTGTTGTTCGAGATCATTTAGCCAGAAGAATCCTAAACAACTAGCAAACTCTACTCCTGAGAGTATGTCCAAAAGTAAAAGCTGAGATTTCAAAAGGGAACATGAGTTTTGTAGGATTGCACAAGATATGGAGAGATAACAAAGTGTCTTGGATAAGACTTGTGCTTCGCCAACACTTGTTGGAAAAGGAAAAATAAAAAGTATGCAAAGGTACTCTAATTTTGTACGTTTGTGTGCATACGGTTTAATAATTATTCCAAAACTAAGGATTAATTTTTTTAGAAGTTTAGTTTTTAAAAACAAAACAAAGCCAGTAATTTTTAATGGGAGTTAATTTACTTGGATCTAAAACTGGTGAGACGAAGTTTTCAGAGTACACATGAAATGAATTCAAAATAAAATATTGTATATCTATCTTTGAAGTGCACGTTAAAAATGCTGAGACACACTTCTTTTGCAGTCTGACCTGTGTGTGTTCAAACGCCGAGCACAACAATAACCCTTTTTAAGTGCAGGGTTCAGGAGTAGTAGGAGGAGTCTTCAAGCTCTTAAAATGTCAGCATCTAAACAATCCCAAAGACGAATTCCTATGAGGTTGATTTTGAGCACTGGAAACGAGATTTTTGCGATCAGTGCCTGTCCTTTGCTCCTTCTCCCGTGTCCTCAGTTTGAGCCAAATTTGGCAACGCACGGAGTTCTGGATGATGTTTGGTTCCTGCAAGCTTTGGCAATTGTTTACGTTTGAAGTGACTGAACAGAGGAGAAATCTCAACTGCCCATTTTGAAAGAGAGCAGCAGTGAAACTCAGATGCCCACCCACCCACCGGCCTGCCAGTCAGTGTGGGTACAGTGGCCGGTCACCTCTTGGGGACAGGCTTGGTTGGTAAACAAAGGGCACGAGTCCGTATGAAACCAGTGTATGAGACAGTTCACTAGTAATAGTAACTAATAATAAAAATTATTTCTTATTTGTTTCCACAAATGTGTAAATAAGGCTGTGAAAGATTTTTGGGTAGCAGAGCTGTGCCTTCCGAATTTTTCCTATTTTACAGGACTAGAAGGAATCTGTGACTTTTTTTCCTGGAAGTCTTGCTGGGAGAGGAATTCTCAGTACGAAGTAAAGAAATTAGCAGTACACAGTGCAAAAGTATATTAAAACTGGAAATAAGTTCCATCATAACAGCTTTCATGTACTTAGATATTAATGTATTACTTCCAGAGGTTTCGAGTTTATTCAGTGAAATGACTGCCATGTAGCAATTATCTCAGATGTAATCCCTGCCCAATTTGACTGTGGCCTGAGGAGAATGAACACTCTGGCTGCCATGGATATGCCAGTGTTTGTATTTGATTTTTTTTTTTTTTTTTGAAAGAAAGCATTATTATATGTAACTTTTAAAATTTCAAGTGGTTATGTTTCATGAACTGGCTAGTCCTTTATTAAGAATTATTGCATGATGAAAATATCTTATTAAAGAAAAAAAGGAAAGAGAATGTTCTCAAAATCAGAAATTTTGGTGGGGAAAGTTACTTAAATGCTAGGGTTGAAAGGATTTCCTAACTTTAATTTTAAAAAGAACAATTAAACAATAAATGGACAGGAAGAATCTATGAAAATGGGATGTTTTGTCTTTGAGATGTATAATTTAAAATTGTGCACAATGAAATATAAGGACAGCAAAGTCATCTATGTTGTAATTAAAGTGAGAACAAGATGCTTGTTAGAAAGAAGTTACTAGGATTTGCAACATTAACAAGTTCAGGTTTCGATCTCCCCATGCAAAATGATGGTTCCATTCTCGTTGCATGCCTGTCATTCTTCTGCTTAGGGCAGCAGTGCAAGTGCTTAAGTCTCTGATTATATTATGGATAGAAGTATTGCTTATACAGTAAGAATATGGATAAGCAGAACACACAGCAAAGATTAAGAAAACTTAATCTTCAAACACAGAGCTGTGTATATATATATATTCTTTAAAAAAAAAAAAAAAATCACTGCTTTCTGTCTCCTGATACCATATTGTATTTCAACTCCAGTCGGGATATCTCCAAAAGGAAGACACAAAACCCAAATATATACTTATAAAATTAATCTTAATTTGTGTTTAATTATGTAATTCCTATTATAAGCTTTAAAAAAAAATAGAGGCTTATTTTTGTGAGAGATGAGCTAGTGAAAAACAAAAATAAAAAGAATTTATTATTAGAAAGTAACTAAAAATAATTGAAACCAGTCGAATTTAAGTATAGGACTTCATGTATGTTTCAATATAAATAAGTATAGAAAGGTAAACTGACTTCAAATTCTTATAGCTTGTATGGAACATTGAGAGTAACCGTAATATTTATAACTTGTACTTGAATTTGTGTGGTGAACTGAAGTGATTTTTTTTTTTTAAATTGTTCTACATCTCACTGTAAATAAAATGTGATTATATTTTGGTGAGAATATTACTTCCTTAGCAGAGCTACTCCATTGACAAAAGTGAAATAAATGGTTTACAGCAAACCCTTTTGTGTGAAACTCGCCAAATTGTGATCGATGTTATTAAAAGGCAAGTCTGTTTTACTATGTAGACACGTGTGGAATGTTGTTTGTGACAATGTGTATACAGCAGAGGACAAAATACCTATTGATGTCTGAATTTAGAGAGGAGCGTGTTCATATTGTATATGCATGTTCTAAATTTAAGGCCATGGTGGAAGTCGCAGAAAAGTAAACTGTGCTTGTTTTGGTGTTGATGTTATGATCATTGATCATAATTAATTTCTTCAGAGTGGCCTTTGTTGTGATTTAATTGGCTACCTTTGTTATAAACTTTTTTCTTTCTTCCCAAGTAATATGTTGTGAAACCTTAAGCAGTGTCTCTTCCAGAATACTTGCAAATGATGTTTAGAAAGGTAATTCGATTTTCAGACTCTTGTATTTTATGTGCTGAAGGAAGGCTTAGGCTGCTTTTGATTGAGACTTTTCTTATTTTATTGAGCAGTGGTGTTCCAGGATCAAGCTGAATTGCCCAGCATAAGAAGGAAGCAGTGAGCATTTGATGGAAGCAGATAATAAAATGCATCAATTGTGTCAGCACCTCGTTGCAGTCACATCTGGCTTACTGTCAGGGTACCATTAGATTCCCGTGGTTTTATGTGCCAAAAATAATATGCTTTGTAGTTAATGGAACTAGGATATTTGCAGTTTGATTAAAAAAAAAAAAAATCATCCTATTTTCTTTCTGATCTTTGTTGGGCTTAAGTTCAATTTGAGCACAGCCTTGTCTCCTTAAAATTTTACGACTGAAAGATCAATTGTTCTTTTGATCTGTTTCTTTCTTTCTCTTATTACAGTGAATCCAGCAGTCTGAGCAGCAGTGATGCTGGTTTGTTTACCAATGATGAGGGAAGACAAGGTATTGAAACAATCTTTCCCTTCTTCACCCCTCAAACCACATCAGTTACAATTCTGTAAGCGTTACAAGTTATTTCATAGGTTAATTACTATATTTCACTTGCTATTACTGTTTTAATGACTTAAAGTATAGCTTGCTTTCTGGGTCTTTTGAAACGTTACCAGACAGTGTCCTGAATCCCTGACTTGGTCTAAAGCTGTCGTGCGAAGCAGTCTCTAGAGTATAATAAGCTTGTAAATAACTTGAGCATCTCCAAGATATTATCTATACTAAGTTTTAATCCTTCAGTTGCTCCAGTTTTCGGACAGCACTCTACAATCGTAGCACTGCTTCTCAAACTATTTTTGAGGTGACTTTTTTCTTTTCTTCCAAATTCTTATGGCAGGATTTTATAGTTCTTTTATTTGAAACTTTTCCAGTTCTGTTTGAAAGGTAGTTTCAAACTACTTTTTCAGCAGTCTGAGATTGAGATTAGAAGATGTATGCTGCTTAAAGTCTCTCCCCTCTGAATGATTTTTCTTTAATCTAAAATGCAGTGGAAATTCAAAATTTTCCTTTCGTATGCATACTGTTCTCACATGTTTTTGTGGTAAAACAATATTGAGGATGAAAGTATAGATTTTTTTTTTTCAGCTGTAGTATTTATTGCCACCTTTAAGTGCAACACACTTACCTGTATTATGCTAGCATATTAGTGCCCAGCTCATGGACTAGAAACTCAGAGTCTTTGGCAATATACAAAAAGGAGGCAAAAATAATCTCTCAGGTGATTAAAACTTGCTTTCCTGTTGGCAATTTTAAGCTAATGATAATGGAGATTATTTTTTTACTCAGTTTGCCACAGTCTGGGCAAGAAAACAAATCCTGGCCCGTTCCACAGTAGTGATCTAGGTTAAAGGAATGTTTGTTTCTAGGGATTGGGTTTTTTCTTTTCTTTCTCTAATGTGTAATTAAGTCTTTTTTTTTTTTTTTGGTCTTCTATTTTAACATTATAATAGGGAGATGATTTTCTCAGACTTAGAACAGAGGTGTTACCTTCCTTGCTCAACAGTAACTTGTGCTTCATAAACTGTACCTTGCAGTCTGAGTATCTTTTTTCAGTTGTTCTAACCCATAGCTTTTTTGAAGAATTTAGGCTCCCTTTGAAAGTTTAGATCCATCTTTCAATTCCAGATGAAAAGTATTTCAACATGAGACATGTCAAAAAGATTTGGTTTTATTTCCCTATATGAGTTTCTCTTTTGACTTGAAATTTTAAAATCTTGTCCTTTATATTTATATGTAACGTCACCTACCACATTTCATAATTACATACTTTTTTGAAGTACCCTTCTGATATAATTGTATCAATATTTTTGTCAAATCCTGAACTAAATTATTTAAATCTTTGAACAATATGTTTGAAAACATCTCGGTTACTTTCTATTTTCCTTATATATTTTGTGAGAGGAGAAAAGAGGAAGGGTCAGTGAACAACACTGTTCTTTCACTGGTGTGGTGTTACCTTTTTTAGTGTTGGTTCTTTACTATAGGGCTGTAATTCTTATTTTTGCCAGCTTGATTTTTGAACTTTGATTCTGTCTGATTGTAATTTTCAAGCAGAAAGCATTAGACCTGAAATAGTATTCTGAAATGTAAATAAAAAGAAGAACAATAATTAAACTTGAGAAGCATATTGTCAGGACAAAACGCTTTTTTATTTTTAACCTCTATTTTGAAGTAGTTATTTTGTGGGTATGATCAGAAGACCATTAACTTCATGCTGGATCTCAGACAGTCTTATATCTCCCTTCTGGCTTTGATTTTGTGAAGTACTATCAGGGATCCTACTGCAAAACCAAAATTCTTTATTTTTCTAATGATACTTATTACCCCCAAAGACAATGCTAGTAATTTTTATCTTTGTAGTCCCCTTATGAAGTAAGACAAGGTTATTTTATCTCTGTAAATTAATTTATAGCTGAGCTGAGACACATACGATATTGAAAAGAATGAAGGAGAAAATAAATCTGATAAAAGCAAAGGAAAAGCCTAGGTGAGAGAAACGAAGCTGGAAGAGGACAAGATGAAAATGTATTAGGGGAAGAATGGGCTTACTTTGTTGTCTGTTTTTAAAAGCTAGACTTTCATTCCTGTCTTCCCAGTGTCCCTCCTCCAGGATATATGTTCAGAACATCAGCATCTTGACCTCATTTGTAGCTGAAATTTTCTGTGCTTCGCACTTCAGGTTTCCACGAAGTCAAGTGGAGAACTGGAGATTAATGCTGCCTGGCGAAATACTTGGTTTAAATGGTGTCCCTACCATCATTCAGAAGTTTGGGTAGCAGAGGACAAGACAATCGTGTTTTCCAGGGCAACGTTTTTTCATTGCGTGTCTCTAAGATTAAGAACCATATCTCATTTATTGCAGACAAATACTTTTTATAAAACCCTAATTAATTCCCACAGCATATTCATCCTATAGGATAGACATTTTAGAAAAGAAAGTGATCTAAAGCAGCAATTTCTTCTAGCAGTGGAGCAGTCAGTTAAATAGTCAAATATTTAGTTCTGAACTTTGGAGTGCCTGACCTTTCAACTTTTAATGTTTTTCAAAATTGTTTCAGAAAGCAAACAGAAATAAATTCCACCACAGTAACTATACTTTTCTGTGCACAGATTGTCGGAAGAGTTTCAACTTTTATAATTTGATTCAAGAAAACCAGGTGTAGCTGTAATTAGGGGTAGTAGTGGATTAATTACTAAATATATTTTAATTGCCATCATTTACTGTGATAAAAGAAAATTGCTGAGACTTGAAAAATCTGATATTCAGCCTCTAACATGGGGTGTGCCATCTAATATTTTTTTTGAAAACCCATATACCCTTTTCCTTTCCAGCCTGCCTCTGTTCCAGTCTCATAACATTTTTGTTTGATTTTTTTTTGTTGTTCCTGTGAAGTCCTTATCTGAACCTAGCCATGCTTTTCCTTTTCCAAATTATCCAGGTGCTTACGTTAGGTCATGTGAGAGGACAAAAGAAGCTCTCTTGCTATGCTCTATTCCACTATCATATTACCTTCTGGCAGAAGTAATTGGTACTCAATGTTTTGCAATGTCAATGTGGCAAATGTTTTTCTTCTGTGAAGCATTTCATACCCTGTACAGTTAGCCAGCAGAAGGATAAAGATCATGGAAAATGCTCTGTGCAGGCACAGTAAGTGAAGAAGATAGCTGCTAAACTATTAACAAACCTCAAGTGAATTCTCACGGGTTGTATTTTTTTCAGAGGTTTGTAATTGTCCAACTCTCAGGTAAGATTTAATACAGTTAGGAAAAACCCAAAATCCTATGCAAATCTCAAGCCCTTGAGCCCTCAGGTATAGAGATGGAACAGCCTGCTAACCAAGTGATTGAACGGCAGGTGAAGCTTATGTATCGGAGATCCTTGTGAATTTCCTTTTTCTTCTTACTTTTTCCTTTGTCCCTAATAGCATTCTCATAAATGGCTGTTGTGCAATTATTAAAAACTGTAATGTTAAGCAGTGTTATGCCCAGTGTAGAAAGACTTTTGCAAGAAGAGTTTCAGAACAAAAGGTCTAATCTTACATTGCAACATACAATACAACCCTGTTTCAGGCCCAGCTATTTGGATCGCCTGCAGTTTCAAGGCACTTTAAGGTGCGCTTTACAAAGGCACTTTATAAGTTAAAAAGCACTTTATAAGTTTCAACACAATGTTAACACAACTGTAACACTATTCGAACACTAGTTGATATTATTGCTGTTTGGGGAAAAAAAGTCAAGTTTCAACTATATTCTGTAATGAATTTTACAGTGTGAGTATGGCAAATAAAACATTATATTCTGCATACCTAGTCCATCTACACCTACTAGTACACTTGGGGAAATTCAAAGTTTGACTTAAGACCTCTTAAATCATGACATGCAGCACTCAAAATGTCCTTTAAGATCTAAGCAAGTAGGAAGGAAAATTATATTAATAAAGTGTTAAACAGTTAAAATTGGAGAAGGTCAGGGAATGTCAGAGTTCCACTGTGAATGTGGCTAAGCTTTTAAAGATAGCTGTTCATTATTTTATGATTAAACATATATTCATTACTGTGTCCTTTAGGAAGATGACCCACTGCTGATTCCTTATATGAGAATTCCATCCTTTTGTCTTCCTTAGCAAGAAACTAATTTGGACCTTGTATAGCGTCTCAGTAGCTGCAGGTGTCAGGGTGGTGTTTGCCATATATAAAGGAAATGGAATGTACAGTGCCAGAGGTAATCAGCACCAGTTTTGAACTGTTGTGTCTAATTAGTTATAGTCTTTGCAGGTGAAAAAGAAGTAATATGAAGTTGTTGTATATGACTTGAAAAGTTGAAATCCTAAATATTGCATGTGGATCACAGTGGTAGAGGTGAACATAAAGCTGAGATCACATGATATCCTTGTTCCAGTTTATTATGGCACACCTGTATAGTCCTCCTACTCAAGAGCACTGTATGATGTTACATTGGACAGAAGAGTGGGAGGAGGTGTTCATGTGAAGTTTTCAAGCTTGAATCAGAAGAACTAGCTGCTAACATTGAGTGGTGTCTGAATAGAGTCCTGCTATCCCTTTTGCCAAGGTGGCTCTGTAGAGCACAAAGAGCAAGATGCAATGTGCCTCTGTGAATGGGTAACTTTAGCTTCTGCTTTCCTGAAACTCCTTGTGTGTGTTATAGTCAATCTTCTGATATCTCCAAATGATTGTTACAGCTGTTAGCAGTGGAATTTTTTTACCTAGGAAGAGGTAAACTGGTCATGGAAATGAGACTAACATCCTAGAGTGTTTTACAGTCCATATGCTGTCACTGTCTATGTGTGAGTTGATGCAGAATGGAGCAGCACAGTATCAAGTGGTGTTTATACGACACCGATGCCCAGCTCTTTTCATGGTAGCCTCTGAGTAAGTTGTGGTTGTTGTAGGAAAGCACATGCACACCGTATGTGACTGCTATGGAGGGTAGTCTGGCCATTTTAACTGAAAGAAAACTAGGAAGAAGGGGAAAACTCTGTGTGCAGTGGAAAGCCTGTTTGTTATGATCCTGCACTGCTTTAGCTGAAATAAGATTCAGGTGAAGCTATTCTGAGCACAAAACTGATGGTGATGCAAATGGGGTCTGTGTCTGTAGAGAAACCATAAGAAGCCCACATGAATCTAAACTTCTTAAAGTGGAAGGCAAGTAATTTAACATGAAGGAGTGGTAATTAGATAAATGTGTAGACTCAATACAGAAGTGAAAATTAGGGAAATAGTAATTGAGGGGAGGGGAAAACTTATAAATAAAGCCAGGAACTGAAATGCCTTGAAATTTAGAAATCAAAGTTAACATTTCTAAACCTTAAATTGATTTTTTTATTTAACTCATCAGTACAGTTATATTAGAATGTAAATTGCTTCAAAGTAATTCCTTGAAGCATTAGCATTACCCACAAGCAAGTTTATTGTATTTTAAGTATGTGGCTAGGAGAATATATGGACTCGGGGATAGTTTCTGGTGATCTGGAGGTGGTTTTACTGTTGATGTAGCTTGGAAGAATACAATAATTTGCTATAGTCCTGTGCTGAATAGAGGTTCAGCAGCCCTAAGAGGAAATGACAGTGTAGGGAATCTTTTAAAGTATTTTGAATTTAAAACATTGCTTTGAATTTCTTTTCATAAGTTCATGTGTGCTCTGGATCCTGCGTTGCCTTTTGAGAGCTGCAAATTAAGTAGGATAATATCCAAGTATTTGGCTACCAGAATCTTGAGCAGGAAGGCCTTTGTGTTATATTGCCTATATGTATGAGGTCAGGAGTTGCTTAAATGCGACGGTCTTCCCTGACTCCTTTCGAAAATGACATCCCTTCAGGGTGGAGGAACTGGTAAACAAAATGCCTGTGAGTGCTCTCACCTGGATAAGAACAGGTTTATGCTCGCCTCAAGGTGATAATATGGTTGAAAACAGTCGAAGGATTCAGAGTCATTTAAAGTATGCGGATGAGGAAGCTGAAAACCAGGTATACCTGGATTCTGCTGTCACATAGGAAAAGCCTACGAGGTTCAGATTTTAAGTCCTTTATTCTGCCTTTGGCAGTAAGCAACATAAGTGCTTAGGGAAGTGTATAACAGCGTAACAAGTAAGATGTCGTAACATACAGTTTCTTAACCTACTGATATTCCTATTACACAAAAAGAAGTAATTTTGTATTTTTTCCCCAAAGAACTGTAGTTGGGCATATAGTGAAGATACCAGTTTCCTTCCATAGCCACTATTTGCCTTATCCTGCAGTCCATCAGCCTAGTCTTAAATTTTAGCTCTTTCAAGACTGTATTGCATACCTCTTACAGGTTTCTGTCCTTGAGCTGATTGTGAAACTCAAGTTGAGCATTCTCTACTTACTTTCATACCTGAATTATGTGTAACAAGCCTACTTTTGAATTCCTGATTGTATATTTATGTAACAAGCCTACTTTTGAATTCCTGATTGTATATCTAATTAGTCAAGGTATCTAGAGCTCTCATCTTATGACAAAATATTCACGCAGAGTTTATATACATAAAAGTCTGGAAAATCTAAACAAAGGAGTTCAAACTTAATTCCAAACCATGGATCGATCTAATGGAAAGGTGTGATTCTCTCCACCACCACTGTCTCTGTTCAGTACTCTTAGACATTCTCCAAAGAAACCATACCTGGCTGTAACGAAATGAGGATAGAATTAATGGTGAACACCTTTGTGAAATGTCATATCTGTAAATGATGATTAGAATAAATAGGGAGAGTAATCTGAAATGCTCCAGGAATGCAAAGAAACCGAAATTTTATTTGGACCTCTGTATCTCTTTCCACCTCTGTTTTCCCCTTCCTCCATCTAAAAGTTCCTCTTCTCTAGCGTCTGCTAATTTTACTGTTAGTAGTGATCATTAAAGATGTAAGGATCCCATTTCACCTGCAAGTGACCAGTGAGGGGCCTTAATTATTCTATATTTTCTTGAGGTACTTGTCCTGATGACTGTTTATGCCATTTTCACTTGTGCTTGGTCTTGAAGTATTCTTTTCATTGCGACAACTTATTTGGAGAAACTGTTGGATTTTTTTTTTTTTTCCTCAAATTTTGGCTTCAGTTTTCATTATTTGTATTTTCCCATTGTGGTGTTGAGTGACAGTGAAATTTTACATTAATGCTTTTTATTCGTGAAAATTGTGCCTAATAAATCTTGCATTTGTCTTGCTTAGGCTTGCCTTGTTAAAAATTGAAATGCCAAATAGTGTATATGCAGAAATAGTGAGGCATGGTTTGGATACTTTGAAGTAGAATTCAAATACACAGCATGTGCTTTGAAATCTAATTTTTGGGTGTAAGAAAAGAAATTTGCCAAATCTTAGGAAGGTCTTTTCTGTTCTGTAAACGACTTGGTTTGTGTAAAAGAGCATGTTTTTAAACAAACATAGCAATTTATTTTTAGTTGCCGGTGTGTTTATGAGCTAAGTTTAAGGTCAGATGTTCAGTCTTGTCTTACTTTTGACTTTATATCCAGATCTATAAATACCACATCTATAAATATTGTCAGTAAAAATGACCAGCTTTATGGTGTAATGCAGTATAATTCTCAATCACATGATACTGTCAGTTTTCATTTAAAATCAACTTTTTCAAAACTTATTTCTAAATGAACTTAATCAGATTAACTTCATTTAGTCACATCTGTTCATGATTTTTTCCCCTTTTACTAGCCATACAAATCATGAAATTAAGCTAATTATATACCATTATCAGCTGCAAAGAACTAGTTTCACAGTTTTATACCTTTTAATTCCCTGCAGGAGATTAAAGCTTGTTTTTGTTAATATGTAAAGTGCAGTAACTTAAATGGATTTCCCTGCAGTTATTGCCAAAGGATTAACTAGTTTATTATTGTTTTCCACTATTGTAAATTGGTTTTAAAACATTACATTTTATGTGGTTTCATTGATGGCAATGCTTGTCATGCTTTTGAGAAACATTTTCCCAATAGAACTGCTATATACAAGTAATTGTTATATACCAATGAAGCAAAAGAAGTAATTGTCGTGTCAGAGTGTTTATTGATGGTAAGATCTGATTTTTATCTTCTCTGCTCCTCCCTCTTTTTTGGGGAATGCTGCCCTCACACAGGTGATGATGAGCAGAGTGACTGGTTTCATGAAAATGAATCTGGTGGAGCATGTGGAATTACGGGGGTCATTCCATGGTGGGAACAAGAAGACTCTACAGAACTGGAGAGAGAATTGCCGGATCCAGTCTTTGAAAGTATCTTAACTGGTACTTTCCCTCTTATGTCCCGTTCGGGGAGGAGAGGTAAGTAACAATGAAGCAAATGCAAACTGTAGAATCACTTGAGTACAGTAGAGAGATGTCTGTGGATTATACAAAATATGTGAAATGTGACAAGATCTTGGAGTTACCAGTTTGTTTCCTTGAACAAACCTTCATTTGTAAGGTAGTAGAGAGGAATAATGAAGAAAATGTTAATTATTGGAAAAGTCAGAAACTGTAAAACTTGGCTCACTTTGACAGCCTACTCTTTTATTTGTCTCGATGTTTGCATCGAGAATAATTGTTATTTAAAGTGAATCTTTATATTCCATTTTGTTCTTGGCTTCAGTGATGATACTTAGAATTCTATAGAAGGTCATTAATTCCAAGGCTGGAAAGACTATTGTGACCATCTGCTTTGCTTTTCTTTATGGTTGGGCCATATTGTTTGTAGAGAAGAGGGAAGAAGGGTTCCCTTAGGGCGAGGATTGAGATTGTAACTTAGAAAATATCCATTTTTTTTTCTTCTTTAAAATACTTTAGGCACCTGTGAATCCAGTGTATCCAATGGTAAGTTGTACCAGTGTTTGATTGCATTTATAGCTAGGAACCCACTCTTATCTGAAGATAGAAGTTGTCCGACCTCAGCTTGCTGCCAAAGAATTTGGTTATACCTTTCCGCTGCTGCAAGGATCTCTTTTCACATTCAAACTAATGAAGGTGTGAGTGATGTAAAAATCACTTTTTGACTGTAGTTTAGTATGCTCTGCTTATGCAGCTAACTATGCATGGAATGAGGATGACTGTAAGAATATCTACAGAAATGTTAATTTTCATGACAACTTATCCTTTTTCTCCCTTTTCCCATTCTGTGTTGTTTCCACCGGTACAATATACGACAATATTAAGATGTTTTCGTTTAACTGAAGGCAGATTAATAGATCAGTATATAATGGTGAATTTTATTGGTTATATGGTATAGGAAATTTTCTTAAATCTATTAATACTCCTTTCTTGTAGGTTTCCAGAGTAGGTTTAGTCATCTTCATGGAATGCCAGCAAGAAACATAAAAAAGACTTCAGGAAACCAGAACACATTGGTAGGTGCTTTATTATTGTAAACTAATGTGCATTGTTCTTGGATGTTTTTAAAAAAAGCATATTCTCCTCATGCTTGTTTGCTAATGTTGTAGATAAGTTATTGAATGGTAAGACTACAGTGCCACTGCTGCCTGATATTGGGTTTTTGTTTTCTTAATAGTTAGACTCTTCCCACTGCAGTTCTGTTGCAATGGAATATTTGAGTGTGCTTGAATGGCAGAAACAGTCTCTTATTTCAAACTGAATGAAAGAATATGTTGGGGGGACAGGGGGCATTATTTAACATTTTCAGTAAATGTCTCGTGTATATGAAAAACATGTTTCTCTCCTCTTACAATGAAAATCAGAGTTATTTGAAGTTTTTCTGATGCTGAAAGCATTCTAGGATGGATTGTGGTACAATTCTGATTTTATTTTTTCTTTCCTCCCAAAAATCTGCTTTGAAAAATCTGTCCTTATTCTCTTTTGTTTGGTTGACTTCTGTGTGGTCAGGGGAAAGGATATATATAAAAAATTTAAAGCCAGTTAGCGATGCACTTATCATAGACATCACACATTCCTTTGGACTTAGTCTTTTCTAAGGCTGTGATTACAAATGAGAAACGTTTCACTGTTTTTTTTTTTTTAGCGTCTCCAGCTATAGGAGTAATATTTATAAATTAAGGAAAAAAATCTGACTGTCTTTGCATTGTCATACAGTCTAATCATTGGATTTCCCCATAGCTTTTTTCTAAAATGAGATTCTAATGAATTTTTAAGAATTTGTTCTGAAGAAAGACTTGACTTTTTAAATTAAAATGTATTCATTGTAGTGCAGTCTATTCCTTTCTTATCAGAATAGTGTTTGGAAGAGTCGGGGAATGTGGGAGACTCTTTTATCAGTGTGTAATAAAAACATCCCAGCATGATAAATACTGTAACATTGGTGTTCTTTATTAGAGAACATTAAATGTTTTCATATTTTAATTTGCCTAAACAAAATAAAGTGCTTCTGAGAAATGTAAGAGCTATGTTAGAAACATTATGTTATGTTAGAAATTTGACTCATTTTGAAGAGGGAAGGTTTTTATAATTGAAGTTCCTGTCCAATAATTGCCATTTGGAGCTGAATAAGATGCTTTAAAACCTTGGCCTGTGATCTCTGCTGTTGTGGTCGTGAATTAGATGAATGCTGTCTAGTTCTTGGTTTCCTATCTACCTATTTTTATTTTTGGTTCACTGCTTGCTTGAGCATATCTGGGATTTGTAGCCCATTTTCTAGGCTTATTGCAATTTCACTCTGGTATTTTATAGGAGCTATTATAACTGATAGGTTAGCTTCATGGTATTGATGATACATGGCTTAACTACCCTAAAAACTGCCTTTTCCTCTAAATTGTAAAAAGGTGATTAAATTTCAATTGATGAAGATATACTGTGAATGTGTATATACAATAAAAAATCCTAATGTTTATTTTCTGCTACGCTTTCTGGATTGTCCTTAGGAGCCCATTTCGTCTTCCAGTCATGATAGCTCATATATAAAGATGGTATCGTAGTTCCCTTTGTAGCAAAAATACAAGCTGATCTACTAAAGATGGATAATTCAATTACCTCCAGTTATTAAATACATCATTTACATAGTGTTATGAAACAAGGTTGACGTGCAAACATACCTTCTAAGCCACTATGTTTAGGCAGGAGCGCCTATATAGAATGGATGTGCAGTTGGCTCTTCAGGTGCAGTTTTCTGACCTTCTTAATGACTATTTATGTTTGTGGGCACATCTGCTGCATCTGTCTTTGCAAACGTAGCTATATAAGCCAGAGCTCATGTGCTTCCTTTTGTCAGTGATTGCTTCTTAAAGAAAATCTGGTTTAGATACTTCAATCCAATGACAAAAAAAGTCATTAAATACCTGTGACATCTGATAACACGGAACAAGAAGTAATTACTGCTATTAGATGATAACAGTGAAAAAGAGCGAGAATGCTTTTAGAAAGATTAGTATCCTGAGGAAAGAACACTGCAGCCTGAACTCATTGAAAAGAGTTGTGGTGTGACTTAATTCTTTCTTTTTTAACAGCGAGGAGTCTGTCTGTATCACTGCTTTTACAGACTTTAAAGGGAGAACAAAGTGAAAAATTGAGTTTCCTACTAAGATACGTTTCCTGAAAGACACACATTATATACTGTATTCAGTCTAAGGATATGTAATTTGTATCTAGGGAAGGTGGCATCCAGTTATCCCTTTGCATATAGTTGATGTGTGTTTGAACTTTTTTGGAGAAGTTTAGTTGAAGGTTCACAATTATAGCAGCTGGCGAAGCCTTGAAGAGATTACTGGTATAGGAAAGGCAAAATTAGTAGCTATGATAATGCTTTAATATATTGTCATCCTCGGTCAAAAAGTGTTTAATGCCCAACTGTTTGGATGTTTCCTTGTAAAAGAAATGTTAGGCTAAGAGTGATTATTACTTCCTATATACCAAGGAAACTGCCAGCTTAAGTAATTTTCACACCATGGTTTCTAGAAGCAGTGGGAGCTGAGAATCAGAGGAAGAATGCTGTTCTTTATGGACCAGTTAGTGAACTTTAATTTGAAGTAGCTACAGCTGGCACTCAGATTCTGTCCAGACGCTCTTCCTGCATTTCATTTTCTAGTTGCTTAATTTGAACAAACTCGTGGGTCTTTCTGTCATCAGGTGTACTGCTTTTGAGTCAAAACGCTTTTTTTAATGATCATACAACACTGGACAAGCAAGAGGAAAGTAAAAACCTAGCATGCAAATACTATGAAAATCCTTGCCTAATTCAATGTGCGGGTTGAAAGAGATGTCTTACAGCAGATGACACCTGAAAAAGCTGAGCAAGAAAATTAAAAAAAAAAAATCCACAACCAAAACCTTAAAACAAAACTGCCAACAACAACAACAAAAAAACACTAACAAAAAAACCCCACCCGTCATAACTGACTTACACCCTTTGAATTGTCCAATTTACTTAAGATAGGCACTTTTTTTATGGAATCCATAATTAAATGGTTTGTCAGGCATATATTTTGGCATACAATTATTACACTGGCTTTTCGTGTCTTCATGCTTTGTTTTGTGGTAGCATTGTTTGTAACTGAACTTTATTTGAAAACAAATAGAAAAACATCTGGCTTTTCCAATACACTATTCTTTTGATCCTGCTTATGTCAGTTGCTGGTAGTAACTTTGTAAATATCATCAAAAGCATGATACATGTACTTTCATACCATGGGTTGAATTCTGCAATTATATATGACCTGAACAACTATACCAAACCTCCACATTCTTTTGTTAGGCAAAAGTTCTACAACTTAGAAGTAGTATTCTATGAAAGAAACACTGATTTCTTAGAAGGAACGCTTTTTTTCATCCAGTCTTTTTTCCTGTATGTGTTCAGAGACTTGTATGTCATTTATCTAGTACTGTGTCTCTGTCCTTTCCAACAAATTAGGCATGAAACTTCGCTTTTTAGCAGAATATATAGTTATAGATACAGTTCTTTCTCTGAGACACTGTAGGGGTTGCGTTTGAGGATTCTTAGGTGTCGTCCCTTCCTGCCTGGGCTGGAAGCTGGGAAGCGATTTCACTGGCCTAAAGGACAAAAAACATGACCAGTAGAAATGATGCTGTCTCTCAACTCTGCCAATTTTTTCACCCATCACCTTTATGTCATGGGTTTTGATTTCATGATATTAAAGACAGCCTACTTTAAGTCTTGCACTCCTAGGATTGATTTTTCTTTTTGCATGGCTGTACTATTGGGCTTGACTCTACATAGTTGTAATTATTCAAAAAGTACATAAAGAATGAAAGATACATTTGAGACACCTACTATCTGAAGGTGTCTGGGAATTTCTGTCAAATCCTGTGACTCTTTTTCAAAAGTTCCAAGATAAAAGAGCTTTTCTCCAAAAGTTATTGTGTCGTGGTTTTAGGCTGATCCAGCAACTAAAACTCACACAGTCTCTCCTTCTCCAGTAAAGTAGAGAGGAGAGAAAAAAAAAACAACAAAGGGACTGAGGGTCGAGACAAGAACAGAGGGAGCACCCACCAACCATGGTCCTGGGCAAAACAGGCAGAGCTTTTCTCAAAGCAAAACAGTTTATTAATGATTACTTAGAAGGACAAAGGGAAACAAAAACCGATTACTTGAGAGGACAGAAAGAAACAAAACCAGATCTTAAAACCGACACCTTCCCCCCCAGCTTCCTTTTCCTCCCGGCTCTACCTCCTCCCCCCAGCAGCACAGGGGGCAGGGACTGGGGGAGTGCAGGTCAGTTCATTCCGTGCTGTTACTGCTGCTTCTTTCTTAAAGGAGAAGGAGTCCTTACACCCTTTTCCCCTGCTCCAATGGATCCCCTACCCACGAGGAAAAATCCACAAACTTCTCCATCGTGAGTCCAGCCCACTGGAAACAATCCTTCCCCACAGATTGCTCCGGTGTGGGCTATACCACAGTCTCGGGTACTTAGGGAGCTGTAGCCACTCGCTCCGGCATGGGTTGTCACGAAGACTCCAGATGCCGCTCTGCCTCGTCGTGCACCCCAACACGACCATCCTCAGGCTCAGGCATCTTCTCCCCACGGGCTGCGAGTGGGTCTCTGCTCCACCGAGGCCGTCCTGGTTGCAGGGGGGCCGCCTGCTATCTCACCATCAGCCGCAGGGGAAAGTCGTCTCCGGCACACCTCCTCCCGCTCCATCCTCACTGACCTGCTGTCGATGCGGCTGTTTCTCTCAGATCTCAGTCCTCTCCAGGTGAACTCAGCCCAGTGGGCACCCCGGGAGTGGGGTGCCCCCGAGTTCCCCAGCTGGCTCCGCCGCCGCCATTCTCCGTGGGCGGTGCCAGCCCGACGCAGGCAGCTGCCCGGCCGGGAGCCAGGGAGCGGGGGCAGTGCCCTCCTCCCTTCTCTGGTCGATCCTGGGCGAAGCACCTTTTCCGGTTCCCTTGTCCTGACTTAAATAGGGCAATTCGCAGAGGCGCCCTATTGGCTCAACCCCGAGGGGGATGGGAGTCTGATCTGGTGGCCAGAACTAAGCCTAACCCGGATCCAAGACCGGGGAGGTCACAGGGACCAAAACCCCTCTCCTGCCACCAGAACCACCCCTCCCTCCACATCAAACCATGACAATTGTCAGATAACTACTACTCTATTGATGTAAGGAAAAAAAGATGTATTGAGCACTCATGCTTTTTCGTTAACTGCTTTCAAAATGTAAAATCAAATCAAATGTTTCTGTTTTGAAGTTCTTTCTAACTGAGGAAACAGCCAGGTGTTTACAGGAATCTTTTTCTTGTCAAGATATTTTGAAATTTTAGTGAACTGGTACTAGATAAGAAACCTTGTTATGGATTTAAGGAATGTTTTCTTAAAGAGTAAGTTCAGTGGTTTTTTTACAGTATTAGTCAGAAGCCTCTTTATACATGCTCTGCAACTTCTGGAAAAACACCACTTCTCAATTTAAAGTTGATTTGGTGTTGCAGAGAATTCTTTTACACTGAATGTATGGCATACAGTCAAATAGAACACGATTCAGTTTAAGTGCATGAAATAACTTATTTGTGAGGTTTTAATTATTTTCTTCAGTTAATGACTTTTGTCACTTGGAGTGTTAGTCTCTACATCAAACTCCAAGGAAATATGAGTGGTATTAGATGATGTCTGATAACAAAACTGAACTCAAGTTGGATTCCAGACTTTCACTCGTTCAAGATGAGGAATATTAGGCCTCTGTGAGGATGACATTTTGAAACCTCATGCTGCTAAAGCTGCAAATGAAATTTTTTTAAGTGAGTAGGAAGGTAGGTAGGGGCTTTTGGTTTTTTTATAATAGTTTTATTAAGATTTCCTGTTACCAAAAATATTTTGAGCTATTTAAAACATTTCTTGCTGTGCTTTTCCTTTTTTTTTTCTAAAAATCTTTTCCTTGTTTGTAATTTTTTTAAATTTATGTAAATGTAGTGAATTGTTGTTAGCAGAGGAGGTGCTGCTGTGGCAGCAGTTCAGACCTTACCTTTGATTCTTCCAGTGTTCAGTCACTATTGGCAAAAATGCTACAATTTTCCCAAGAAATGCATCAAATGACTCTCTAGACTTCAGAACTTAGTCATATTGAAATAGCTTTATTTTATGAGAAGACAAAAGGAGAGGAAAAAAAGGCTTCTGTCAGATTTCAAAACCCCATTATAAACAATGTAAGTTTCAAAAATGGGTTGTAAATGTTGGGGATGATGTTGACTTATCTGTGATGTTTTTAACTTCATCTATCTAATATTTTTTTGGAGAACTGCTTACTATTCCTACACCTGCTATGTATTTTGCATAGTAAGAGATTCTTTTTTCCTCAAATTAATTTTGAAGTGTGTTTTTGCTAAAGTTTATACTGATGCAAGCTTAATATAATTTTTCCACCTGCCGCGGTAAGCACCTGATGGAAGAATAAAAGCTTCTTATTGACTTACATAATAGCTTAGAATAATTACTCATAAAAAAAAAATCATAATTATACTGTAACATGTTTCATAGCAGGTCGGTATTTCTCAAAGTGCTTCCTGTCACTGGTAGTACCAATGGTGGTACCCATAATTAAGGCACAGTTAAATATTATGATTTTTCAAGACAGAGCACTTGTCATGGTTTGATGTGGAGGGGGGGGTGGTTCTGGTGGCAATTAGTAGAGGAGTTTTGTCAGTACAGTGGTCATTGATACAAAGTATTTTGAATTCTGCCTATATTTTATGAGATATGAATAGTTTAATAATCTCTGCCTTACAGCCTGTATTTGTTTTAACCAACAGTGATTTTTATGTCACTTTTAATTGTCTAATGAAAAATCTGTGATCATCTTGGTGTCATCAAACCAGTAAACAGGCACAAATAATACAACAGCATTTCTGTCTCCTTTGAAGTTACAATTCATTAGCCAAAAAGGAGTTACAGGTAACTCAAAAACCAAATGTTTAGATTTCAACAAATCTAAGGTTGGTCAGTTTTGTTTCTGATTTGGTTACCTAAGAGTAAACCCTCTCTGCCATAATTAGAATAGCTAGAGAAAGCCTCAGCTGTTTTCTAATAGTTGTAATGGCATTAACTGGGAAGGTGAGCATTTGCTCTGTTATTCTGTATCACTTATGGTAAATTAGAGTGTACAGTCTTGAATTGTGTCCTGGTTTCATTCTTACAAAAAATATGTCTGTCAAGAAAAAAGAATAGTTTAAACACATCTAAAATAGTTTGTAGAGGGTAACAATTGTACTTTGTCAACAAAAAGGAAGATATCTCGTAGGTATAAGAACTGAAACAGATACTCTGTTTGCACAACAGAGCTTATAATATTTTTTCTTGGTATATTTAACCTGCTATGATGATCAGAGCATACCTTTAAAATATCAAAGATTAACTTCTGTCTAGCTAAAGTGAATGTGGTAACTTCGTCTCTTGGACTCTCACTTGAAGTGTAGTGTCAAAAACAGTGTCCCACTTCAGTGAAATAGTTGCCCTCCAGCATTAGTCTCAGAAATGCCAACTGTGCTGCTTGTTTTTTAAAGGCATCTTGTGGTTTATTCAAGGTGACAAGTGCTATGAACTGTTAGTCTGAGCAATATTCCTTGCAATTCACCTTAACCCAACCGCACAAATGATAGTCATCTACAATTACACTTAAGTCTACTTTTAAGCCAGGGCAAATAGCATAATGATATCCCTTTTATTCTTCAGTTAGTGTCTGTCTTGAAAACACGTTTAATACAGTTTTACAGCACTCCTTACAGATAATAATGATTTAAAAAACCTCTGACTTCAAAATATGAGACAGCATAATTATTCTACTTGTTTTCTCTTGCTCATCACAAAGAATTCCCTCTTTGTGGTGTCTGACTGAATGAAATATTTCTTCTGCAGACATTTGGATTTTGGTTGTTTTGACTTCCTAAGCCCCTATTCGTTCTTTGATGTTTTGTGATTTAGTGCAATTATAATGGGAAGAGTTGGTCTTTAAATGTAATGGGGTTTAGTATCTGTTCTGCAAAAATTTCACTCAGTTGTGTCTCTTCTAGAAACTTCTTAAAGCCTCAATAGCAGCATTTTGAAGAATTGATGGTAAAACAGCAGCATCTTGTATCCAGCATCAAGTTAGGAGTCGTGTTTCCTTGTATTGAGCTTGATGGGGGAATTGACCATTTAATGCTGAGAACAGAGAAAATCTTGTGTAATAGGCAAGGAACACATGCACAGATATACCATGGCCTGGCTGATGAGCAACATCTCATTTATGCTGCAGTAACGTCGTAAACGTCACGTTAATCATGACAGTGATTTTGGCTAACACATTGCTTAGTGTTTTTTAACTGAATGCAAATACAAATCAGATACAGCTCCTACACTGTTGAAAGTTTCTTGCTAATTCAAACCATACTAGCTGATTCACATGAGTAGGTTTTCCACTCCATAGGAAACTTTGTCTTCTTGCCTGGAAGAGGTGGTATGGGAGAATGAGGGCTAGATGGAACAACTTGAAAATAGTCTGTTTTTTCAGTTGCATTTCATATGGTTGCCATCTATAGGGAAAACAGTGGCACTTCAGATGTCTACACATAGGCTGAGGACTTCTATTAGATGTCTAGATTAAGCTTATTAGTATTGACCACCTAGCTTTGTTCTGAGACACACAATGTATACTCAGATGCACTCATTTGCTTTATTCACTAGCTCTGTTCTAGCTTTACTTTATGTAATATATATTAAAAAAATTTTCTTGTCTGAAGTGATCAACATAGTTTAGCAGCTCATTTTTCAAATCATTACTCTAAGGCAAAGACGGGAAATATTTTAATCTTGTTTGACTCATAAAAAAGCAAAAATACAAACTGCAACTTAAAGTGTTGGGTTTTTTCCATACGCAGTCTGAGTTCGTATGGCTGGTGCCCAGAGTAAGAGACAACTGTCAAAATAGCGAATTAAACTAGATCTTTAGTGTTCTCTCAAGCAGTTTGCCATGGAGATGCATATATCAAATAACTTCAAAATACTGCACAGAAAATAAAGTAGCAAGCACACATGATGCATTGTGTTGAAATTGAATTACCCAAGAAAAGAATTCTGCTGCTTTTGTAGTGTGAGATATAATATGGAAATGAAGAGGTACTGCTCTGCCATTCTGCTTGATTACTGTGGCGTTAGTTAGTCAGATGTAAAGACGATGTCCTACAACCTGTTAAAAATAACCACAGAGAACTGGAGTGAACTATCACTGTTGTAGCCTGTTACCTGTGACTTAGCTGGAAAATGACGTTTGCTACCATTTTGTTTCTTGAAATAAGAAAATCAAATGTGCATATTGAGAGCATAGTTTTGAGGAGGGAAGAAAGTATTCAAAACTTCTCAGGGACTGCTTCTTTGATAGTTCTCGTGGTATTTACTGCAAGTAAACATGTAACTGAACCCAGAAGAGACTCTTTTTCACAGAACTGTAGATTTTGTTCAGTGTACTTCTGAGAAATCTTCAAACTGAATGAGTTGTAGAAGTGAATACTTTCTTAAATGTGTTTATCCAATTTCAGAGACTGCAATGCTGACTTTAAATATTAAATGGTAGTAAGCAATCCTGGAATGGAAAGGTAATTTCCTAAAGATAATCAGTAAATTAATAATGGTGTGAGTTGTGAAATGGATCACAGGAAAACTCGAAGCTCCTGTGTTTAGTGGTCTCTTGATGTTGTGGGAAGTACTACATATAATGTTGGTATGATCTTTTCAAAAGTATAGTGCTCTTTGTTTGGTGTGTACTTAAACCTTTTGTCCAATACTAAATTACCTATTGTATATTGGAATAAATAGGACAACAAGAAACGGTTTGTTGACATCAGCACTTCCAACTGTAGTGGTTCAAGAGACTGTTGGTCCTTGACTTTTAGTTACTGTCCCTTCAGTTAGGACACAGTAGATGCTTTTTTATTTTCTTTTCCAAGTGAAGCATAAACTATTATAACTGATCACGTGAACCCTTTCAGTCCAACAGTTTTGATAACTTTGTTCTGCTCAGGCCCTTGCAATTTGATTCAGCAAACTCTTACTTGCGTCTGATGATCTGATTTTTTTGTTGTGGTTCGTTTTTCCTTTTCTCACAATGAACTTGAGGTAGTCCCTCGTTTTATAAGCGATTGTAAAATCTACATTCACAACTATGAGAATAACTTTCTTACTCTGTTGTTTCTTGACCTTGACTTAGCATTCCTGAAGCTTATGGTTTTAAAGGTCGAGGAAGAAACTTATCCTCAGTTCAGAGAACTGAAAATGGTTTATTTAGGCAGTCATTTTCTTACTGGTAGCTGATGGGCAAACACTATTGCAACTGTCCTGCTATAGATGTGTTTTTTTTTTTAAACACTTGTGAAATTCACTGTAAAGAGCATTAGATAAAACGTGCCCCATTTCCCCTTCTCCTTGACCTTTTCTTGTTGGATTGCTTAGCTTTAAAAGACTTATTTTACAAAGACCTAAACAGATAAATATAGCAGATTTACAGTAGATTGCATTTTTATTCTGTATAGAATAAAACTGGAGAAAAAGAAACCTTTTTCCTGTTCTATGCCATGCTGTTATGCTTTGCAAAAGAAAGCATGCATATGGCAATTGAGAGTTTGTTGCCATACTGCTTTCTCTCTTTGTTCTTTTGTGTTTTTTAAAAATCTGGAATCCAATCGTTGATGTAGGTCTAAGGCAATTTAAGACAATTTGAAGTACCTGGAATAACTTTAAGAACATGGCCTAGTAGGAGTTACTATAAGGCAGCCTTCCCATGCAGTAAAATAAAACGAAAGGTAGGAAATGACTGCATAAAAACAAGGAGAGTTTTTGTATAAATAAAAGCGAGCACTTCAGTGTTAAGTTGCGCATAAATATTTTTAAATATATTGATATCCCTTATTCAGGAGAACAGAACACCTAACTATGTTTTGCAGGATTATTGAGAATAAACTATGTAATAGTCACGTCATATAGAATATTTAAAAACGTTGAAGGATTTATGAAAGTTTTCTTTGTACAGAAACTGATATCTTTATGAAATTAATTCCCTTATATCAGTGATGCGTATGCATATTTCCTTTAGGATTTAACATGATTTTTTTCTATCAGGAAAACAACTTCATTTACATAGGATTTTTTTACTGAATCTTACATTAAATATTACTAGAATGTGGAAAATGTTTTAAAAATATTTGGAGGTTGATGGATTAGTACTCTTCAAAGGGAAACAAAACACTAAATATTTCTAATCCTGCATTATTTACCGCATGGGTGGTTAAATGCTACTTTAAGCCCCATAAAATTAAAAGGGAGAAATCTGCCAACTGTAGCAGGAATTGGATTTAGGAAGAGTGGTACAGAGCCAAAATATTGCTACAGAATTAAATGTCAAAAATCTTCTTTAATAGTAGATATATAGTTCACAGTGCCTGGTTATGATTAATACATTTAATCTAAATCACTGAAAGTTGCTCTCTCCTTTTCCATAAAATACAATAGGACACAAATCAGTTTTACTGTAGGTGGATAACAATTGGAAAATAATGCATCTTCCCGCCCAATAAATTGTCAGTTATACCTTTTAACTAAAATCGATTCATCTTTCCAAAATTTATTACAATTTCTGCTAATAAATCTTTTCAAATGTTTATTCATTTGCTTTTTGATACATTTGTGCCACTTTTGCTATGGTCTAATGTTTTTTCTTTTGATTCATTGTAAATTAGAAAATCTATTTTGAGTCAATTTTCTAGTTAAGAAGTTAAAATCTATAACCTAGCCATTTTTTCATAGTCTCCTTTGCACATTTTAATACCCTTGAACTTAGATACAATCCAGTAAATTCTGATCAGAAGGTGATTAAAAGACTTTTCACTGCAACTTCTTGACTGAGGGCCAGATTCATAAAACAAGTACTTATGAGATTGTTAGCTGATTTTCTTCTGCACATCTCCCTGATTCAAAGAGGGAGATTTGAAACAGTTATAGCAAATGAACAGATACATAGGTTTTGGCCAAAGATTTTTACTACGCACAATCAGAATTACCCTTTTGAATTACAATCCAGCTGTGACCATACAGGGTATGATAGAAGCCGCCTTTTGTTGTCCCTTTGTAGCAGCAAGACAAGGATAATGCTGCAGATCACTAAAGCATACTGTAAGTTTCCTATAATTTGTTGTGTCTGTAATTATCCAGTGCGAACTTCACATCTGGTCATCTGCCATTTCACATTCTTAAAAGTAACATCTTTTAAGTAGAAGATCTCTTAAAAGAAATTTATCATCACTTTCTCTAATGATTGATCTGCTAATCTGTGTTGTGAAATTGTGTTCACTGTTCAGCAGTTTCCTGCTCTGGATCTAATAAAACGTGTCAGAGAGGGATAGTCTTAATTTTTAAAAAATCTACCAATAAGCATATATCCTGTTATGATCCAGGTAAGCAATATGATCTTTTGATCAGTTTTCTGACATGTATGAGAAGTTTAATCTAGTACATAGCTATATCAAATTTCTTAACACACAGATCTGTTTTGTTCATATTATAAATGTCAACATTGGCAGAATAGAGGGAGAAGGTTAGAAAATGTTTCAAACAGAACTATGAAGAAAATTACATTCATCATTTGAATCTGATCTACAGTATCACTTATTGATAAATTCATGTAGCTAAAAGCATCTTGGGTACTTTCAGAGTTAAAAAAATCATTTGTGTGGATGGATTGATATTCATTAATTTTACTAATTGCACAGTGAAGAAAACAGATGTTTTCTTAGGCAAAGATCAGGCTTTAATTACAGGTCTTACCTGCTCATCTAAAAATAGTGTCAGTATGTTCATGTGTCTCAAAGTTAATTTCTTATTTTTATATGGAAGTTCGACTCCGTTACACATTTGTTAAGATTTACTCTAATTGTGTACAAATACAAATCTAATACTCAGAGTACTTATTAAAGGATACATATGTAATAATGTATGTATTTAGAAAATTCTTCAAGAGTAATTTGGGTAAAGATTGCCTCTTTAAAATGTCAAAATCAGTACTACTCAGGTCTACTCTATTTCCAGTTATAATAGTGTGGGTTACAAAGTCAAAACCACTTACAACAAAGCTGAATTTCCAGCAGTTATATAAATCTGTCTAGAATCCCCTTAAGACTCTTACTCTGAGGTATGTACTTTGTAGTACTACAGCCTACACAAGAAAGGCAGAATAAGCTACCTGCAGGTAGGAAGAGCTTAAAAGAGGTATTGTGTTTTGTCCTTTAACAAATTGTTAGAAATATGAGGTCTGTTTTAATTTCTTTAAATATGTTTGTCACTGCCATGGAGCAGTGGAGATCACCTAACTAGTACTAATAGTTGGCAAGATCCAGAAAGAAACTGGCTAGCAAAACATCAGTAAGCATAGTTAGTATAATGAATATTTAATGGAGTAAACTGATGCAAAGCTGTAAGTGAACTCACAGAAGTAACAACTGTCGCATTAGAAAAACTTGATAACTTTGTGTAAAATCTTTCTAACTTCAAAACATAATTTTCTCAGTACTTCATTGTACTCTCCATGCTCAGACTTTACCAGGAGTCTTTATTTATTTCAGAAAGTGCATGTGTTGCATGAAAGAGAATTCTCATACCTTTTCAGTGCAGATGTGTTTTCTTCAAAATCAGAAGGCTATGACGAGCACAATTTCTACAAAGAAAGAGTTGAGATGTGTGCAGAGTGAAGCAACACAAAATGACAAAACATAAGCAGAGTCAATTTAACTCCTTAGTATCAAACTCCAGTGGTTGCCCAGATGTTCTGTTATAGTCTTCGCTTTCTTTTAGATGTTATAGGGTGGGGAAAGTTGCTTTTCAAAAGGCAGTCTGCTTGAGTATTTTCTTCAAGTTTTGGGTCAGGGAGATTATTTTGCTTTTTTTTTCTGTAGGGGGAGATTTCTATGTGCAGTACCACCTCCTGTGAAATAAGCAAGGCACATACAAACACTCAGGCAGTCTTTTGATGTACTGTTTGTTACTGGCTCTTTGAGAGAAGGTGGTGACATTTCAGCTAATGTTGTGGTTTTCCACATTCAAAAATTCTGGATTTTTGGGGATGTATTTCTTCCACAGTCCTTCCATTAAATTAGTAAGGCAAAGAAACTTAATCTCAAAATAATTGAAATGGGAATGTTGCTCTGCGAAGGATGTGTTTGAATCAATAGGTCGGTTCTCATTGTGGCTAACTGTTTTGATAGGATACTGAATGTTGTAATGATGCCATTCAATTTTCAGTTATGCCTTTGTTGCCATGAAGATCAACTGTAGAATTATTATTCTTGAAAGGAGTTTAATTCTTGCCTCCTGTGCATAGAAATGTTTAGGGAACAGGTGAATGTTTAGACGTTTTGCTTTGGAAGGTAAATAATATCCTTGAGGTGTTGCGCACGATGCCGTCTGTGACTTTCAAAGTGCGTTTCCAAGCGTGGCTATTTCTCATGCCTTCAGAAGAAAATAAACAAGCTCTCTTGTCTACCTTAACCTAAAGGAAGACAGAAAACTGCCTGGAGATTCAGGTACATCTGGTGTCCCGTTTATTTTACTGTCTGGCTGGAGGAGCTGGAAGTGGCCAGCTGTGCTGTCGGCGTACATGTAGCCCAGAGGTCTCAGATGGCCTTGACTTGCACAAAATAGATCATTCCAGTAGGGTGACAGAGCTGGTCAGCTGCTAAGAGTGCTAATCAAAGCAGACACAAACCCAAGTATAATACTGGTTATTAGAAACTCTGCTAGCATCAGACTAAATAAACGTAAACACCTAAAGCATTCATTTATTTCTTTACCAAAATTATCAAACTGGTGAAGTGCCCACAGCTGGGGAGAGGTGGGACTTTTTGACCTCACTTAACCTTTCTAGTATAACTAAGAGGTTTTATCTTGGCAGCCCCTTCTCCAAGGGGAAATCATTGAAACCAGTAATGATCTATCCTTTGGCAAAATGCCTGGCACAAATTCTCTGAGTAACTTTTTAAAGCTTTGTGTGCTTTCCTTAATGTACATTGTCTGACAGTGTTCTGAGGAAGCTGGTGGTTCTTGTTAGGTTTGTACATCATTCTTAAAGTTTGAGGCTGGGTGCTTTGTATAGATCAGTCTTTTTGATCTGCATGTCCAGTGTTGTTCAGTGTCATCTAAAAGTTGTGTGGCCTGACAAAAAAGTATTACTTGTCACTTGAGAAGAAGAACCTGTACACTTAGAAACTTGTCTCTGAAGAACAATTTGAGAAGGACTGGCAAATCCTAGGCACAGTGAGCCTTCTCTTGCAAAAGTGATAATCTAGAACTAGAATCCTCATTAATTCTCTCAATGCCAATTACACCTGGCCAAGGATCTCCTGAGAGTTTGGCAAGGTCTCACCTACTGTGCAGCAATGGCTGTTTGAAAGCTGTCAAACAAATGAGATTAGGCAGTTTTCTTTTGGGCAGGCGTAACCATGAGTTGTTGTCATATGCAACAGGATGGTAGGTTGTGTAAGGCTGATGTTGTGGAGAACCTCATTGAGGTGGTCCCAGTTGTTTACCACGTGCTTTGTTTTAATTTGTATAACCTCTTCCAAGTGAAGTGGGTTGACCTAACAACTATGAATTATACATGTCCTTTGCTTGTGATCTTTGTGTGTCTTCCTCTTGCCGAGTGATGTTCTAGCCCAGTATTGATCAACTGGTGGGCTTTCCTGGCTGTGGATGTGTGTGAATTCCTTATGTGTTTTTGTTTACATTGGGAAGTGCTGACTTGGTTTTCAAGGCTGAAAAAATGGGTGCTGCTTCTAGGACTGTCAGAAACTGAAGTGCATATGTTTACTGTGTTAGATTTCACATAGCAGGCTCTGAACGTCCATTTTCAACAGGTTGAAGGTTTAACAAAATGCCTGTTTGCATGTTGAGGATTTGTTAAACACAGTTAGCAAATAAAATTCTTCTTGACCATCACAAAGAACTCTGGTTTCTTAAAAGATTTCTTTCTACTGCCACTTTACAAAAATCTTAGCTGCAGTAACCTTTGGTCCCCCTGCTCTTTTTGACTGACTTCAGCCTTTCTCTATTTCCAGTAATACCCACAGTTCCCTTTTCGTATCTCTTTACACCTGTATACAATCCTCATAACTCTTAACTGCCAATTTGAAAAGGGGCAGCGTATGATGTGAATTGTTCCAGGCTCCACGTGTGAGCTAACTGAGTTTGTGCTGATGTGTCCCTGGAGTGAGGGCACTGATTTGGGTGTCTCTGCCCATTCAGTGTCACAAAAGCAAACTTATCCTGAAGACATCTCGCCTTTTAGAGCCAACTGAAATTTGCTAATGGCCTTAAAAGCTAGTGATTTACTGGTAGGAGGTCAAAAGTTGCAGATAATTGTGCAGGTCTCATTTATCTCAGAAAACAAAGCGAAAAAATTATTTTGTGAAAGCACAAGTAGAACAATTACTTTTATGGATAGTAAATTGTCTTTACAGGAATAAAGCTCTGGGTTAGCATAAAGGATATAGTATTAAGTATATGTGTATATTTACTGAATATTGTGGTCGCAGGATAAACTTACCTATCTGTTTTTAAGGCTTCCAGCTTTCCTGCATTGAGGTGTGTAGTGGGCCAAAATGCAGCTTCAAGTCAGGGAATGTCAATCATTTTAATTTATTGTCATTTAACAACCTTTCAATTACTGATCTTGGTGTTGAAAAATAAAAACAATCAAACACTTAGAGAAGCCCGCCTTGCCTTCCCTCCAGACACCTCTCCTCCCCACTTTCTGGTCTCCAGTCCCATTCCTGCACATTACACTCAGTCCCTTTGGTGAGATGATGGGTGTCAGTGCATTGCGGTTCCTTTTCTTTTGCTGCTGCTTGTTTCTTACCAGATTGCTCTGGCTCAGGTTGCTCCACCAGCTGCAGTCCCTTTGGGGTCATACCTCCTTCTCAGTCTTGTCTCCAGCCCTTGCTTGTGTGGCTCATTTGCTTCAGAAGTTCTCCTGATGTACTGCCAGTATGTCTAATTTCTCACTCGTACCTGTTCATGCGTCTCTTCTGCCCCAGTATCAGCCCTTGTGTCTTCTCTGTTTAGCATTCATCCTCCTCTGGCTTCTCCCTTCTGTGTGTGTCTGCTTCTGGTAATTACCTTCTGTTCCTAAATATTCTTTTGCAGAGGCACCATGGACTTCTCTGGTTCCATTTTGGTGCATGGTAGGTCTGTTTTGTCCATCACAGAGCCAACTGGTACCAACTGTGACTGGCACAGAGCAGTCCCTGACCACCTCCTACACAGGTCACTCCTGCAGGCTCCCCTCCAGTTGCCAAAACCCTGCTAGCTGTGCCCAATACAGGATAGATGGCCTTGGTTTGCTTTTGTGTATGTAGATGCTTACAGCAGTGCAAAGAGAAACTTGAGAGAATCGAGAGGGAGGAGAATGAGTTATGTTCAAAAGTGTTAATTTTTTTCATTTGTCTTTTTTTTTAATTTTTTTCATTTTGTGAGTAACCAAGGTTACTTAACACAAACTATTTCTTTCAATAAAATGCCTTGGAGAAGGTAGAATTATAATTGAAAACGGAGTACGTAACTAGTACAAAACCTCTCGTGTGCTTGGGTAACATCTATACGTAATGGATGTAGCTTACTAATGCTAATCATACTTTAAGAAAGCAATGCAAATTACTTCTATGGTACCAGTTTACTTCCTAACAAGGAGAAAGCAATTAAATTTCCAAGTACAGTGGTTAGCATTTCAAAAAAGCATTATTTCTCTTCAGTGTAGAAGACTGTATAGTTTTAGTAAATATGCTCACTGTACCTCATGTGATTGTATGTTACATAGTTTTCCAGTAGTGACTATAGAGATACAATCTCATGCTTTACAGAGGAAAGGGTGAGTCTCTTTTGAGACTGTAATCCAGATTTATAGAGGCTAAATTTTGTCCAGTCCAAGCCCAGTATTGTCTATTAGTTAAGTATCTCTGAGCAATTAAAGCTAATAAAATCTAAGGAACTGAGACCTGGGTGGAGTTTACACTCTGTAAATCAGGATTTACATGTCTGTGGGTTATGATATTTTTCTATCTAATAGCTAATAATGCCTTCCTTTCCATTTGATAGGAATGAAAGAAGAAAATGCATAGCAAGTTGTGAAGAATGTGTGTAGGGTATGGATTATGAACATGGAATCCTGTAACTTTTTAAATTAATTTTAACAATTTATTTCTGTTAATTTCTGTTATCATACTATAGAACCACCTTGTCAGTACTGTTTGAATGAATAGCAATAAGCACTAGTGAAGTTCTTGATGCAATATATCTGCTTTTAAGCTATTGATTTGTGGTAGTTTGTGAATTTACTGAAAAGGATTCAGGTAGCACCTTGGAAAAAAGAGTGATACTGGAATACTGTCAGAAGAACCTTGAAATTGAATTACAGCTTTAATATTCAAACTGGGGCATGTATTGTTATTTGTAGTATATGTAAAATGACTTTTATAGATGAAATTTAAAACCGGTGACGCAGAATAGAGTTTATAGTGCATGGGCTTTAAGAAGAGCAAGGGAAGATCTTTGATGTAGAGCATGTGGCAGAAAGATGCATATTTATTAAATAAAGGAATTTTAAAATGGGGATATGGTAAAAGAAAAGATTGTTCTTGCTAATGTGTCATTCAGATGATAGTCTGTTGCCAAAAACAGATGTGAAGTGTTTCTCTGAGCTTAAGTATTTCATTAAATAAGTATTATTTAGATTTACTAAAAACAATTAAAATCATAAAATATTTATTTTGTAAAACAATGAAGAAAAGTCTTGTCAAATCTTAGTGCTTGAGGCTTTCATTTCTAGGAGTTCGATTTATTTTGTGCTGTGGTGTCAGTATTGCCTGTGTTTCTAGCACGGTGCTGTGCTTTCTTCTCATCCCTGGCATTCTGTCTGATTTGTCAGACTTGGCCAGTTAGTCCTCTCTCTGCCTAGATTAGATGTATGAATTCCAGAAACCACAGAAAATCTGTGTAGTGTTCCTTAGGACTCAGTGAACATAGGCGTGCTAGCAGAGGCACTGCTTAAAGTGCCAGCTCACTGGCAGCAGCCTCCATCACGCTCCGTTTCCTATCATGTAACCCTTTGCATGGAGGCACACATTACATGATCTCAGACCATTAAGCTTCATATATTCGGTAAGACTGTTAAGAGTTCTCTCTTGTCCAAATATTAGCTAAAAATTTGTTACTTAATTGTTTTACTTAAGACAAAAAAAAACAAAAAAAAAAAAAACAAAAAACAGAAACGTCCTTCTCTCTTGCATCAGTCCTGCACTGGACTACCAGTTTAGTGTCACTGCAGAGGCAGGTCTGGAAGAGGAAACAGAGGTAAGGCCACCTGCTGTATTGTCATATGTATTGCTTCCTGGACTCTCATTTCCCACAAATATTTCATGGCGTTTTCTCTTCATGTCTTTTTTTCTTTGACATTTTCATGGCATTTTCTTTTTGGCTCTTTTGTCAATATTCTTTACAATCATAGTTTCCTTCCTTACCAGAATTGTTTGTACTGGTTTTGGTAGTAATTTCAATAAATCTATTTATCACAGCAAGCCTACTGCAAAGCTGAGTACACGTTGCCATTAAAGAGTGGTCACAGCAGAGACTGAAAAACAACAGCAGACTGTGCTTGGCAATGATCAGCCTGCACCCGTTGAACACAGCACCGTAGCTGCTTAGGAGCATTATGAGCTCTGGGCTTCCAGAGACTGATTCAAGACAGTCATCCCAGCAGAAGGAATTTACATGGATTGCAAGGGATGGAGTATTCTAACCAGCAACCTCTTTCATTCAAAGTGGAAAATTCTTAAGACTTTGATAAAAATCCTTGGCAGCTTGCTGGGAAAGGTGAGATTTTTTTTTTTTTCTGCTACACAAAGTACAGCAAAAACTTTTTTACAAAATGGATTTGTAGGCTGAGAAAGTTTTTTTGAAGTTAGAACCCAAATAATCAGGAAGACGATGCAGTTGCTTTCAACATACTTTTAATATTTTTCATTTTTCACTTTTAGTGGCAGGAATGATAAATGTTCTTTCTTAATTATTTAATCCTCTATTAAACCTAAAATGTCACATAAGAAACCTTTTCAAAGAACAATCATGATGTATTAAATGAACTTCACTGTCATGTTAAAGGATACCAGGTCAGCTTGCTGGGCAATTATAGCAATCTGAAATGCTATGACTTGGTAACTGTAATAGTGTATTTTGAGATTTGCACATTCCAGTGGAGTTTAGCGGTGATTCTTAAAAACATCTTTTTATTTCGTTATCCACAACCATTTCCCAGGAGCCATGTATGAGTTCATGTATTTATATTTTAGCTTCAGATAGGGATTAGCTATTAGAAATGAACATATTACTGGTCAGTGTTTACAGGAAAGAGAGGAAGAGAAAATGTCGCGGACCGCTGGTATCTCGTTCTTCAGGAATCACAACCCAGAAGGTTGTTGTGATTCCCCTCGTATATCAGAAGGCTTTGTTTCGCTCCAAAGGTCTATACCGCAATCAAAGGCTTCTAACAGAGAGCTTCAAGACACTGCTCTCCAGGGGCTCCTACCACTCCAGTCTCCAGGAGGGAACTGCCCCACTCCCTCCTGGGAGTGCCCCGCCTTTAACCATCCATGAGTCATGTGGTCTCCGGCTGACCAACGTGACTCACAGCACCTGTCCTGACGAGGCACAGGTGCTTTCTATTGTAGTAGCCCATGTAGCAGCCAGAAAACTTCCGCAACAAGAAAAGAGGAATGTTTTCTCGCTTTTTATAAGATCTCAATTGCTGAAATCCATTTTGAATTATTTAGTACTGACTCTTGGTTCTAATGGTCTCTTACTGCACTTACAAGTAAAATAATAATCAGTCTTTCAGCATTCATCACAAATTTAGCATAGCATCATGGCGAATGAACAGTTGGCCTTATTAGCACTAATTTGTTATGATCAAAGTTGTAGTCCAATTTCAAATTACTACGAATGTGATGAATTCATTTGCAGAAACAGCAGAAACTTTGATTATATGCTAGGGTATGGCAAACAGGGCAAACACAAAGAAGAGCAGTAGCACTGCCAAGAAAAATTTTAGTCTATACAAGTGGCGTGTAATGAAGGTGACATCATTGTTTCCAAAATAAGCAATTATAACTTTATAAATTTCAGACTAGTAATTTCATCGCTGAAATAATCTCTACAGATTTTTTCTTTTTTGAGAATAGTTTATCTCCCTTTATCACAATTATCCTTCACTGATAAAGAACACAAAATGAGAATCACAAATAACTATTATGGAACATATTAATTAACGCTTCTTTAACTTGAGATCCTTTTAAGACTCTCCTAGCTTACCTGCTCTTTCTCCTCAAATAATTACTCTTTCGATACATAGTTAATAGATTCCTCCATCATCTTCTTTTATTAATGATTTCCCACCAAGCTTTTATTTTTGAATTTGCTAAGAGTATATTTTTACTGATTTAAAAGAGACTCTTAATTTTACCATAGTATGGTTCTTTTTAATTAAAAAACCCTATTGTGTTTTTTTTTCCCTAAATATGACATACTTTAGTCCATGTTAAAAAGTGAAATTGAGGTAATGATACATCTAACAGACTGAAACTAGGAAAGGTAGCAATGTAGTTTTGAAGTAGCATGGGGAGAATGTGTGGGGGCAGTGTTATACCATAAGAAATGAGGAGTCTTTACTTACAGCTGAGACTCCTAGAACTGCTTTTTTCCTCTTTCTTTTCTCCTTCTGACATGCATCTTACTGAAATCTGCCTGAGTCTGAACTTTTTAGCAGTAGTAAGTAGGTGGAGCAGATTGCAAAATAGACAAACTCAGAGTTTTGATATTTTTTCCATATTATCCTTTTCTTGACTTCATTAAGTAAATTCAAGCCAATGATAATAGAGTTCGTTTCAGTGTGTTCCTGTTTCTAGTTAGTATATTTTTGCAGAAGTTTATTTTTTGTTACTCACATCTGAGCTTTGCATACAATCTTGTCTTATCAAAATACTCAACAAGCAAACCCCTCTGATTTGTATGTGCTAAATGCATAGATTTACTGCTGCAGTTTGAACATTTTTAAATTAAAATATATAGCTTGTTCCAAATGTATTGATTTACACATCTCTTTGTCAATATTAAGTAGAGCAACTTTTCCAATAAGTTAAAAAAGATCTGGCAAGACAGGTTACACTTACTGGATTGGTTTAAGTTTATATTTCTGCATGTTACTTGTTTGTGTGTTCTTGCTCTTTTGCCCTTTATTCTCAATCACTGTTACAGGTATTTGTAACGTCCCCTACCTGAGAAAAGATGCAGCCAATTCCACGGTGAACGCTTACAAAGTTGCAGTCATTCAAATGTGTGTCCCTTAAGTTTTCTTTCTGAGTTTTGAACTCCTAACAGTGCTTAAATATGAAAATTCTATCTAAGATTAGGTTGTTTTTTTGACACCTAAAAAGTCTTAAAATGGGCTTCAGAGCTCTTAAGATTAATGGTAGTGTAATAGTAATGGATTCTCAAAATGACTGCTTTTACTCTAAGTGCTCTTGGGTAAAATGTTACAGGTCTATCCCTTTTTTTACAAAGCAATATAATTATCTCTTGTCCACTTCTTGTCATCAGCCAGCTGCTTGTGCAATAGTCACTTGTTTTTAGAATATGTATAAAAGAGTTACCAATGCAAATGTTCTTAGTACTTCTGTCTTTTGTCTTGCACCTGAAGGTTAAACTACTTCATCTGTCTTAAGTGAGTGAATGAACAAGTGTGTAGTAGTTGATGGACTAAAGGGGTATGCTCTAACTTCATATGTTACAACTTCTTTGTCCATACCTCTATTTATATCTGCTTAGCCTAGTCTGCTGAGTGCTGATCTGAAGAGCAGCTGAGTTGTAAAACTGGGCATAACATTTGCTAGTGGAACAGCAGTCTGGTACAGATCAAGAAAATATTACAGATTTGAGCTTTTTTTTGTCTATAAATGTAGACTTAGACCATGCTTAGTAAGTTCATATGAATCTTTCCAAATGCCTGGTAGCTCCAGTTCTCTAAAAACTATGGTGGTGTTTTTTGTTTTTAACTACTGTCACTCCAGTTGCTTAAACTCTTGAAAGTCACTAAGAGACTCTCTTTGGTAGTGATAGGTACAGGCAGGGATTTTTTTTCCCTGCTGAAAAAGAAACTAGCAGTCATTTTCACTCTTTAAAGTTCAAATTCTCTCTTAATGTGGTCTGGCTAGCGTGTATCTATTGGTATTAAACATGCATGCTACTTAAGATTTAAAAGCAAATACTTGTTTTAATACTGTACTAATTTTTAATCTAAATACTTGCAGCAAGTCAAAAGAACAGATTGTGATAGCAACTACTTCATTTTAATGGAAATAGTGTATTACAAGAAGGACAAAAGGAAAATTGTAGAAACATTTTCATGGGTCATTGAAAATCTTTGAGTGATTTTGAGTTGTAGAGAAACTTCTGAAAATTGGGTATGTAGTTTCTGTGTTCAGGAATAAGTTGTTAGTGATTGCAAGTCTCATTGCAGTGAAACATCTAAGCATGCTGTGAGGTCTCTGGTATTTGCTCTGTACACAGGCAAGAAAAATTATTTATTCCAGAGCTGCTTCATATCTGTATAGACAATATAACTTAGGGGAAAAAAAGCAACAGCTTGCTTTGTCTCTCCAAATCACATTGATTTGAACTTCTAGGTATCTTATCTTAGACTTTTTTATGATAATGAATTGAAATGCATAACTAGAATTGTATAAGCTTTTTTGTGAAGGCATATTCTGACATTAATAACTCTTTTTTTTCCTGGTATAATAAATCTATTTTGTCAGGAAGAGGTAGAGGGGTGTGTTAACCATTGTCATTCTGCAGTGGAAAGCAAATTTTTTTCTTGCTTTTTTAACTGGATTTTCTGTGGAAGTGAGAGGAGCTATAATCAGTTTTCCTCTTCCTTCCTTCCTGCCTCATTCCAATATCTTCAGAAATTCCTAGTTAATTTGACAATCCACTTAAATTTGACAGTGATTCAGATGTAGATGGTTATTAAATAACTTAAGTTTCTTGAAAAGAAGTAGCCAGGCTGAGATGACAAACCTAAATTTACAAACTCCCTTGAGGAAAGGCTTGCGGTATAAACTCACTTATTAGCATGAGAGATACCCATGTGGGAGTAACCTTATAAATGCTTCAACATTTGATCAGTGTTTTTGCCTTCGTTAGACCTCAAAGTCAGTTAAATGTTGCAATTTCACCTGGCTTCTTACAGCTTTACACCTGACATTTAACTGTTATCCTTAATTACTTTAGACAATGTTATTTATATTTCAGTTGATTTATACCTGAAGTGCTTTTACCAATAGACATGCTGATTTCTTTTTTTATGTGAGTAGATGTATAGCTGTAGTGACCTCTAAGTCTTACTTTAACTTTTATCTGAATACTCTAAAAATGTTTTGTTTTCCTATTTTAATAGTGTCTAAGGTTAAATTTCCCTAAGGTACTGATAAAAGATAATGCCAAGAAAAACCTTGGCAAATTTTCAAGAAGGGCAGGTCCCTTGAGTTGCAAGAATGATGGGTCAAGGAGGAAGCAGACGTGCATTCTGGTAGCCCAAAATAAGAGCTGGATCTCTACTAGATTTAGTCAAGTGAAGCATAGAACAGAAAAGATAGTATACTAATTCTTTCAATTTGGACTCTATATCAAGCACATTTACATCTATCAGCATTAATAAGTAGTAAATAAAATGAAATCATTGTTATGCATCCTCATACTATTTTTTTTTATCCCTCACTTGGGATTTTAATTTCTGGGAATTCAGCAATTTCATTCCTTCTAATTTCCTCTTACATTGTGTTATGTCACCTGCCATCCTTGATGTTTATTTGTACCAAATAAGCAAACTGAGTAATACAGTGCTACGAAGTTGCTTGAATATGCTAAGTTTCTTCCTTTGATTTGCGTAGAGACAGAGTTCACGGTTCAGTACTGCTTATCTCGGAGGAAAAATCCGTGTTATAGCCGTATAATTCTGCAGGAATTTAATACTTTTGCTGGAAACAAATGTTTTTTGTTTTCTAGAAATGATTACTTTCGGGAGATAAGTGTTTGATTCAAAAGAGAATTCGACACAATCTGTCCAGCAAGTTTGCCATATTTGTCAGTAGTATTAGCATCCTCAGTAAGAAATGCAAGCAATTAAAATTTATATTGCTTCATCAGAGCATTATTAGTTTCATTTACACTGATTGACTTATGACTCTTATCTTATCTGAGAAAGTTGTATGCCTATGAATCTAGACCATAGGAGGAATTTGTTTGCCAAGTTTTTGTATACTGTTCCATGTGGAAATACAGTCTTTACGTGTTGAGTCTGTATTTAAAATTAATTTAATGATGATTATAGCTGATGATAAAGCCAGGTTGGAACCTGATAGCTGTATCAGTCAAAATAAATAATTGGTAAGAATTGCAGGTCTCCCCTTTTTCACATTACCTGTAGTATTTAAAAAGATTTACAAATAGGCTATGAAGCTAACTTATTAAATGTCAAAAGTCCACTGACTTTGTGAGGACTGCTGCATTTTTATGGTTTCATTTATTACATTAAATAGTTCCAAGAACTAAGAAAAATACCTCTAACATAATTTAATTGCATTACTTCATGGCATTCAGATAATTGAGGCTGAAGTGAGTTGTCAAGTTAAAGTCACATCATACTCTTGCCTTAGTGGACACCACTTCAATATTGTATTTAGGTTTTGGCCTGATTTTGTGATTGGCTGGAAAACTTAAAGTGTCTAACTGCTACTTCAGGACACAGTCACAGTTGTAATACTGTATTCTGTATAGTACATTCCTTTCCCATCTGAGATTTTTTCAAGCTTTCTGTAGAGGAGAAAAAAAAAAGAACAGCAATGCTAGCTGTATACTCTGTCATCTGCTTAATCCTTATCCCCTTCGCATTGTCAATACTCATCTAATTCCGCTTTAACAACAGTAATTGGCTGATGGCGTAGCAGATATAGATTTGTTTTCCTGATGACTCCTTGACTTTTTTCCTCTGGTAATACTAATAGAATTCCAAATCCTTACTGGTGTGATCATGTCATGAGTAGGTCAACAGTCATGTCAAGGTCCTATTGGAAACTTCATAGCCAACATCTTAATTTAGACTTAGCTATCTTTTTCTCTTGTATGTGCAATTGTAAGCAATTCTTTCAAGTATCAAACTCATTCCATTATAATGCAATTCGTTTGATGCAAAGGGAGGCAGTTATGCATGTGAATTGTTTACTGAATTGTAGTTGGTCACACACAAATTCAGTAAGCCTCTTTCCAGGTGTGGTACATTATCTGAATTAAGTCTGGGGGTTGAAGGAAACAAAATATTGCTTGTTTGCTGAGATTTTCAAAGTTATTTCAGTCTTTCCGTTAATGAGAATTGAAATGGATATCTTGAGTTGCTAATATTAAAGGAAAACATGTCTGAAAATTTGAAATGTAACATCTCTGGGGCAGCTGAGTTGACCCAGTGGTTTTCTACCACCAGAAGGAAAAGGCTTGCCTTCTGGTTTCTTACTTGCTTTAACTCTATCCTAGCTCTTAACCCCATCTCCCACCTGCTCCAGACCGTGTGGTTCCTCCTGTATCTTGCCACAGCTCTGAATTGTAAGATCCATTTCTGAGCTGCCTCAACTCACCAAAACGGGGGAAAAAAAAAAAAAACAGGCTTTTCTTTTGAGGTTAGCTTTCTGATCTTTTTAGTGAACTGGGAGTGGTCTGGAGAAGGTCAGAAACATCAAGTCTGACAGGAAAGTGAAGCTGACAGCAGAGTGGAAAGGGGGATGTGGGACAGCCCCTTTTAGGAGTGAGTCGTGTAGGACAGACTATTTCCTGGTGGGACTTTACCTTTAATTTTTGATGATGTAAGTTAAAATTGAGAAATAAGGCTCCATGAAGTTTAGAAACCTGTCTAGGTTTGATGAACTAATGATAGTCTTTCTCATCCTCACAAAACTTAGTCTTTTCTATTACTTGAAGCTTCATATTTCTTTTTTGCACCAATGCCAGCCAGTTTGGAAAATGGGAAGTATGCCTTGTTGCCTTTTGTGGACTTGAAGCAACATTGCAGAAGTTTTTGATATTGCCTTGACTAAGAACAGAGTAGGCTGCATATGCTCAAGCTGTCAGAAAAACCCAGAACAACTGATTAAACACCTTTTGTCTCTTAAAGCATGTCAGATTTAATTGAGTGGTTAAGAACCAGTTTTGGCAGAGACTTAATCTCACTTAGTCTTTTGGCTAACTGAATAGTACTCAATATTGAAAGGGTGCATGCAGTCTCTTGATAGAGATTTATTCACTTGACCAAGTGCTTAAATTTTACAGGGAAACATTTAAATTCAAGTGCTTTGGTAGTCCTACATCAGAAGCAATGCCTATCTTGGGAATTACCACTGTTAAATCAGCAAGGAATGTTAACCAGCCAGAGTCTACGACCTGACTGACTGCCTTATCCGAGCTCCCTCTTTTTATCCTCTGTCCAAAACCTTCACTTTGTGAAGTTGTTGACCAATTACAGTCAAGTTAGCCATTAACACTTCTCTGTCTAATGTGTTAGCTTGTCCTCTTAATGTGTCTGCGTGAGTGATAGCTAGAAATCAAAAAGAGGTAGGGATGAGAAGAAAATCCCCAAACCACAGCATTTGCTGTTTAGCAGGGAAGTTATCTTCAATATTGGGCTTCTTGTTGCTAAGCCGTGCAGGTCTGACTTCCACTTCAAAGTACAGGTGGGTCTCAAAATTATTATACTTTCTGAGAATCTGATCCAGTGTCTGAAATGTGCTTACAGAAACATTCTTTTAGTCTAAAAAACAACATGAACTGCTTTGCTGTAACTAAAAATGCATACTGTTTGTTGAAATCTTCATCATATTGATTTGCTGCTTCTGGAAAATGAAGCTGAGAAAGCATAAAAATAGTTATCTACCCTTATCTACACATGTTTTAAGTTTTATGTTAAGTTTTTTATGTTACAGTAGGGGTCTGTTACAGGCCACCTGGCCAGGAGGACAGAGCGGATGAGGCGCTTCATAGCCAGATAGGAGCGGCCTCGCGGTCACAAGCCCTGGTCCTCATGGGGGACTTCAACCACCCTGACATCTGTTGGGGAGACAATACGGCAGGGCACAGGCAGTCCAGGAGGTTCCTGGAATGCGTGGACGACAACTTCCTCCTGCAGGTGATAGAGGAGCCAACAAGGAGGGGTGCCATGCTCGACCTTGTGCTCACCAACAGGGAGGGACTGGTGGGTGATGTGAAACTTAAGGACAGCCTTGGCTGCAGTGACCATGACACGGTGGAGTTCAAGATCCATGGGGCAGCAAGGAAACTATACAGCAAGCTCTGTGCCCTAGACTTCAAGAAGGTGGACTTCGGCCTCTTCAAGGACCTGATGGGCAAAGTGCCGTGGGAGGCGGCCCTGGAGGGACGAGGGGCCCAGGAAAGTTGGTCCGCATTCAAGGAGCACCTCCTCCAAGCTCAGCAGAGGTGCATCCCAATGAAGAACAAGTCGGACAAAAAGACCAGGAAGCCCGCCTGGATGAGCAAGGAGCTCCTGGACCAACTGAAAATGAAGAGGATAGCCTATAGAGGGTGGAAGCGGAGACAGATAGCCTAGGAGGAATACAGAGAAGCTGTACGAGTGACCAGGGATCAGGTGAGGAAGGCTAAAGCCCTGAAGGAATTGAATTTGGCAAGGGATATAAAAAGCAATAAGAAAAGCTTCTATAGGTATGTAGGGGACAAAAGGAAGTCCAAGGAGAACGTAGGCCCCCTCCGGAAGGATACTGGTGCTCTGGTTACCCGGGACATAGAGAAGACTGAGTTACTCAATGACTTTTTGCCTCAGTCTTCACTGATAAAGCCTCTTGTCTTACCGCCCAAGCTGTGGAAAGAACTAGCAGGGACTGTGAGGATGAACCACCACCCACTGTACTTGAAGAGCAGGTTCGAGAACATCTGAGGAACTTGAAGGTGCACAAGTCCATGGGACCTGATGAGATCCATCCGTGGGTCCTGAAGGAACTGGCGGATGAAGTTGCCAAGCCACTGGCCATTGTATTTGAGAAGTCATGGCGGTCTGGCGAGGTCCCCGATGACTGGAAGAGAGGGAACATAACCCCCATATTTAAAACGGGGAACAAGGAGGACCCGGGCAACTACAGGCCGGTCAGCCTCACCTCTGTGCCTGGCAAGGTCATGGAGCAGATTCTCCTGGGAACCATGCTAAGGCACATGGAGAGCAAGGAGGTGGTGGGTGACAGCCAACATGGCTTCACCAAAGGCAGATCATGCCTGACCAACTTGGTGGCCTTTTATGATGGGGTGACAGCATCGGTGGACAAGGGTCGACCAATGGATATCATCTACCTGGACTTGTGCAAAGCTTTTGACACTGTCCCACACGACATTCTTCTCTCTAAACTAGAGAGGCATGGGTTTGATGGATGGACCACTCGGTGGATAAGGAATTGGCTCAATGGCCGCACTCAGAGAGTAGTGGTCAACGGCTTGATGTCCAAGTGGAGACCGGTCACGAGTGGCGTCCCTCAGGGGTCCGTGTTGGGCCCGGCCCTCTTCAACATCTTTGTCGGTGACGTGGACAGTGGCATGGAGTGCACCCTCAGCAAGTTCGCCAATGACACCAAGCTGTGTGGTGCCGTCGACACGCTGGAACGGAGGGATGCCATCCAGAGGGACCTCGACCAGGCCAAATGCAAGGTCCTACATCTGGGTTGTGGCAATCCCAGGCACAAATACAGACTGGGTGGTGAATGGATCGAGAGCAGCCCTGAGGAGAAGGACTTGGGAGTGCTGGTGGACGAGAAGCTCAATATGAGCCGGCAATGTGCTCTTGCGGCCCAGAAGGCCAACCGCATCCTGGGCTGCATCAAGAGTAGCGTGGCCACTAGTAGGTGATTCTCCCCCTCTACTCTGCCCTCGTGAGACCTCACCTGGAGTACTGCGTCCAGTTCTGGAGCCCCCAACATAGGAAGGACATGGACCAGTTGGAGAGGGTCCAGAGGAGGGCCACGAAGATGATAAGAGGGCTGGAGCACCTTTCCTATGAGGACAGGCTGAAAGAGTTGGGACTGTTCAGTCTGGAGAAGAGGAGGCTCCGGGGTGACCTTATCGCGGTCTTCCAGTACCTCAAGGGGGCCTACAAGAAAGATGGGGAGAGGCTGTTCAGGAGGGCCTGTTGTGATAGGACAAGGGGTAATGGTTTTAAAATAGAGGGAGGTAGATTCAGATTGGATATTAGGAAAAAATTTTTTACCATGAGAGTTGTAGAACACTGGAACAGGTTGCCCAGAGAGGTGGTGGATGCTCCATCCCTGGAGACGTTCAAGGCCAGGTTGGATGAGGCCCTGAGCAACCTGATCTAGTTGGAGATATCCCTGTTCCTTGCAGGGGGGTTGGACTAGATGACCTTTGAAGGTCCCTTCCAGCCCTAACCATTCTATGATTCTATGATTCTATGATTTTTCCCCTGTTCTGTAACTGAAGCAAGACACAGTCATTTAGGATGTTAATCTGTAGTTTTAGAAACATAGACTGCCTAAATATCTAAACTTGCAAGAACGATAATACTGTGTTATGCTAAATTCTTACCTTGAAATATTTTCATTCTATAATGTTGTGTGTGTAATGACAATACTTAATGTACAAATAAGTGGAACTTCAGAATTTTTTGTCTACACCGTAAAATATATAATCATATTCATTGGCCCAGCAAGGTAATTCTGTGTCCAGTGTAAGTTTAGCTTCATTTTGTATACAGTGAGTATATTATTTTCTGGTTTGAAGGGAGTGGCTGAACTCAATTCCCCTGTTTAAGGAAGAATTTGAAATAATTTAGTTGAAATATTTCATTTCTCTTAAACTTGCGTGTATCCTTCAGTGTTACTGTTGTCTGCATTAATAATATATGACAATCTAGCTATTAATCAAACTGAGATATGAATATAGCAACTAATGATAAACAAAAGTACCTTGAAATTACTTTTGTTATCAACCTGAAACTCAAACCAGTCTTTCTCAAAGAACAAAAATCTGGATTTGACTGTGGTAGTGTTTTAATTAGAAAATCTTTTACTAGCTTCTTTCACCATCAGCATACCTGTCTCATTTCATTCTCATTTTTCCTCTCATTAATCGTTTTGTCTGGAAGACTGAAATACATTGTGGTTATCTAACTAGCTGAGAATTCAGATTTGAGGTAATGTCTTATTTCACTTCACCATGAAGACAGCTGAGCAATGGAAGAGGTTGCCCAGAATGGCGTGCAGTCTCCATCTTTGGCAGTTTTTGAGACCCTGCTGGATAAATCCTTGAGTAAACTGATTTAACCTCAGATCTGAGGAGCAGGGCACTGGATGAGAGACCTCCTGATGTCTCCTCCCACCTGAATTACTAATTGATTCAAGCCAATGATCCCATCGTATCATCCTATTGTATTGTGAAGTACCACATCATAGCTCTCTAATTGTGTTTTCTTTTTAATATACATTCAACTGCCTTGTTACATTAATTTTATTTAACCAGTTGTCATATGGTTAAGAGAATGTAACCTGGGGTCTGAGAAATAGACCAAAAATGTTTTTAATATATATATGTGTATTTCCTCATTACAAGCAAGTCAATAAATGAATAAATCTTTTTTAAAGGTTAGCCTTTGTTTTATTATAAAATGAATGTCTTTCTGTCAGTATATTCTATGAAATAATTTCAATAGGCATGAGGTGCTTTAAAAAGTTATTATGAAATAGTGTTTTAAATTATAAAATTAATTAAAAGGCTTTTTGACTTAATAATGTGAATAGTGTAAAAAGAATCGAAAACTTTCACTATGATGATTCGCCCGAACTTATTTGCTAATATCATTCTTTAGAGAAATGTTTTCTTGTTTGTTTTTTTTTTATAATATATATTAGACTTTCTCGTGGTTGAGCTTGTTGGCTTTTGGATTCCATCTTCCTTGTTCAAGGTAGAATAGTTTAAGTCTGCAGTATAGCCTTTATTTCAATAAAGAACTTGAAACAATCTTCTATCGTAATCTTCCCCTACGAACACCCTGAAGGTTAACAATTTATTCTGTCTCTTAAGGAGAAGTTAAATGGAACAGCTGAACTGGCTTAACAGCTTGCAGTCCCTAAAGGAGGAGAGGGTAAAAGGATGCACATTCTCCGTTGATCCTGCTTCTTTCCATCTAGTGGAATAGCTCAGTATTTCACTGAAATTACTCAACTTGAAATTGTTCACTTGTGTGCACCCTCCCACCCCTCAGCATTTCAGTGGGTTGAATCAGCTCACTAAATCCAATAAATGTCATAGCTAGTGGAAGGTGCCAAGCGATATGAGAGGAACATAGGAAAGGATGGATTAATAACACCATTTCCCCTCTCCAGTTGCAGTATGCTATTAAGTTATTTTAAGCAGTTCTACTAAAAAAGAAATTAAAAATTTCAGAGCAAGGCTAGATCTGGTGTAGTCTAGAAAAGGTAAATATTGAAAGAAAGCAACCAAAAACATTGGCAGATTAAACTTTTACTGTTTTAATTGGAGGAGCTCATCAGTCACTTCTAACATGTTTACATCTTGAGACTTCTGTTTCTTGTCAACTTGTCACATACTTGTATTTGGTTTTTTGTTGTTTTCGCAAAGTAATAGGTACTTTCTGAATGTAAAAAACCACTGTCCCTGCCACAAGGTGACAACAACATACGTGCAAAGGAGATTGAGGGAAATAATGTAGCAGGATATTTGACTGTTGGCTGGTAAATAAGAATAAGCTGTTTGGGTTTTTTTTTAATTAACTTGTCAGTATAAATCAGCTGGATTTCCTGTGGGCAGCATAGCAGATGAGGGTCTTCCAAAGGGAATTAACTGGAGGAAGGGTGAAAGCTGTACAGATAAATTCATGAAAAATGTTCTGTGCACAAGAAACAGGAAGAAGTCAAAGAACTGCTAATGCTAGGAGCATTAAAAAAAAAAAAAATTGCAGAATCTGGTCTCCATGACAAGGCAGAAGGAGTTGGCATGAAAGGAAACAGGGAAAAATGTGTGTGGGACATGAAAAGTTAGGGAAGGCCTGAGATAGATTTTTTGAGATACTGGTGGTAGAATTCAAATAATCCTGAAGTCTTTGAGTTTGAAACCTGAACATTTGCCTAAGTGAGACTAGCAAGCAAGGAGGAAGACTGAGACATTGGTATCACTGGTGGTCACAGCTTTGGAGGGTTATTAAGAAGTTTTGGAAAAAGGAACAAGGAACAGGTGGTTTGGGTTTTGTGGTGTTCTTTCAGAACTATATTAGTATTAAACTTACCCTGAGATGTCTAGGTGAGGTTTCAGAAAAGGAGTTGGGATATGGGTTAGATGAAAGCTAACAAATGGGAGATAGGCACATTTGACAACCATCAACATGAATGTTCTGTGCTGCAGAACCTCAGCTGCCTCTCAGTTTTTCAGGCTGCGGAGCTAAACATCCTGTAGAGTACAGACCTAGCTTAGTGTCAACCCAGCAGGTGCTTTGAGTAGTTGAAGGACAACCCCCTCCATCTGATTCTGTTGCCAAGAGAAATTAGCTGAAACACTGTTTAGAGAGAATTCTGAGTGTGATGTTGAAATTACTTCCCATTTCAATCAGGCAGAGCCCAGGACTGATCTGCTGAGCACACAGGAAGATGTAGAGTTTCTCCAAGGATTTCTACATAGGAGAAAGTTCAAAGAGAATGAGTGTTTAGAGCTCTCTGTCATAGTGAAGTCCAGATTCTTGCACAGCCATGATTTATTAATTGCATTGGAGATGGTGACCAACAGCAGTGAAAGAGCTAACCAGCTTGAGAAGTTGTTTCATAGAGACTAAAGAATTTAGTTTTGGAGCCTAAACTTTTAACTTCAGCACTTGTGAAGAGACTGGGAATTTTTTTAAGTGTGATCCAGAGCTGTATGTTTCAGCAATTTCCTTTCTCTTCTCCTGTCACCATTCTACCCCTAACAGACTTATCTCTGTTGGTAGAGGTTGCACATTCTGTATACAAGTATTTTGACTATTATAAAATATAACCCTTGCATATCTAAACCAATACCGTTTGTTTTGCATATTAAGATACTAGCATGACTAAATCAGTTTCATTTTCAATGTACTTTTTTCAGTTATTGTATTAAAAGAAACCTAAGTTTCTGTGAACTTGAGTCTTTTATCAAATGAGTTTAGGAGCTCACTTTACTTATTCGCTTGCTTGAGCCTGAATTCTCTATTTCCTTCAGAAATTTCTTTCTGTGCTTTCATACTGTCACAACATTATTCTGTTCTGAAGCCTGATTTTTATGGTGGTATAATAAACAGACAGAGTATGTTGATACAAAACAAGACATCTACTGGTTTTGACACTGAGAATTAATTATGAAATAAAAGACAGATTTGTGCTCAGGCTAGAATTAGCCTAGCAGTTCAAAATGTAAGCAGTCACCTTGGAATCATGTAACAAAACGTGACACCCTTTCTTTTACTATAGGCTAAATATATCTTGTGAACTTTAGTTAGATAAATCATCTGTGTGTCAATTCTATCTGTTATTCTCTTTAATTTGGAAAACAGTTGTTGCTTTTGTTTGACAAGCACAGAGTTCATATTTGTTAAATATTAAAAAAAAAAAACCAAAAAAATGGTTATGCCTTTTAAAGTGGTTTAGATTATTATCAGAGAGGTTGTTGATTCTTACAAGAAAAAGGTGACATTCAGCACATCATTGGTAGCCAATGTTAAATTAAGTAAAGTTTCAAAAGAGTATCTATAATACCGTTTTTCAAACCCTTTAATTAGTTTTTGCATGGCATACCTTACACAAAGTGCTGGCATCGTATTTTGCTCTTGTTCCTTGCAAGTGAACACAATTTGAATGCCTTTAATGCAACTTTCCTTATTTTATGGCAACAAAGACTCCTCCAAATATCTTGTGCTGGTTAATACAGGAAAACATTGTGTTAGTGTGTTAATCTTGAGCGCACAAAGAACCACTGGAGGGTAAGAGGAGGGCATCTGTTGGATAAGCTTTCAATATGATGGGAATGATAACAGACCTACGACTGGTGCAAAAACCAGCTAATCTTTTACAGTGTGCGATTAAAACCAATGCATATCTTCTTTTCAAAATTTGTTTATTGATGCAGAGGGGAACAGCCCTATATTTCCTAAGTAGACAAAGAGGGAACTTTTGGGAAACCTGGCCTTTCTGAGCTGCCACAATTTGTACTAGTTGCAGTGACCACTTTGAGTTTTCAGGCCTACGTGTTCTGGGTGGGTTATTTTTGTGATGGATTGTCACTGTGATGGACGATCCCCTGCTACCTCCTCTATATATTTGTCAGTACAATAGTTGTTGTAGTAGTCTTTAGACTTTTATAGTGAGAATTCTTGGGAAGATCAAGAAGTTATAAATGATCTTCTAGTTTTGCATAACTAATGAAAAAGCTTCTTTTATTAGAGTGAAGGAGTGATTGTGAGGAAGAAAACAAAGATGCTGAGAAATCAGCTTTGGAAATCAGTAATTAATTTCTTCATTTCCTACTGAACATAGGACAGACAGTCTGTATGCATTTTCTAGTTCCACTGTGATTGAAATTCCAACACAGATTGGACTGTCCTTTAGAAGATAGGGATTTTAAGATTTACAAAAGACTTTAAACTATTGATGTTGCTTTCAGAAGAGTTTAGCAATTGTGTACATTATAGAGATGACTAGCAATTAAAATATTTACAAAACAATATGTAATAATATGTAAACACTTTCCTAGGCCACAAAGTATGGTAATTCTCAGACATTTATGCTACCTTCTGCTTAGTTGACAGTGAAGCCACCGGCAGGCGACTGTTGATTATTTTTCAAACTTACAAAAGCTTTACACGTAGAGCTAGCTGATTGCTGCCAAGAAGGGTATTCTTAGGTTTTGTACATGAATGTTTAGTACGTGCATTAAAGAGCTCTTCAGAGCTCTCTTCCAACATTAACTATTGCTACGAGCTGGCAAGCATTAAGGTAAGACTAGAAGTTTTAAGTTAGCATACATCCAAGTTTGTGGGAAGTTAGCTCTGGCCCACGGTCCCTTGCTCAGTGTCATATAAGAAGTTGCATGCATAAAAAAATATTTTGTGTGTGCACATTTTGTGAACATTAACAAAAGGCAGACATGACAATCTGAGGTTAAGTCTTTAGGTTTCAGTTTTATACACTAACTTGTTCTATTTAATAATGCTTCCATTAAGCAACGTGTATCACTTTAATTACCAACGCTGATGAAGTTTCATTTTGACTTAGAACAGATACATGTGTATTCATATGTTTTTTCATAAAATGAAGGAAACTGGGACTTTTGGTGTCAACTGCAGGAATGAAATGAATGTGGAATGGAATCAGTTCTTTGCTCATTAAATCCAAAAGCACCCGCTGTATGATTATTTGGCTGTAAACCAAAAAAAGAATGGTTTAGTTAAAACCAGGGGGAGGGGAGAAATCATTTAATCAAATTTATACAGCTTCCTGAAAGTTACTGGAACTGAAGTAGTTGGTGATGTAATGTATGAAGTCAAAGAGTATTTTGCTGTGCTGAGGAAAACTAATGGAAACATTCACTTGGGGTAAGACAAATGGTATTAAATGAGAAAACACACCATGAATTGCAAATGGAGCTGAGTTAATTTGTTGCTACAGTAGTGTTGCCCTACTGTTAAATGAAGGCTGTGTAATTATCTTGCTGGCAGAGATAATGTCAAAACCTCATTTCTCCTTACATGCCTCATTTTTACATGAGGGCTAATTGAGCTGCAAGGTGACAACTGATTATATATGGCTATCATCAGGTCCTCTTGCTCAATTTGCAAATAATGTTATCTTTTTTAAGTGATGATTTTTATCACGTCAAATTAAGGCATTAAAAAAACTTTTTAAAGCTATTTTAGTAATTTGTAGCATTGCATTTCTGTCACCATTTTATTTATATTTTTTCAGCATTAATTAATTCTTCCTCTAAGATTCTGGACATCCGTTTACTTGCCATGCCTTTATTTAAAGCACAGACCTGTGTACTAGTCAATTTGCTTCATACCTTGTGATCATTATGAATGAAAAGGCACTTTATAATCCCAAATGTATTAAGTTTTCTTTAACTTTTCTGTTGAGTTTCTTGTTTATTGGAAATGCTGCTGAATTATTTTTTGTTAATAAATATTTGATTTAACAAATACCTAGATTTAAATTTCTTTCCTTATGCCCAGAGAAGCTCAAGGATGCTGTGTCAAATAAAAGCATTCTCTCACTGCCTGTTGGCTTTATGAACACCAAGGGGCCACTTTCTCAATGTAGAACTAAAGGCTAATGCCGTTTGTTCTCCTTCATCTCTGCTTTGCCCATTGATGCAGTGCAGTCTCTTTCCAGCCTCTCCAAGTGTTTTGAATCTAGCTACATTCACAAAAACTAAAATAAAACTAGTTCATTTTGCATTCTTCTAATGTAAAGGAGCAACCAGGATTTCCATGTTCCTACCCAGAAGTGGTGAGGTGCAGAAGCGGCATGTGAGACGAGCCTTAAGAACATGCTTGGAAAAAGAACTTTCAAAATCTGGCACTAATTCTGAAAAAAATTTTCACAACTCGTCATAAATTTCTTATGTTATTTGGAAAACTATTCATAAAGTTTGTGCAATATATTTGACACAGAATCTATTCTGAAATCATCATAGTATGTTGACTGCACTTTCACCTTGCAGATGCGACTTATACTTAAATGGAACCTGGAAAGTTTGATACCCTTTTAATGACTGGCTTGTGTTTCAGAGTACTCAGACTCTTACCAGGGGTTTGATTGTAGTCTAGATGGTGTTTTATAACAAATCTAAGATAGGATGAAAAAGTAGACTCAGCCAGTTTGTGTTGCATTAAATACATTTCAAAAGTAAAACATAACTTGTAACTGATTGAAGTGTAATAATATGACACCCTCTGGTTTGCTAAACCCCTATGCTTAGTCAGGATTCAAAGCAAATATACTTTTTCATTCTGTTACCCTTTTATTAAAATCAAATATGTATTTTTATATTTTTAAGGAGATTTACGTTTTCATCAGGCATGATAGACTTGAGCCCTGACTTGGACTTTTAAATAAGTGAAATAATGATGCAAGACTGTCTATGTAAACAGTCTCCTCTTTTACTTTGTTAGACAATAACAGAATAAAGTTTTGCTTTGAGATGAAAAACCTGAAAGGTGCTTCAGTATTTTCTTATACTGACACACTTTTCCAGACTATTTGTATCTTGTAGTGTAGGGAAAGATACTCCTCTTTATTGGAAACCTTATAACTGAGACCTTAAATCATTTACTTTGATAGTTCTGTGTTTGGAAATTAAATGATGCTGCTTAAAAAAAGAAATTGCTCCAAGACAATTCTCTCTCTTGCTTGTCTGCCATCGAGGAAGGGAAGAAAAAAAAATAAATCAGAGAGCTTCTCCTGGATGAAAGGAGTTACTTGAAAGTGAAATGTGAAAATCCATCAGTGATATTTTAATAATGCTGGGTCATGTTGAGTTCTGAATAATTTAATCATTTGGTGTATGTTTGCACTTCTGTATGAGACTTTGTTGGAAAATACCTTTTTAATGACTGACTTGAATCTTGAACTATTTTTTTAATAACTTCAATGTTCATGTGATAGTTCTATAAATCTGAGAGAGTATAGTAAGTTTTTACTTATTAAATTCTTCATAAATATAACACAGTTCTCCCTTTTGCAATAAAGCTAACATAGGAACTGTAAGGATACTGCTGATCTAACAATACCAGAAAATGTAACTTTTTTCTTGGGTTTAAGCAGCATATGTAACCATTAACCAGATCAGACTTATGTCGTCGTTTTTTGTTTTTTGAAAACTGCACCTTTTGAATGACTTCTAGGTAGAAGCGTTTCTGCTGTGTTTACTTAGTACTTACTGTGAGGTCCTAGTTAACCCTCTTTACTGATGACCTTCAGCCCAGCTTAAGCCTGAACAGAATTCTAATTTTTTCCTTTATCAAGCTACTTGACTGAAACCTTGACTTGTTCCCTCCTGCCATAAATGACTGCCTGTAATGAACAGCCGAAGCATTACTATTGGTTTCCATATATTGAGTTTTAGCGGATTTAGAATATTGTGGACATTACAGAAATTAACAGGTTTTCTTAATAATATATTCTTGATTGCTAATAGAAGATAAATCTGTGCTTCACAAGATTTTCACTTCAGGTAATGGTAATTGTTCAGATAATGAAAAAAGTGACTATTAAGAGTACTATAATAAAACCAGAAAATATTTTAGTAAGTAATGGGAGTGGAGGAGCCGATGAGAAACCAGTATTGTTCTTTCAAGACAGCATTTATCTACTCGAATATTTACCAATACTGAGGAAAACTTCAGTGATGAGTAACCAATTTCCACTTTTAAAGTATTTATGCAGTAAGTAACTCGTGGTAAAAGTACAAGATTCTTTACATGGAATTATTTTCTTAAGCTACTTATTTTCTATTTGTTTAACGTTAGCATGCTGCGTACCATGTTGTTTTGTAGTCTTAAGAAAGCCTGTCTGAAAAGTACACTCCCATTGTACTTAAGATAACATTAATTCTTTATAGTTACATAAAATAAATATTAGTTTACAAATACAGAAGATTCATGATGCTGACTCACTGGATTCGAAGCAGGTATAAAGTTTTATGTTGTTAAAGAATTAGAACCTCAGGGACACTCTGAAGCATGTGTATACCGTAACTACAAACAAAATCTGGCATTCTAAAATGTCCAAGATAATGGTTCCAGACATACCAGGAGTAACATCGGTAGTATTCACTGCAGGTGTTCGTGGGGACTTGCGGAGCTCTGTGGATGTTGAGCTGCCCTAGCTGGTGACCTCATAATTTCCAGAAGCAGGTGGAGGTGGCAATTATAGCTATGGCCACTATCTTGAACCTTCTGTAGTAGGTGATGAATTGTAAATGGCTAGACCCGGTGCACAACAATAAACTCAAATAAATCTTCAATGTGTAATAATGACAAGACTGAAAGACTGGCAGTTATAACAAGGCTGCTGTTGTCACCCACTTTACTGTAGCCTTGATATCCATCATTATCAGCTGGAGCTAGCTCAAGAGTCGGACAAGAAGGTCTGAAGAAGGATGAGTTGTTTGCGCTGAAGCGTCCAGTAGGTCCCATCTGGCAGAGAGTAAATGGGATTTTTTTGCCTGTTCGCTGGGCCAGAGCTGTCCATCATTTTGGGCAGATATCTGATCACTTCATGCTGTGGGACAATATGGCTTTGTGCTGTTTGGTACAGCAATGGCAATTAAAATAACTAAATTTTTCATTTATTTTGAGCTTCTGTTTTACCTTAGCCAAAGGTGATCCTAAGAAGTGATCTTTACATTAACAGAGGTTTTTATTTCTTGGAGTCAGGAAGTAAAGTTAGACTCGTCAATGCTAAGTTACTGAAAACTTTAAGGTGGTAATGCAAAAAGATTTACAAATACATGTGCAATGGAGTTTTTTGTCTGTGTTTTCCCAGCAGCATGCTTTAGACTACCTGAAAATACAAAATAGATCACAGAAACTGGCGAAAATGAAAAAATATCACAAATGCTACTACAGATGTAGCAGGGTTGCATAGGTCCTGGCAAGTTGTTTGTAATTACTGTAGATCCTAATTGTATTAATGCATCTCAACTTGATACTTTCCTCTGCTAAGTATAACTCTGCTGATTTTACATCACATATGTAGCTTTCACATGTATTTATCAGACAAGCATGAAGAATTATTCCAAAAAATGTTGTACACCAGAAATAAAAATGTGAAAACTGAATACTGCTTAGTTGAACATGGCAGCTTATCTAATATTCATTTGATCTTTAGGCTTTTCAATGAGATCATAGGGATTAATCAACATAACATGTTAATCAGCGAATCCCAGATTGATTCCCTCTTCCCCCCCTTTAGAGGTGTAGCGCTTCTTCAACAGAAGACAATTGAGTTTATTGAATATTAATTTATGAAGTCAATATAATCGTGCTTGGTAAATTTGTTTTGTACTTGCGTTTTAAGATACTTAGTTGGAAGAAAAAAAATCATCAGATGTCATTTTAAGATGAAGATGATTTTATTAGAGGTTAGAATTTTATAGTATCTCGATTGCAAGCTGCTTAACAGCAGTTTTTTCTGTAAAGCTGTCTTATTTTGCATTCAGGGTAGGCTCTTACAAAGCTTAATCCTGGCTTTAAAAGATTCAAAGTTGTGCAGTTATGCATTATAGATATGTAGAGTCAGGTGTTCTTTTAATTTTAAAAGTATTAAGTGCAATGGGAGAATATTATTCTAGCTTGTACGTTTTTGTTTATATTTCAAAAGTGTTACATTTTATACATGCCTCAGCTGTGTGATCAGTTGGTTTACAAACATTTTAATGTCTATGATGATTAAAAGTCTTTTGAGATTTCTTTCCTTCCATGATGCAGGTTCAATAGCTAATGTCCGGGCCAACTGACATACCATCATTCATTTTTTTCTGTATTTCATAATAAATCTTGAAGCCTGGAGGCGTCAGACTCATGCAGATTTCTCTGCATTTTAGTGTCTTGACAGAATAACAACTTCAAAATTTAAAGTAGCGGCATATTGTATTCCATCTCTATAGACTTAGCTTGAAACAGCGGTAGCCGCACAAAAATATATGTCAAGAACACTGTTTTCTCATATTGGAATTTAGGCAATTTGTTTTCAGTCAGAGAGCTGTTTCTAACCTATTTTTGGAGCTCCTCTGTGGCCTGACCATACGTTCTAACATAATTTATGGTGGCACAGTAACATATGGACTTTTCATCATTGTCCAGCTGAAATCCTCTGTTGGACATGGATGCTACCCCCATATGCAAGCTCCCAGGGCAGGTGTTTTAGAGTACTACTTAGTTTTGTGTAAACTGAATTCGTCAGTGTGTCTAGCGTGGTGTCAGGGTTGTTCTGTGCTTTTTCTTTTGAACAGTAGTAAGATTTTTTTTGTGTGTGTATTCTATCTGCAGATCATCCATTAAATTTGGCTTTTATTTTTTTAGTAAATAAGCTAAATAGTTATTATTGTGTTGGAGTGCATCATAAGACCACCTAACAAAACACAAAGCTTCGAATTCTCATTGGGCTGGACAGTACAGAAATAAAAAGTAAAAAGTAATCCTAGACCCAGGGAGCATTACAGCTTTAAATATCTAGAACAGTAGAAGCAGGAAGCAAAAAGACTATCTCACAAGTAGTTATACCTTGTGACTGAAAAAATTTTGTGTTTGTAACCAGTATGGATTTTTTTTTTTCTATTACTTTTTGATAGGGTTGGATTGGGTTTTGGATGTGAGAGCATGATTTGAAGAAGGAGGGAAGACAGCAAGGGACTAGTGTGGAAAAAACAAAGGAAGGTAGCAGAATAGAATGGGAAGAATTTCAAGACAAGTCACTGAATATAACTAAATTGAAATAAATAAGAGAAAGTATTTTAAGTGCTTTGGTTTATCTTCCATGAAAGAACTGATGTAGCAAATAGTATGCAGGTGATATTAAGAATTTTGTGATAGTAACTGGGAACTATGAAGTGATATAAAAACTAATAGTTAAATAATGTTTATTAATGTTGTCTAATTTAAAGTTACAAAAATCTTTCTCAATATACCCGTGCTTATTAAAATCTATGTCTGACCACATTGAAGCACTGAGAGATATTAAAAATAACTTGCACTTAAAGGAGAGTTCTTTTCATTCCCTAATTTTTTCTTCTTGGTGTCTTTGTTTTCTATACCTACTAAAACTTAACTGCACTATGTTAGAAGATGTAGTTTGGTTTTTTATCAGCAGTATGGCTCCAAAAGATCGCTTTATTTTTCTGTTGACTAATGACTGACTCATTTACTACTAAGAGAGAATAGCAAGACTCAAAAGATGTAAACATCTACAAACTACACTTCAATAAATATTTTATTGATTTCTAGTTGCTAGAGAAAAATAGAAAGTATTTTTTTAATATTTGAAAATATTATTTAATTATTTAAAATTATATTTAGAAAAAAAAATTCAGTTCCCTAGTGTCCTATTGAGTAGTTCTCTACTGTCAGATTCAGTTGCATGGGCATTTCAACATCAGGCCAAAAAGAAGTCACACACAGAAATTCATAGAATTAGCAAATGTAGAAATACGACTGCAACCTGTTTTTTCTTGCAGAGCTGACGCACTTGAGGCAACGTTGTAGGCAAAGCAAATTCCTTTCCTGACACAAAATTTAGATTTCAGAGCCTTCTCAAGAAGATACCTAAAGCAGCAAAGGCATCCTGGGAAACAATGCCAGTGGTGGTGGTGGTGGTATAGCAGAAGCATCATCTAGTCTTCGCATAGCTCCTTACCATTCGTAGTGCTGAACAGAGTAAGTGCAAACCCTAGGTTCATCGCCCATCTCTGTTAGCAAAGCTCTTGAACCCACGTCTTGACTCTCAGCCAACAGTCTCCGTAACAGCCAGCTTACAGTGCTGGGTACTGGCACCATTCTCTCTTGCCGTTGATGTTGTGTCACTGAGCAGAACGAAAAGTAGAACTTGTGGGCAAGAAGCAAAGCAAGCAAGAATGTAGGCTGTTGGTTGAACTCCTAGATTTCCCTTCTGGGGTTACTTCTGGGGTTTCTCCAATGACTGTTATAACATGTGAATCTACACATAGGACTGTTTATACATACTTTTAAGTTATCCTTCAGTAAAAAAAAAAAATATTTTTTCATAAATACTACAGTTTTCCACACTGACTCAAGAGTTAGAAAGTGACTGTGTAGCTGCAAAAGAGCTGGCTTAGGATCACGTAGGTGTGACACATTGACAGGAAGAAATTCCCAAGTTCTTTTCCAACTAAACTTTGAGCACACTTCATATCTAATTTGACAAAGAAAAGTATTCTGGATTATTACTTTTAAAAGAGTTTCAAGCTTTCTTACAGCAGTGCTCTGATAACCTTCATCTTCTTCAGTTTGATTATCTGACTAGGTTTTCTCTTTAAAAAAAAAAAACAAACAACCTGCAAACAGAAAAAGCTCCAGTAATACTCTATAATTACTTTGGCATCAGAAATCTGAACTATAGTACTGTATATTAATTGAATCAGTGACTGCATTTAATTTATGATGAAGTTTCTTTGTTAGTATGGTAGAATCGAGGTACTGCAGTGATGTATTCTGAAAACCTGTGTGTAAAAGGTCAGTATTCTCACAATCAGCCTGATACTGCTTGTTATACTAATGTGTTTATCACCTGTAGCACTGTAATGATGTTTTTTCTCTTCTACACCTACAGTTCCATGGTTTTTTTACACAGCAGACCTTTTAGCGTGTAAAGAATTAGTACAAGAAAACCACATGAATTTATAGTTTTGTACATAGAAACCTATTGTTTAACAAAAATTATGATGGAAGCAGATTCTGACAGAGGTCTCTTTAGTCTGTTCTCAGCAGTACAAGATGCATTTTAATTCAATGCCTCGAACACTCTCAGATTTTTACTTAAAACCATTATTTCCATTTTTTTCAACTGTTCCCTGCTTGATCTTCATACCATAAAAACATTGCTCAGGGTTTTGAAACGTCATAACCGTCATGCCAATCCAAGAATCTTCAAACAGGTGTAATCCTGCTTTGTTTGTTTATTTTGTTCCAGTAGTGCTTATATGTAAAAAGGAAATAGTTCTATCCAAAGAATAAATGGAAACAGTTGTGATAGTTTGGCCCATTTTTGTATAGATGTATTGCAGCTCAACTTCGTTTTTCTTTAATATGGTAGAGCAAAAGCACCTTTTATAATATAAGCATCTCTATGTCAGGAACTGTCTTGAAAATCTAGGCCTGTTTTATTATAAAGCTCAGACTCTTAACTCAGGTATCGTTACTGATATTTTTAATTACGTCTGCTCTGTCATTTCTACTCTTTGCATTTGCAGACAGTTTATTCTGGAGAAAAAACATTTCATCATTTAAATCTATGATATGAACTGGTTATTTGGATGTAATCCACAAGATAAATTGTGAAAGACTCTGGAATCTCTTAAAATGGTCTTTCATTATGTCAAGTAAAATTTTTAGAAAGCCTATGTAATTACACATGGTAATTGTATAATTGCACATCTTAATTATTATATTTCTTACTTAGCAAGTTATGTATTTGCACTAGTTATGCTACTAAAATGTTTAGTTACTGAATTATAGTTGCATATTGAGGGGGCTATAATCTGCCAGCTGAAAGCAAGTTTGTAGCTAGCATTCTGCAAACCTAGTTTTGTTTAAAATAAATATATTTAGCATAAAAACGGTGGTATACTATTGTGGTTGTCTGGGTTTGAACAGAAATAACAAAATGGTTGTCTGAGAGAAATATTCATGATGATATAGCTGAAGACAGGATAAGGATATACCAGCAGATGGAATAGTAGAAAAAAAATCAGTATGCAGTATTGTTTTTTAATTATTATAACAAATCACAAATAAAACCAGTTTTTATAACAAGAAATTATCCGTAACTACTCTTTATACCCACCTCACATAGTCTTTCACCTCTAATATTCCAGTATCCCATCTGGGCTACCATTATTTTTTTTAATTTTTTTGTAATATATATGGTACTCCCTTATTTAATCACTGTGGAGAATGCTCCCAGCCTTTGTCATATCAGTCAATAGTGTGTGTCAGCTTTGACTTAGCTTTCTTTCTAAATCGTGTTATTTGGCTGTCTTGCTAAGGAACAGCCTTTCTTTTTCTGTCTTTCTACACAGTTTTAATCTTTTACTCAGGCTCCCATCTTTCAGTATTTTCAGTTAGTTTCTTGTCTAGCCTTGACAAAATCATTCTTGCCTGTTTATATCCATTTAGAATGTGGTTACAAAGATTGTTTTCTTAGCTGAATGTCTTTGCAGTATCATCCTTCCACTGTCTTCCCTTTCCAATTTTATTTTTTCAAAATTAAGGTGCCATGCTGGATTTGTGTGGTGGGGTTATGGTAGCAGAGGAGGGGCTGCAGAGAGAGCCCCTGTAAAGAGAAGCGAGAAGCTTCCCAGACTCCAAAACCAGTCAGACCTGTCTCTGGCCAGGTCTGACCCACTTCTGGCCAGGGCCAAGCCAATCTGCACCTCTGCAAATGCCTTACTTAAGAAGGGGGACAAAGGAATCCAAGCCAGGTGGGACTTGCAGTGAAGAGAGGGGAGAGGTTGGTGCTGGCCCTTTCCCCCCAAACTGTTCCACTACTACTCAATTGGAGATGGCCATGACGGTGTGACTCGGTGAGTTAAGATATGAGAAACCAAAGTCCTATCACCACTATTGAATCCGTGTGGTCCCAGAAGGTGTCCTCTTTTATGAGATGATTGGTTGTTTCATAGCAAGCAGCTGCTTCTGCTTTTTACAAGAAAAGGCAGTGAAAGAATGGAGAAAGCCCTCACTGTGACAGTGTTACAAATGCCAGTCTCTATCCCCTTGAACTGAGTTTTGATAAACCAGTATTTTCTGAGGAAGGGGGATGAAAGTTTAACAAAATAATTCAGACTCACCAAAAACCAGGAGCCTCTTTCAAAAGGAGAGCTTGAGAGCTGTGAAAACTGAGTTGTCTGTACTTGCCACGATAACTTTTACATTGCCTGCACGCTAGCTGCTGTGACTTATTTTTTGTTGGGTTTTGTTTTCTCCAGTTTTGCATTCTTAGCTTTTTGCTGTTTAGTATCTTTGTGGACCACCACTAGGAATATGTCTATTGAAAGACGATTCCCCGTATATAATTATTTCTGAAGATGTTCAGCTGTGGTTTTAATCCATTATATATATACTAGGTGGTGTATTGATTTTCGACTAATGATAACTTTTAATAGACCTGTCATGCAGTATCAAGTCAGATTCTTTGGAGAATTCTTTAGGCTTAGATGTACTTCGTAATCTATATGATGCTGCAAGTATATTCACCTTAGAACAGTTGTGTTATCTCAATTGACGAGACTTAAGATGTTCTTCCAAGCATGCCAAGAAGTTCACTGTCGCTTACTCAGGTTATTACAGAAGAGATGGTGTCTTGCACCAAAACCAGGAAACAAGCCTTACTTATTTTTCACAAACACCGCTGAATATCAGTAGCGGTGATGTGTGTTTACTTAGTTTGTATAATTAACACCAAAGTGAATTTGGAGTGAGATAAGAAGAGTTTTATTTTTGCCAAAGATGTGTATGTGTTAGGTGAGAACAAGAGACTTTGGAGTAGAAAAAGTAAACAAATTTTGTTTATCTCTCAGCTTCACTGAATAGATGCAGACAACTGATCTGCACTGATAGCAGGATCCTCAGTTGCTATTTCCATGGATGAACTCTTGGTCCTTCCTGTGTAGTAATCACTGACAGTTGCTTAGTCTTAGCTTTCCTCAAAAAGTATTCTTTCTGCAGTTCCTAAACTATAACTTATATTCGCTCTACTACATAATCATATGTTTATAGAAGCTGTTCTCTGACACGAGTTCTTAAATATCTCATTTATTTTGTGACTATTGAAAAAGGAAGATATTCTTAGTGGTTGAGTAGTTATCTGATTATTATCAAGAACACTTTTAACTTAAGAGACTATTAAAAAAAAAAAATCAGCTTTTACTCTTTCATCTTAATTTCCTCATATGACTGCTGACATTTTAGTCTACGAGGATTGTATGTTCCATTTTTCAATTGGAATACCTTTTGTCTAGTAATCATTTTTTTGTTCATAGGAGATATGACATACTGTACGTCTGAATACATGCTTCAGAAAAAGGAATCTTCCTCTTGAAAAAAGACACCAAAGTATATGTACACACTTTGTGTACAAACATTTTCATTCCTTCTTTTCTTTACCATTAGCTGAAGTAACATACTAGTATGTGAAACAATAAAATTCTCAATATATAAGGTCTTTGTTAAATTCTAAAGTTTTTATCAAGGCCATATTTTTGTGGAGGATACAAATCCAAAATAGAATATTAGAAAAACATTGGGAGACTCTTCAGAAACATTGTGCTTTAATTTATAATGTATAATCTATACATACTGTATAAACTATATAAAGAATCAAGCAATCATGTCTTTCAGTGTTATCTATTGCCATCATTCCCCATGCATTGAGGCTCTCACTATAGCTATTACTATAAAACGTTCCCTAAGTACATAAAGGCTCTAATCGTTAAGATTTTTATTACCAGCCACACATACAGAGCTGCAAATTGCCTTGTTTCAGATTTATTATGTATTACTCTAGAAATTCTATAAAGATCAAAAGAACTGATTACAATGTTGACCTTTGCATTAACTCATCTGAATTTAAATTCAAGTGTTTGATTTGGGAAAATAAGTCCATTTATCATAGGTCTGCTACTGAGGGGATTGTGCAGCCCTGATTGGGAGTGCTGAGACCAAATTTATTTATTGAGCGTGGGCTTGAAAATTGTTTGTAGGACAAGAGGAACAAAAGTTTGACCTGCCGTTGTGTTGCACCCAGGGAACAATGTGGCAGCTGCCCTTTTCGAATATCTAGCAGTCTGTTCCTGCTGAAGAGCCAAAAGATATTTATGGTTTAAAGATATCTATAACTACTTTGAAAATGGAAGCCAATAAGCCTTTTCTTACCAAAAGATAATTAACTGTTAAATACAAATGTTACAGTCTAGCAATGTGGAAGATGACATGCGGTGTTCTGGATCTTAAGATTTCCTTTTTCAAGTCTATTTGAAGTTCACTGTCCTGGAAACATGAATATTTATAAGAGTACATTTTGGAACTGGCTCCTCAACTAGTACAAGGGTGATATCTTTATCAATTAATTAATTGTAACTCATTTAATGTGCATATTTACACCTGCTGAAAGACCAGTCCCTTCAGAAGAGTAAATAAGAGTAAAAGAAATTGGAACTAGTAGAGCTGGAAGTGACATATTCATACAGAGTCTTTGTAGTAGCATTCACTTTCTTGTGTAATGCTAAAGGTGGGGATTTTGTCAAAAAAGTGCAATTTAGACTTTAAAATGTCAGAATTGGCAGTTTTGTGGGCTTAGGCTAAAGTGTCAATGTGCGAGACACATCATTTACTACCTGAAGATATTTCCACTCTGGTTTGGAATAAATATGTTCTATTTATTGTAAACTTGAGGTAATTAAATCCACATAGGATGCAAGTCCTTATCTGCTCGTTATGGAGTGACAACAGGTCTACAAATAGTGCACTGTGATACATAGAGCTGTATGTAAAACAAAACATTTGTCATTTACGTGCATGCATTCTTACTCTTAGCTTGGTAAACGCAGAAAAGCTATGGTGGTGATGCACCCAGTACATTTGTTAGTGCTTTATTTGATTTTTAGTTTCCTGTTAAGGAAAATATCTATTATACTGAATTATTTAATCAGAAAATGCTTTGGTTGAAACTTTAGTATATTGGGAATGTGTTGATGTCACAACTATATCCCCAATTGATTCAGTTAAAAAGAAAAGTGGAGATGAAATATCATATCTGATATGGAAAGTGGCCTGTCTTGGCACACGAGTTGTAACATTTTGGACCAAAGTCACTCCAGCCAGCCAAAAGGCAGGAGTTTCAGAAAATAAAAAGGGAAAGGCAGGTTTCAGAAAATAAAGTTAATATTTGCTCCACCCCTAAAGAAGTACATACGTATACATTTAAGACACCTAACAAAGTTTGATTTGAGAGCTGACTGTTCAGTGGAAACATTTTTATTTATGTCTCTGAGTCATATGGCTGACAAATTAAATAGTGGGCATGCATTTTTTGTATATTAAGAAAAAAAACCCTGCTTTTAAGATGTGTATATCATACAATAAGTAAAAATGACATTGCCGTTTAGGGTTCCTAGGGCTTCCCATTTTCAAACGTCTTAAAGATTACCCATCCCATTGTTCTGCTACTGCGTGGCATCTTTAAAGCTTCATGTTTTGAACTTTATATCTTCACTTCTGTGAGCTGAATGCAAGTGATGAGATTCGATAATAGATGAGGACTGTTTTAATACCTGCAAAGAGTGGTAGGTAAGTCCTGTCCTAATCAGCCTAAAGTTCTATGGGTTGTGAAGTCAGCAAACTTTCAAAACATTTGTGAAAGATATTGTCTCCTCTCTCCTCTCAGATGTTTTTTTTCCCCTTTTTAGATATCTCGTGAGAATCTAAGTGCTCCATTAAAAAGAGTGGCTGCAGCTTTGGGGGAGTTACTGATGGTTTTGTTTGGTTTCTGTGTCTTTTTAGTCTACCACAGATTTTGTTTTCTGCAGCATTGTCTGCGGGTTTGTTTTTGCTATGTGAAGAAATATGTCACAAACTTGGAAGGAGGAAACTCCATTGTATTAGGGGTAAGATTTTAACCTCAAAAGTTGTTAGTCGTTTACTTACTGAGAACTTCTGAGGAACTGTGAAAACTTAAAATTTTAGCAACAGCTTTTCCAGAATTGCTTTAAGCTGGGAGGTGACAGGGAACTAACACTGACCCTAAGTGTCCAGTTTCTTTACTGAGGTCCCATATTTGTAATGAATTACTTAGTTTTACCAGTAGTGATTTTGTAATCCTGCTGTAGGTCTCTCACAGTATTGTACTAGGTTTAAAAAATAAATACATTTTATGAGAAACCAAAAGCATAAATAGCTTTTGTGAGGATGCAAAAAAAGGACGATTGCTTCTGTGTAGATCAGAATCCTAAAGCACATTGGGAAGAAAATATTATTGATACAGAGAAGATGTAGTCTCTATCGGCATGAAGGCATCCATTGATTCACTGATGTCCAATGAAAGGAGAAAAGACACTGAAATGTTTGGATTTAAAAAGTAACTCCTTTATTTAAACTTCAGTAGCTTCCAATATAACGTATTTTGAAAAATATTGTGTTAATCCAGATACACCTAGAGAGTCAACACAGAATCCCTCAGTCCTCCCACACCTTTTTCCCCTGCCTAGGTGTTGTAAATTTTAAAATATTGAGCCTGGTGATATGATAGATAAAACACACTCCAGTTGCCTAAGGATGATGTGGAAGCATGTCATGTCTCTGTTTTCAAGTATCAAGGGTTTTTCCCTGCTATTCTCTGTATGTTTACCATTTGACTTCTAAATCTAAACCTCGGAGACAGTGTTCTCCTTAAATACTTTTAAATGGCAGAAATTGCACAAATAGTTAGGCTTAACAATATACAATGTTACTTTATTCTTGAATCAATCCAAAGCACTGTGTTGTGTTGTCTGCTTATGTTGACTTTCACTAGAAATGTTTTTGCACATTGCAAACTAGCATCTTACATGAAGATGAATGGAGTCCATTCAATGGGCATGAAAAAGTCCCACAATAGGAAAGAGGAATCGTTCGTCAGGGTGAAATGGTGCTATAATTGTGGATCATACAAAATTATAGGAAATCATTTCTGAAACTTTAAGCTAAGGAACAAATGGAAAATACTTTTGTTAATTTTGACCACAAAAATCTGTGTTAAGTAGTTTGATATGAAAAGTTCTGGAGCTAATACACTTTTATTTTGAATGAATGAAACCCATAGCTCTTTCCCCAAATCTTGTGATAGAAGTAAGTAGGACTTCGCTTAGAGCAGAAGCTTCCAAAGCTGATCTCTCAGGTCTGTAAGTAAAAGCTGGAAATAAAAATGAATTCCTGTAATGGATTGAAGTCAAAGATATTTCTGAAGAGGTTTCATGGAAATGAGAATTTACCCACTGCTTTTACCCTGGTACCAGACATTCAAGACATTCAACTGAACTATTTAGTTGTGGTAGGAATTGAGGTAAATATTTGTAATGATGTTAAACAAACAAACAAAAAAAAAAACTCGGAGCTTCTGCTTTCATTCTGGTTCGTTTTCCTCCTCCTTTGTTCCCAATCTAAAATCAAATACAGCATCCCATAGGAGACTACTTGCTTTTTGTGCTTATAGTTGAAAATACTTCCCTTGATTGAAAGTGAAGTGAAGTTTGCATCTCAGCGACCATCAGATTGTATCACAAATAGTCTCTGAAAATTTACAGACTTGTAGAAAATTTAGGACCAAGACTGTCACTCATAAATAGCTGGACACACTGTATTTCCATGTCAGTACTCTTCTCCTTCCATCTCCTTGTCTTAGACTTTGTCTTGGTGAGTCATGTCATGCTCTTATACAAGTTGTAAGCTTTTAGAGCAATTTGTCTTTATTAGGGATTAGGTTAACTCCAGGTGTTTCCGGAATAACATACTCATAAAAATGCAAAATGTTGGGATTTCATTCAAGATCATCTTTGTGACAAGACTCTCTCTTTTACTTCCCCTGAATTTTCTTCCTCCCTTAATAACAGGGAAAATAACTTTTTTACTACCCAATGGCAACTTAGAATTCCCTTGTCATTTTGTGAGGAGTTGCTATTAGCCACAGGCCATAATTCTGTGATGTGTAGTCTCCAGCCTGAGGTGAATGGAAAGTCGTTCTTCTCCAAGACCTGGAAAAATGTGCTTTACAGCTTCATGTCTGAAAGGTAATGTTGCTCTCTGTGCTCTGCAACACATTAAACACTTGCAACAGAGAAAGATGTTCTTCACTTAACTCTCTGTATAGTCAGGACTCAACAAACCAGTTACTCCTCTTATCCTTATTTCTGCAGTGATACTTGTAAGTAGAGGATAGAATCATAGAATGCTTTGGGTTGGAAGGGACCTTAAAGATCATCTCGTTCCAACCCTTCTGCCATGGGCAGGGACACGTTCCACTAGACCAGATTGCTCAAAACATCACCCAACCTGGCCTTGAACACTTCCAGGATATGCTTTTGGTAGCCCAGAGTTGCCTGTACATGGTTTTATCGGAAATTTCAGAAGCCCAGGGCAGCTAATATGTGGCAGAGGGACCAAAAACTATTCTCATGGGTCTGACCAGAAAAGTAAAATTGATTCCACCAGAGACATTAGGGGAAAGTGAATTGTCTTTCCTCCATATTAATCCCAGGAACAGAAGAGCCTGTAAATAAGAACAGCACCCTGATTTCTATCTTGCAACTGAGGCAGCCACTGATTCAGACACCTCTCCCTGCCATCAGTCACACACACACTTCTCTAGCCAGTGGTTAAACTCTCATTCCTGTACATAGTTTCAATAAAAAGAGCAAAAGTTTTTCATGTGCTAAACACAACTTTCTGACAGAAACACTGTTTGTAAAAGTAAGTTTAACTTGACAGCACATTTTCAGAAACAGTCCACTGCTTTAACAAAATAGCAGAAAACCACCAAGTGCATATGTGTTGTGTGCCATGAAAAACATAGGGCAAAACACAGCAATGATATTTCATCTTATGGGAGAAGTGGATAGCAAATACAAGCAGCATTCTGCTCCTAGAACACAGGCTTCACCTTCCTTTATGAATTAGCATTTTGGCATAGCTATCGTTTTAATGTGTTACAGGTTTAAATTACTGTAAGGAAACATAGGCTCTCTCAAGAGCACACTGTGATGTTTTCCATTATGTAGAGCTTGATATCATACAAAGAGAGCCTGGGAGCACTCTTACTGATAAGGAGGGATTTGAGAGTAAGATAATGCAGTTTAGTCTTCAAATCAAAGTTAATGGTGACTTTGCACAATCCATTCATGAGATTTTGGTGTAGGATGCGTCTTTGGTATCTGCATAATGTTAGAAATTTTGAAATGCAATGCTACCCTATCCAAGTGTTGATCCCAGTGTGGGACCGCGATTAAGCCTAACAAGCTTGACAGTCTTTTTTTAAAATGTATGAGTGGAATTCCCGCTTTTGACTTTTTTTTCCCCTATTAGAATCTACTTGTTTCCATTTCTACTATAATAGAAGTCATAAATTATTTACGTTTGATATTTGAAGACATAATGGTGGAAAAGCTTGAAAATGTCTTGCTAAGAAAAAATATATTTATTGTAGCATATCTTAAAACGTATTTTATTTCAACATCATTTTCCTTAAGGAGAAACCTAAAAAAGATATTTTGAGCCTGGATGTAGCTTGATCTTAAGTTGATTTCTGAGCTTCCTACTTGCTTGTCCTGGCATTTACTATTTGAAACAATGGTTATAGTTGTACATTAGCATTTCAGATGGCAGAGAAAGTGGCAAATACAGAAGGATCTCTAAAATTTACCAGTCATGTAAGCTTGTAGGGTAAAACATTTATGTACTGGTAAGCTCAAAATAATTAAGTGTCATCCATGTACAATACTGTCAACAGTGACACTGGCCGAGTTTGCACCTGAAACTCCCCTAAAGCGTTTCTCCTGCTGTTTCACTACTGGTGTGAGCCCTTATGGTGGGAATTTCACTTGAAATGAAGAAAAATTGTTTTGTGGGCACTAATTATTTGTTATCTAACCTAAAGGACAAAAGGTCATGCTTTTATTTTAGAAGTTCAAGTGTGTAAATTTCATAAGGTCTGTTATTGGTCAAACTGTGTAAATTTTCAAAAGTATTTTATTCCAAATCTTACCAAAGTGTAACCTTTTAAACCAAAATTCCTGGTGCCTGACTTGTTTTCTTTAGGTGGGAAATTCTTAGGCATACTGCTATCATTCTCTTGTGCCCAATCTTCTTATCAGCTTATTCTCCTGAAAATAGCTTAGGTTACTGTCTGGTAGTTGTTGTCTAGGCTGTAATATAGTTTATTGGATGCTCCTTTTAAAAACAAAAGGTAATGGGGTTTTCCTGCAAATGGAACTGGACTGAAGACCTGAAGACTGTGCAGAACCTTAGGTTCTGCATCTGAGAGGGAGAGGAGGGTTATGCTAGCAGATTGGTTCTGCTCATCTCTGTTGGGGGTTGCTAATAATCCTAACCGCATTCCCAGTTACTGGAAGTGTAGTAGCATAGAAAAAAAGGGAAGGAAAGAAAGAATGGGATCTCACTGTACTGCTTGCTAGGAGCCTTTTTTCAGCAAGATAAGACTGAGGGCTTCAGTGCAGTGCAGACAATGGGGCATTCTCTTTAGTTGCAGTGGCTGGCCATTTGTTTATTAAACTAAAATCCCTATATCTTTTGAAAAAAAGGCATTATGTGCAGTTTGCATTCTAGTCATAGTGGTTTTCGTCTGTTTTCTCATAATAGTCAAAATCTAACATTAACAGGTCTAAATATGTTCATGGCTGTATAGATTAATGGAACTGATGTCAGCATGTTTAAAATGAGTTTTAATGTGTAAGTAAAATGAAAAGACTTCAAAACAAATTATTTGGCTCAAAGCTCCATTTTTATGGTGTATGTTTCAAGCTAATAATCAGGGCTTACTGTGGGTCAGCATGTCATATCCCAGTGGTGTCTCGTGAGATGGAGGGTTATCTTATATGTCAGCTAGATAACCCTGTGAACAATTTTGAGCAGTGGAGATAATGGGACTGAATTCTGAAATGAGGTAGAATTCTGAAATGGGGCAGAATTCAGAACGGGAGCTGGAAATATCAGAGACTACAGTGTCGTCTGTGAGCACCGTGCGGCTGCTTATGAAGGCAATCACCTTTTGGCATCGGGAGTCATTTATGCTTGACAATAATCCTTCTTGATTGGGTACAATTAAAATGTGAGAGAATGGCAAATCAGATACATACTTCTATAGAAAAAAAAGGTGAAATAAAAAAAAATATTTCCTTGCTAGTGGTGCCGTCTTTTCTTTCTTTTTTCTAATCTTTTTTTTAATATGCACGATAATCTAATAAGTATTTTTTGGTATGTTTTGGACAGCTTTTACTCTCTTCAAGTTGTGCTGTCCATAATTATTATGTTGTTTAAACCATAATTTTTTAAAATGTTTCTGTTTTTTTCTTAATAAAAATATTATGTTTATGTACTTGGAGGAAATTTTAAAACATCTTTATGGCAATAGATGCACTTTCATACTTCAGGGTTTTTATTTTTTATTATTCTCTTTTTTTTGTTTTGTTTTATAAATAAAGGCCAAGTTTGCACATTTATGGAAATAATAGTTATGTAGTCTGTGATTTCATACCTTCTCAGATGACACAGCAGGCTTTCTAATTATGAGTGTAAATCGAACCATCGATACCATAATTGAAGCAATTCAGTCTTCATACGAAATATGAAACTTATATAAGCAAATTATAAACTAGTTTAGGGTTGAGTTTGTTTCTCCCTTTAGAGCTAGCATAGTATATCCTGCTGAATTCCATTATCAGCTTTTGGAAAATGGACTTTTGCATGTATATGTTTACAGTATATATTTTGACAAATCTTAGGAGTGTCAGTGTTAAAGGTATTTTTTTCCCCACCATCTGTTGTATCACTCGTTTTGTGTTTGTCTTTTATTTTTAGCCATAGCGTAGGTGAATTATCTCGTACTGACAAGCATATTCTTTCTGTTAGCGTTTCTCCACGCACTTGATAACCGCAGTTGTAACTCATAGCAAAAGCTTAGTGACTTCTGTAGCCTTTGGTCAGCCAGTAGAGGCCACTCATAGCTTGCTACTGAAGCTGGGCAGTGATTTGGAAATGGGGGTTTTGTGGCGTGTGTGGGGGTTTTAATCCACTCTGAGTAAGCTTATGCTGCCGTGAACTGTCACAGTATGACTTGGACCCGCAAAGAGTTCTGTTATGAGTAATTCTGCTTAGGTATGTAAATGCATTTAATATTGACGTTTTTCTGTTTCCTATAAGTTGTCCCGTGGCAGTAAGAATAGAAATCACCTTCACGAGTACGCTTCAAGCAGGCTGAAAGCAAATGCTTTGATGACATCCTTTGTTGTTGGTACAATCTTTACTGTCATTATATTACAGTACTTTAATGAAGTAAGAAAAAACTACTACAGATTACTTTGCAGGGGGGAAAGGAGAGTCTTGCTTGTATGTTTTTCTTGTTTTTCCCAAATGAGGAGCTGAGCTGCAGAAAACTTAAGAAAGGTCAAAACAGCAAGCCTGCAGCAGAGCAAGGAATTGAACCTGCATCTCTCAGGTCAAGGCTAGTATCCTAATCACTGCTCTGCTCCTTTCTCCTGTCAATATCACCATGTGGGTGACTTCACTTACTGATTATAACTTTACAAGTAAAAATATAATTTCAGCATTTTAGGTCATTCTTAACTAATAAGGATACAGTCCCAGCACTACTGAAGTCAAAATCCTGTTAACTTAGTGAAGCTTTCACCCTAGAATAAGTTCTGTATATAAGCAGCTAAAATATCATAATGAAGATTTTTTTTTTTAATACACAGCATATTACTGGAGCATTTAAGTAGTAGCTCTTTGTACGAGGTGAAATTTGGTTTCATTTACATAAAATTTGTTAAATATTAGCTGTTTACAGAGTAATGAAGTAGCAAAATTTTGATCATTGTTTTGTTGCCATATATAATACAATTCAGGCAGCTGCCCTGAAAATTTTCCCTTTCCTAATATAAAAAATTGAAACAATGGTGCTATGTGGTATATTTATGCAGTCCTGGAATCTTACATTTGCCTTTTAACAAGGAGTTGGTTTAATTTAGAAAAAAAAAAATCTGAATTATAGTTTCTTCTAGAGACTTACAAATCAGTCCATTTTTGCAGTGGTGTGAACTGCTGTTGGAGCAATGGTGCCACGTAGTACTATTTCATACTAAATTTGGGAATCTCAAAAGAAGCCCTCCTACTGACTTCCTTGCCGATAGGACACTTGCACTTTTCACTTTGCCTGATGCTTTCACCATAGACCAAATAATTTTTTTTTACTTTACACACTAGTACTTACTTACTCTGCTTTAATAGCTCCACCAGTGTTACCATATCACATACCTAAATGCACCGTGTATGCACTGATGTGTTTCATTCCAATGTGTCATTAAACTTATTCTGTTGCCAATTCTTTACTGTACAAAATCTTGTCCCTTTGACAAAGATTTAGGACAAAACATGGTCTGTGATATTTTCTGCTAGTGTTACCATTTAAAACAAACAAAAAGCTTATACTAGGCCAGTCTCTTTTCTAAAGTCTTTTTTGTTTTAATTATAATTATTTAATTTCAAATTCAGTTTTTCTCTTAAAAGCAGCAGAGGAAAAAAACCTGTATAATAGCAAAGATTTACAAAGAAATTTCCCGTTTTGCTTTTATATGTGACATTTAAGGTCCCTTCCAGCCTATGCCATGCTATGATTCCATGATTTAAATTTTCCATCTTTCTCTGAAGGAGCTATGTTCAATAGTGGACGTTTTTTCTTTTAATCTCTGATACCATAGTTTTTCTTTTCCTTCTATTAATCATTCAATTGAAAACCGTATATGAAGAGACACAGGTATTTTGGTCAGTTGTGTGAAAAGAAATATAGAGAAAACTCTTAACAGTGTGTGAAATCACTAGAGAGATTGGGGAGCTGAGATTCTTTAACTGCAACGCACTTACTGATTCTCATTTTATCTAGGGTACGTAGCTCTTTCTTTTTTGAGAGAGAGAGAGAAAACAATAAAACCTGTACAGGGAGATGTGTGTTTGCTTTAGGATTAAAGTCTACGTCTTTTGACCTGTTTTTCTTGAGGTTTTTCTCCTTCCTTATCGCTTGCATACATTTTGCAAGCAGAATGGCAATGATCCATTGATTTTTGCAATACCGTGTTAGTAAGAGGTCAGTTTTAAAGAATTATAACTAAAGTAGCAAGAAACTGGCATGGAGCTATTCTACCAGTGAACCGCATGTTCATGAAGACTTTGCAGAGTTTGACTGAGCATCACTTAAAGGTGATGTGTACATTAAAGAGATGCTTCTCTGGAATGGTCAGTTTGGGCCCTTCAGCAAGAGTGTGCTTGTAGAGGGAATAAAAATGTAACGGTAATGTCAAGCTAATGTTATGGCAACGATTAGAAATGTATACTGTGAAAGCTGGTTTTCTTAATTTACTGTATTTCCAAGTCAAAGAATTTGTATCTATATTTTTTAAAAAATGTATTTTAAATCCAGAGCTTTTTTTATTGTAAGTTCTTTCCAATGCTTCTAGTGAGGAAGGGGGTATAAAATGAGTGATAATAAATTGATGCTGAAAATAATAAGAAATTGCTCTTAATCAGCACAATAAAATGTAGGTAATAGAATTTGTCTATTTCTTCCTCTGATACAGTTTGATTTAATTTCCTATAAATTGGCAATTACAGATCTGTGATTTACGGAAGTGCCATTGTGATGCTGTAATTTCCACTACAAAATCCTTTTGGTCTAGGATTTGATTTTAGTTGCATTTTGGTTTGGGCAACAGCTTGATTTGCAGAAACTCCTACCTGAGAAAATTGACTTTGCTAAGAAACTTTTCAAATTGTATTCAACAATGTAATGTAATGTTTTTAGGGAAAGATACTATAAATATGTCAACCCAGAAAAAAAGTATCTTTTCTTCTGGAATTTGAAAGATTTGGGTAATATAATTAATTTTTACATGTGTCAATCTGTAGTTGATCATAGCAGTCAATGTACAGAGTAGAAAGAGAGAACTATTCTTTCATTTAGAAAAGTGATTAGCTCATTTGTGTAACTTGTGATAGTTCCATGTGGGGGAGGGAGTTCTGCTGGTAGGAGACGGGATTTGCTCCCTGTGCCACCAGATCAGACTCCCATCCCCCTCGGGGTTGAGCCAATCATGTACGCCTCTGCAAATTGCCCTATTTAAGTTGGGACAAAGGAACGGAAAAGGTGCTTTTGCCCAGGAGCGAGGAGAAGGGAGGAGGGCGCTGCCCCCGCTCTCTGGCCCCAGCCGGGTGGCTGCCCGCACCAGGCCGGCGCCGCGTGCTCAAGATGGTGGTGACGGAACCACTTGGGGAACTCAGGGAGCACCCCGTTCCCGGGGTGCCCTCTGGGCCAAGTTCACCCAGAGGGGACTGAGATCTGAGAGAAACAACCACACTGACACCAGGTCAGTGCAGATGGAGCGGGAGGAGGTGTGCCGGAGCTGAGTTTCCCCTGCAACTGATGGTGAGACGGCAGGTGGCCCCCCTGCAGCCAAGATGGGCTCGGCAGAGCAGAGACCCAGTCAGGGCCCGTGGAGAAACCCACATCGGGGAAGAGATGCCTGAGCCTTAGAGGGGTCGTGGAGCACGGGATGCACGACGAGTAACTGTTAATAATGGAGCTTGGGATGCACGACGAGGTTGTGAGGCATCTAGAGTCCATGGGACGATCCACGCCTAAGCAAGTGGCCACAACTCCCTAAGAATCCGAGACTGTGGTAAAGCCCACACTGGAGCGATCCGATGGGGAAGGATTGCGTCCTGCGGGTAGGACTCACGCTGGAGAAGTTTGTGGAGTTTTCCTCATGAGTAGGGGATCAATTGGAGCAAGGGAAATGGTGTAAGGACTCCTCCTCCTTTAAGAAAGGAGCGGCGGTAACAACATGGATGAACTGACTTACACTCCCCCATTCCCTGTCCCCCTGCACTGCTGGGGGGAAGATAGAGCTGGGAACAAAAAGGGGGTGGGGAGGTGCTTTTAAGATCTGGCCTTGTTTTCTCTTTATCCTCTCAAGTAACCGGTTTTGTTTCCCTTTGTCCTTTTAAGCAACTGTTAATAAATTGTTTTGTTTTAAGAAAGTCGAGTCTGTTTTGCCCGGGACCATGGTTGATGGGCGCTCCCTCTCTGTTTTTGTCTCGACCCTCAGTCTTTTTATTATAAAACCACGACAAACTAGTGTCCAGCAAAATTTTGCTGAGGTTTTACCGGTTTTGCATACTATGAATGTGACACACTGTGGTGACTGAGTTAAGCATTCAAATATGTCCATTATTATTTATGTGGATTCTTTAAACACAGCATAGTATCATTTAGGTTGGAAAAGACTTGTAAGGTCATCAAGTCCAACTGTAAACTTAACACAGCCAAGTCCACCAAATCATAGGAAGGAAATAACATCCTGTAAAAAATGAGCTTGGTAATATCTTTTCACTGCGTGTGCTATGGAATGTCTGGCATAAAATCCAATTTAAAACACAAAAATATCACTTTTAGTATTTAAAAATTGCTTGACTTTTAAGGAATTTATTTTTTCAGTAGTGACAAACATATCTGAGGTACAATTATGAACAGGACACAGTCTGTAATTTTTAAAAAATATATTTCCTGAGCTAAACATAAATTATAAAGAGGAAGTATACTTGCTCATTCGATTGCATGATAGCCTGGGAAAAAATCAGGGAGAAGAGATATGGTTGAGTACGCATTTTAAAGTAGTTTATATTATTTTATGTATTAAAAAAATACTGTATATGGAACACATCCCTACTTGGGAGCTCTGTATTGTAGATGTATTTAAACATAGTGATTTCCCAGGGGCTGTTGAGTAACTGAACATGAAAATATACTTCAAATGTGAAGTAAACATAAATATTAAGCATTGATGTAAAATATTTTTGGTTTGTGTTCAAATACTGTATTTTTTTGTTGGTACATGGTAGTACCTTTTCTTTAAAGTACAGCACAGGTAAATTAAATTAGTGTTCAAATATTTATTTTATTAAAAGATGCATAAATTGATTTGTTTTCTTTAAATAATATTCTATACAGACTCCAATCTTGGATACCTCTTACCCTTTTCATATAAAGTAAACGATAGTGTTCAAGCAACCTGTGACTGTACTGTGGAGATTTTGCTCCCTCTCACTCAGAGGTATAACCAGCTGGTCAAAAGAGGGGATTATCCCGCTGTATTCAGAGTTGGTGCAGCCCCACCTTGAGCACTGTGTGCAGTTCTGGGTACCACAATGTAAGAAGGATGGCATGGTCCTTGAATGTGTCCAGAGGAGGGCAACAAAGCTGGTGACAGGGCTGAAAGGCAGGTCCTATGAGGAGCAGCTGAGGACTCTGGATTTGTATGCTTTGAGGACAAGGAGGCTGAGAGGCAACCTCATTGCTCTCTACGGCTTCCTGAGGAGGGGGAGTGGGGAGGGAGGTGATGATCTCTTCTCCCTGGTATCCAGTGATAGGACATGTGGAAATGGTTCAAAGCTGTGCCAGGGGAGGTTTAGACTGGAACTTGGGAAGCGTTTCTGTACTGAGAGGGTGGTCAAACACTGGAATGAGCTTCCTAGAGAGGTGGTTGATGTTCTAAAGCCTGTCAGTGTTCAGGAGGCATTTGGGCAATGCCCTTAACGTGCTTTAACTTTTGGTCAGCCCTGATGTGGTCAGGCAGTTGGACTAGATGACCGTTGTAAGTCTCTTCCAACCGAAATTATTCTACTCTGTATTAATAGCATTTAAAAATAACACTTGGTTTGCTCAATATTATTTCTAGAGAATGAAATCCTTTATCTTTCTTGTCCTTCTTTTTCTGTTTAATCTGACCGTCTTTCCATGTATCACTTCTGAAGTTTGTCATATGTAATATCGTGGGCAGCAGTATACAATATTGTGTATTTTCGGGCAAAAGCCCTTAGTCTTGAACACTTCTCTGTTTTACTGTGTCCAACAGCGTAAGTCATAATTTCTCAGGCAAAGCAATCTTTGCAAAACAGAAGGAGTACCTTGTCTCTGAGTTGGAGTACCTGTGTTTCAGAGACTAAAATATGCAGCCACCACCTTGTCGTCTTATTCAAGCAAAGGACTTGTAGCCAGAAGAAATTAAGATTTCCAAAGATGACCCTAAACTTTATTCATATTAAAACGGTTATATCAACTGTAGATTACAGTATCTTTTGTGCAATGTGTTGCTGGAGAAACTTCACACAGGAGGAAGATGAAAAGTAAGGAGGCTCAAAGGTTTCCCCGTTTTCCCATTACACTCCTGCTTATTTTGCTGCTTTATGCAACTAAGCCATGGTACAGATTGCAACACAGTTGAGCAGTGTGAAGCTCCGTGGTATTTCTTTTGTACTTTTCGAAGGTCAATACTGTTCCTTAGCCTCTAGGACATCATTACTAGTAGTTTGCTACATCTAGTAAGGTTTTTAAAAGCTGCTATTCTTAGAGGAAATTTTTAGAAATATTTCCTCTTTTTGTGTTAGTTAAAGTTGCCTAGGTTCCAGTATGGGTGTGATTATGTTCGGTTATGGGGTAGTGTGACTTGTAGAAACACGGACTATTAAATATAGTGCTAAAAAGCTTGAAAGAGGTTATTGGGCATTTCCTCGCCATTTTAGTGTCTCATAGGAAGGAAATTTTGAAGCCAGATGAACTTTAAAGTGTGCCATGTCTTTTTTTTTTTTCCAAAAGTTTATCCATCAAAAGATTCGGAAAAAAAAAGTATTTAAAAAAAATCTGCTCTATTTTTTTTCCTGTAAAGCATGCAGCAAAAGTAGTCTACAGCACTTGTAGGACATTATCAAAATGCGCTTTCTCAGATGGTGCTTAACTTCCCCGTGGCTCAGGGGTTGGTTACGAAAAAGAGAAGGCACCCCCTCCCTCACTGTTTTAGAGGGAACAGTGACATAAAGACATCAGACATAAGCAAGGAGAATTTGATGAGAAGGAAGACAAACGCACTTCAGTTCCAGCTTCCTTTCTCAAATGGCTCAGTCCTGGTCACCTTGAGCCCTGTGGCTAAGAACCATCGAGGACCATAGCCATCAGTGCTAACTATACAGCATCAGCTCTATGATTCTGTGTACTCACAGCTAATTTAGCATGTAAGTGTTAAAAGCTAACAGTCTTCTGTATATAAGGACGATGTTTAATAGTGTGTAAGAATCAACCATTACTGAGATGTGCGTTGTTAATGAATGAACTTAGTTTAAAGTTTAAAACAGGCCACATCTGCCTGTCATTCTTCTTCTAAACACTCCCATCACAGTAATTCTGCTGCCCTGATACACATGTACGCACTGAGATGTGCACACTCACATACATTTGAATAAAAAAAAAAAAAAATCTGAGTTGTGCAAACTTTGCATTACTTGTTCTTGGTATCCCAAGAGAAAGCTAGTACCTGTTTAACCTCTGATTTCTTCTTCTGTGCTGGGACTTCATCACCTAAACCAATTCTAGGTAACTATGCCTTTTTTTCTTTCTTTCATTAATAAAGAATCTGAACAGTTGAGAGGGTATTTGTTTTGGTTTTAGTGTCCTGCAATCTGCTGCCACTTTCTGGGGCAATCGGCTCTCTGTTCTGTGGAGTTGCAGCAGAACTTTGCAGTAGATTTTTCTAATAGTGAGTTAGCAGATGAAGATGGACAATAGGTTTTCGTTTGTTTTTTTATACCCTAGATAACGGTTTTATTCAAATACTAATTTATTTGCATTAACTTATTGGGAATCTTACAATAATCAGCATTCACTTTTATGTGAAGATCTGTATGTGTGCGTTATGAGTTTAGTGTTAAACATATTCTGTGGCTGCTTGGTAACTGAAACTATCTAGCATATGTGCAAGAGAAACCTCAGCAGTGTACTTTGTGATCAGTTGTAACTGTATTCCAAGCAAGTTCATATTCTCATATAAATTAGTGGAAAAACATACTTCTGTGGTTTATATATTATTTTAAAACTGGCAATTTATCAAGTGATTTTTCTTGAAATTTCCATGCTTATTAAATTTCAGATTATGTATTTTGAGTAAGCTGGAAACTTAAACTTGTTTCCATAAGTATGGCTGCAGGTAAACAACCAATTTTAGTCCAGAAAATAGCTTTTGCTTCTGTCAACATGTTGTTTATTTTCTCCCTGAGATAAAAAGTTCAGTTTTCTGATATTTGTACCAAGATAAAGTCAGTAAACAAGATTAATATAGTGTGGAAAAGGTTGTCAGCAGCCCTGGCAAAGGAAATAAGTTGCCTGTACACAGAACATACTGTAAACTGAATAAAAGTGTCAGGTCCACCATGAGATAATGTGATCATGAACCTCTAACAAAGCATGACATAGGCACAGTCGGCTTTTCTTATAGCCACAGTGTAGAAAATGGATTACTATATTCCAGGGATACCCACTGGAATAGCATGAAAACCTCATTTTGAGATTAATGCAGGATGTAACTCTCGAGAGCTGAGCTACATGTTCACCTATAGTGTTAAAGTAACATTTTAGTTATTAATCTTAAAATTTGGAAATGACATATTAAAATACTTGTTCATATTTCTATGTGCATCTTTTTAAACTCACATTTCTTGCTTTTATTATTAGGTGAACTATGACATAGCAAAAATGACTTTTGATCACTATTTTATTACTGTTGTGTGGCTATGTAAGGCCTCAATAAGTCTAGTAAAACAGTAAATTTTGGCAAGCCTGAACCATATAAATGTATTATCATTGAGTTTTTGCAGTCTCCTTTCAAAACTGGCAGAACATCTGACTTCATTCCCACCTCTGGTCATCTACTGACTATAAAACTATCTCCAAGGAACTGAACATTTGTTCCTGCATTCTTTCCAATGGGAATAGTTTGTCTTCTGTTCTGGTTCTTCAAGCTTGAGTTTCATCAGGTGGTCTCTTATTCCTTTGCTTTTACCTGTCTACAAATGCAGACAAATTGAGCAGACTTTCAAAATAAAAATAAAGCTATTTGAATGCATTCTGGAGCAATGCCAGAATATCATCACATGCAAAAGTCTGCATGTGCTATCTTGCATTCTTAAGACTATTCTTAAATTGAGTATATTGTGTATTTTTGGTTTCAGTATATATAAACCACTAGACAAGAACTACAGTGCAGTGTGGGAAAAAATATTTTATCTGTGCTTTCTATCCCACATCAACTTGAATTTCAAAAGCTTTGTTTTGATACACAGGTTGGGAGTGTGTTTTAATAAATTTATTGCTGTATTTTCCATAAATAAGGATAATATGTTGAATATGATTTTCAAATCATCTAGCTTTCATTTTTTGGAGATAAAGTGCTTCATGGACTTTTCAAAAGTAACTTAAGCTCCTGACATCTGTAAATGTCTGATGTCTGACATCCTATCAGAATTACACATAAAAGATTTTGATAAATCTTGTATAGCACTTTCTGCAGCCAGACTTTATTTAAAAATTGCACATACTGCTGATTGCATTTATTGTATCTATTGTACGTCTCTATTTTGTTTTTAGAATTTGTGACATGGTTTCTTAATAAACAGTCACTGTGTACGTATGCTGCCCCATTATTCAAAGACTTTTTTCCCTACTTTTTTCCATTAGATAACTCCAGGACCAGGCAGTAGCAGGAAAACGGTTCACTTGTCCCAGGATTCTCTTCACCATGAGTGAGTATCAGTGATGGGAGTTATAACTTTTTATTATTGTTTACTTTCCTGTAATACCTCTGTCCCAAAGCCACATTTTACAACTGTACAAACATATGATAAGAGAACCTCAGCTCAGTTAGTGATCTTTATTTAATAATAATATTTATAATCCTTTGTAATTCATTGTATGTTTCTTAATGAAACGTGAAATTCAGTGCTCTGTAAATGTGATTTTATTAACTCACCAAGTATATGCTTTCCTAAAACTCAACACTAAACCAAATATGGGTTGTTTAAAAGGACCTGCTTTATTTTTCTGCAAAGGGAAATTCAGAAATGTCAAGCTTGCATATACGAAAATAAACAAGCATCACATCTTTGAGTCTTAAACGTGATCTATCATATGAGGTTATCATAAATTCCATAAAAAGACGTTGAATTAATTTGGACACATGTAAATAGGGAATGTCATTCAGTTTGTTTAGTTACTCCAGTGTGCTGTTACTGTAAAGCGTTATTCTGTTCGGTGGACAACATTAGCAGCATTATTTCTTGGTTATCTTTTTTGAATATTTATAATAAGAAGATCAAATTTTCCTATGTTTTGCAAATCAGAAATCTGAAACACAGACACACATGATTGGGAAATAATAAATTTGAGGATGCATTTATATGTTCTAACTGCTACTAGGTATAGCATCCACAGTTTAAAACAAAACTTGCCTAAGCACATGTACTACAAACATCAGATCCTCAGTACCAACTATTTTATGCTATTAATCCACTTCTGTTGCACTCTGTAACTTGCTAATGTGTGTGTTAACTAAAAATTTCATAAGTTATTTCTACCCTGAAGTAAATTGACTGATACTTTATGGGTTTTACTTTTGTTTATTTTGTTAAAACAAATAAGCAAGCAAATAATACTGCAGTTAAGTGAATGGACAAAATTGCAAAAAAAAAGCGCGATGTGAATATCACATTCTTGTTACAAGAGGTCTTACTCTTTATGAAGATTTTTTAATGTCTAAATATGAGACACATTCAAATTACTTTGATATATTTTCTCAGTAGAAATACATTTTACTAATAATTGAGTCTGTAATCCACTGATTTGCCACAAACCAGCAGAGTTTATGTGGAGGAAGGTACCCCAGTTTGCTGCACCTCCTTGAGCATTTCGTCTTGACACTGGTCAGAGACAAGACACTCATCTGTGTGGAATGTAGACCTAATCCATTCTATTTCTTATCTTCATCAGCTTCTGGATATTTGTGACCTTATTTCTTGGGTCACTTGGAAATGTGATGGCTTTTCTTTTCATCCACTGCCAACATCAAAGTTGTGTGTGCATGAAATCTCCCTGTTTCCTCAGATTTTGAACTATTTGGTGCAGTTGATGAACCAAATACATAAATGTCTACTAATTTTTATTTCAAAGTATAATTTTTACCTTATTGCTGTCATTCTTTTGTCATTTCCAACTTCTTTTCCTTAAGCACCTTAAAAAGAGTTAGCAGTGTGCAGGTTTTGGTGACAGCTGGTCTTATTTACAAGAATGAGAGGGTTGACTGCTCATCAGCAAACTCACAAAAAGTGAAGAAAGTCACAAAACTTTCAGATTTGTGACTTAAAAAAAAAAAAGAAAAAGAATCATTTAGACCAGACAATTCTATGGAATCTGCTTCTTCTCAATGTATTAATTAAAGTTAAAATTTTAGTGTCGTTATTTGCCCGCTGGGGGGGAAAAATGAGAGTAAGCTGTATTGAATTTAACTACTTCAGAAAAACCGTGACTTGGTTAAGCTTATAATCTATGGTTACACTTCTAGAGAGACTTACAAGCATAAAAGCAGATAACATGATGGTCTTTTTGAGCAATATTATATTAGATGGAATTATTATATCCTTTGCCCAAAACCCTTTGCTTACCTACATGAGTAATAGGTAGGTACTTCATGTAATTTCAGATCCTCCTTGTTTTAATCGTTTTTCTTTCTCCTTTTTCATTTTGCAAGTTTCAAAATTTGCCCTAGGTTTGTATAATGCTTACTGCAGCTACACTCAGATGTTAATTCAGTTCTATGTGATCACAGTGTGCATCTGAACCAGTATTAATACGCTTTTACTGCTATTGAGTGAAAAGTCACGTTGCGAGTTCTTGTCCCTGCATGTCAACATCTTAGTCCAAATTTTCACCTCTATGAATAAGACTGCCAATGGTCAATATCATCCAATTCTATGGAGATACGAAGCCACTGAATTTATGGACTTTGAATTTCACTTTAGATTCAAACTCAGACCTCAGTTTGTGAAATATACTTTAACAACTACCAGGTAGTCCACAGTACTTAAAAATCTTTTCAACTATAGTCATTAATAAGTAACACTTCAGTACTAAATAGAGAATTGCTTTTATTTATAGCACATGCATTATAGTACATTAAAATATTATCATTTGTATATTGTTTTAGCTTGTTTGACAAAATATAATTACCTATAAAGCTAATAGCTACTCAGAAATTAAATCTGTGGTGCGTTCTTTCAAAACTGTTACAGAATTAGAGAGTTCAATAAAAATATCCTATTAAAATAAAGCATAGCCAAAGGCTGTATTTTCCTGGCAGACAATAAAATACCCAAAAGCACGCACAGACTGGTCATATGACAGCATGTGCTTTGTTACTTATATTGTTAAACTTGTCTTTTCTTTTTCTCCCACAGCCACTGGTTTAGCCCTGGGGCTAGGAAGGAACACAGCCAGGTAAGAGCTGCTTTGATCAAGAACAGTTTACTTGAGATACATAAAAGAATTTAACTACCTCTACTCCAGAGGCAGTGGGCTAATGTTTTTAGAAATTATAAACAAAGCAGGAATGATTTCATATTTTCCTGTAAGGAAACGTATTAACAGCAGTTCATTTCAAGAAGTCCTTTAATTAAAAATCTTTAATTAGTCACTTAATTTCAGTTAAGTATCTTTGAGTTTCATCAGGTCAAATGAAAAGTCTGATTTTGATTTTTTTTTTTTAATAATTTTGTTAGTTGTAGTATCTTCAAATGTTGCATTTCTCAAAATGCTGGAAAGAAAAATATTTGACTCACAAAATCAAGAAATACAGAACAGTGACAAGAGCAGACAGGCTTCCACAGGAAGATCTTCAATTCCATTTTTCTGCATTTCATTGGTTAAAATGACCACAGCAGTAAAAAAGGAACTGTTAAATCTCCGTCATGGTGCAGATACTGGTGAAAATATCTCACTAGTTTGTCTGCTGAGCCTCTACGATGTGTTCCATAGGAGGTCCAAGCGTAGACATGTGGTTGAGGGAATGTGAAGACACGTTTAATATTTGAGTAGCAACACAGCGCTTATTTCTTTAGCTTGTCTTCAGACATGGAGGAATACCTTTCTTTTCTTTCATTTCTAAACAGAATGTACTGTCCAAGAACTTTATAATGTAAAAATAAGTCTGGTTTCATTTCATAAGTGTATAGTTAAATTCAGCTATTCAAGTAGCTGAATTTATCAGCAATGCATTGAAATTTAAGACTAAAGTTCCATAGCAGATTTTTTAAGTTGGTAATAATTGATATAATGCAGTTGATTTCATTATATCTGTGCCAGTTTGCTAGTACATTTACCGATTTAAATAGATTTGAAACTTCAAAAGGAAGTAAGATCTACAGAATCTTCAGAGAGTTCATCTTAGGATGATCCATCATGAACACTTGTAGCTCCAGTAAATCATAGTTTAAATCAGTGTATACTCTTTCCTGTCCACTCCCCCTTCTTTTCAACTCCAGAGCAAGCTGAATCTGTAAATTGTGAACTTCTAACATGTTATAGTAAGCTGACTGAGAATTAACATCTACACAGATGACTTTATATGATTCGCATTTAACTCTCGTTATTTTGTAACACGTTTCCTAGAAGAAACACATTAAAAAGAGCATTCTAAATATCAGCATGCTTCGTCTTAATGAATTATGATAAAAAATTCTCTTGGGTTAATCTTTATCCTGTTCCTGAAACTTTGATGCTATAAGTAGTCGAATTTGCTAAATTAATTGCTAAATGAGTTAGAGTGATTTTTTTTCCTTTTTTTTTAAATTGGATTTTTTAATATATTGATTGTCTCACGTAACAGAGTAGTTAACTGAAGGTGTACTATTTACTTCTTTAAAAGTTTCTAAGTTTAAAACAGTATTGAAATTTCCATACTGAGAACCTATGTCATACATACTGGCAATATCCATTCAGCATAGAGTGTGAAAAACAGCTGTTATATAATGATGAATTAATTCATTTTTTATTTGAATTAATTTTAGATTTTATGTGTTTATTTCATATTTCCTAAGAGTTGCGTTTTCAGAGCTTATCTGAAGTTCACTGTATTCATCACTTACAGATTACTAATGAGTTGTGAAGTACAGCTAATGCAATCAAATAACATAGGTGCTACTGGCACATAATGGATTATTTTTTTGAAACGAATAAAAGGAATGAGAATGGTGGTGCAGTGTAATTCTGACAGCTTCTACAGCTTATAAAATTCTCACTAAATTTGTGAAGATCCGCAGTGTTTAACTATTGGTTCCATGGGTTTACTGCTTTCTCGTTTAATTAATTTCTGGAGTTGAAGTTGTTATGTTAAAACACAGGTAATTAACTAGCCAGACTTAAAATCTGACAGGTGATCTGTATTTGACATGCTATAACTACAGTTTACTTATCAGCTAGAAAATATTGATAACAGACCGTTCTCCTTAGCTTGATCATGAAACAGATACACAATGTCATGCTGGTAAAAATTGTGGCTACATTTAAATATGAATTGCAAGTGTTCTGATTTGTTGACAGTAAGAAAATTTAAAAAATATTTTATCAGAATAAGGTGCCTTACCTTTATGTATCCTTCAGATTGTCTTTTAAAACCAGACTGCCCTTTTTTTTACTGTATCTGAGAACTAGATAGTTGAAATGATGAGGAGCATTTCTTAAACAAGAAGCAAGCTTTACAGACCTGAGGAGAAATTAATCAAGTGTAATTTTTCAAATAGGTGTAGTTTTCGGAGTCCATGCTCATGTACAACATCAAAGTGTGGTCGACCAAGTCATAAAATTCGTCAGTTCCTAATTTTCAGTAGACTTTTAAATATATTTGCTGTAAATATTAGATCCATTCACCTGTAGTCTGTTTCTAAACAGTCTTTCATTCTATACTTTCTTCAATATATGTTTAGTTTCAAGAAACATTTGTATTTTTAATACTGTCTATTTTTTATTGCCTTAGTGTAAATTTTCAACAGTTGTTATTTACTGTTAATGCCACTTTACTCATCCTGACAAATATCATAATGCTGAAAATAGATTTTTGAGTATTGGAGATAGACAAATAAAGGAAGATTTTTCATTCAGACTAAAAACAGAGTAAATTAGACCTAGTTCCAGAAGCTGAGTGACTGTTTCAGTTAAATGATTCCTTCATTATTCCTACTGTCCCACTATTATGGGAAGCTTTAATACTGTGTTTTTGTTGATTATGCAACTTTGAAATTGCAAAAGCTCCTGGGGCTTAGAAGAGTTTATAAGTGTTTCATAACCACTTAGATACAAGTGCCAACCTGAATAGTTTTTCATAATTTAAGTGTTCTCCAATGCTCTTTGTTATACAGTTTTGAAAATTTAAATTGAAATTGTGAAACTTGTAAAATTTTATAGTTTAATTGTGAAATTGTGAATTGCATGGCTTTCTCATATGCTTTGAGAATGGTTTAATTTTTACATTTTCAATTATTTAGAAATTTAAAATTTGTAAATGTATCTTGAAATATTAGGTATTATTGTCAAATTCATTTAGGTGTCCATCTCTTTTAGAGTCTTGGATGAAGACTATTTAAAGGTTACTCAAGACAGGAAAGAATGGCATTGTCAGGATAACACTTCTGAAAGCAAATAAAGGCATTGCTTGTGACACTGTTCTGAACTTTTTTTTAATAGCTTCAACTCTTGCGAGACAACCGATCGGAGAGAGGACACAAGAAGAATAGCTCTGTAAAAACAGCTAGCAGGTAAGCTAATACTGCAGCTGTCATTAATACTGTTTATGAATTTGTTGATTTCTTAACTCTCAAATTTTTATATAAGAAATTCCGTCATTCTGTTGGGGTATTTTCAGAGGTTTTCTGGGTTTTTGTGGTTTACTTTCAAGAATTTCTTTTATATGGCATAATCTTTGCCTAAAATATGGGTATTAGACTTTATTGGTGACTATCCAACTACATTTGCTAAACTTAATCTCTTTTGTAAAGATCAAAATTAAATGTGTGCCAAAGTAAGATTTGTGCTTCCAGCATGTAAATTAAGTGCCGAACATGTGTAAAATTGATTATGTGTACATGCTTTTGAAATCAAGAAGGTAACTCAAAGACTGTAACACTTTAATTCTTATATCATGTTTTGACAATAAAAATTTCATTGTGAAGAGTTACTAAAACCAAATCTTGTTCTATCCTCAGCTCCTTTCCTCACCCTCAAAAGACAAAAAATTCAACACAGAACTGATGGGCTCTGGTATAGGAGTCTGTTCCTAGAGGGTTTTTTATGTACATGTTACCTGCTGAATTTCTTCTGCCAAATAATTATTTTAATCCTAGTATTTTTTAAAATTAAAAACAACAGAAATGTTTCCTTTGCTATGCAAAACACCTTACACAATTTTTATGTTGTTCCGTAAAGATGACAGTGTGCTATCAAATTACTTTTTTCAAAAAGTTATAATAGATTTATATCATCATGTAATACAATGGTTATTAGTGAGACAGTTGTCTTTCAGATACTTGCCTTTTAGTGTATATGTGGTCATCCTGAAATAAATTTTTAATATTGTTAAATACTTACTTTGAACACCTGGTAAGGGAGACCAATGCTTCTTTCAAAAATATGCATACTAAATATGAATCTATTTCATTGTATACAAGTTCTGGTTACAGGCTCTAAAATATCAGTTATGCAAGTGTTCATCATTAATATGCAGAAATTGTCATTATCTGTCCGTTAAACCTTTTATATTAAGTCAAACAAATTTTCAAATTTTCTGTGTACGTTTTCTGGAAAGCACACTTGTTAAATTAATTTTTTGCTCAGAATTTTAGAATGAATTCACTTTAGATATGAATTTTCATCATAAATGCACTCTTACTATCAGGATGCTTACATGAATCTGAGAATATAAACAGAATATATAGTGAACAGTAAGAAACAGTTTATATTTAAAGTCATTTTAGGATCTTTTTTTATGCTGTAGCAAGGTAAAACGAGGTCTGAGGAGTTCAGAACCATAACTTATGTGTTGGTTATTCTGACCAATTCTGACAATTGTGAAGTGATTCCTACCTACACAAGCAGTTAGAATAGAGATTTTTAAAATGGCATTAAATACTTGAAGTGATCTTCAACCTCTCTTCATGTCCATTCAGCAGTACATCAGTAGACTGTTATCCCAATAAATATCTGGCAGGATTGTGTAGAAGCAATAGGTGGCATTTTCCATAAAATATCTGTAATACTAAAGATTTACATAAACCATTGTTACAACATACATAAAGCCACAGTATATTATCATACCATAATACCCTTAAAAACAGCAAGGTCACCTGCTGACATCTCCTGATACCATCGTCTCTGTTTTCAAAGGCTTTTTCCTCCAGGTGGAATCAGGTAATTTCAAAATAGCTTTTTGTGGTTTTTCAGAAAACCGCCATTTTATCTGCCTACCACAGAAACTTTACTGATAGTTCTTTAAAGTGACTTGAAGAGAAATTCTCAAACTTCTGTGAAAATGATATTTTTAACAGGCTATCTGCTGTCTTAGAATATCAGGTCATATGTGTCTTATTTAGAAGGCGTATATTGAAAAAATTTTAACATTCTTGCTACAGTTTAGCTATTCAAAATAAAAATTTAATTTGCACAAAAGTTTTTTTTCTTTCAGGCCAATAGCATGTCTGATGACTACTTTCTTCCTGTAGTTTAAGTGTTCTATAACCTAATATTTTACTTTTTATCAAAAGCTGTTACAACCAAAATAAAGACTGAATTTCAGATCTATAAGAACAACATTTGACAAATACATAGTTCATCTCCTCATACGTTCCTGGTACCTATCCACGTTTGATTCAAGACAATTCCTCTGGTATTCTTTTCTTTAAAAATGAAATTCATGCTGTGTAGTGACATGTCAAATTTATCTGTAGTTAATACTGAAGGCTGTTTTTTTTTTTTATCATTTTATTTTAAATTACCACTTCTACCAAAAGGGTTAATCTTAGTTTCACCAGACAATACAGAGAAGGAAAATGTTTCTGCTTAACAAAGTACCTGTAGAAATTAGTGATTTAGTAGCAAATACTGTTCACAGAGTTAATACAATGGTGAACATCACCTTAGTTGCAAATGTGCATCTTCATTACTGTATATGAAACCTTAAAATGGAAATCTATCATTTAGATTTTTGCATGTACCCAAATACTTTAAAACCCACTAAATTAAATTATATCAATCAAATGCCACAAGGTTAAGTTACAGAGTTAAGTAACATTGTAGTAAATCTTTCATTATTTCAGTGTACCGCGTGCATATGCAGTTAAATTTTCTGTTGAATGCAAGTGTTTACTCACACCTGAAAGTCTGACGCCTTCCAAAATTGACTCTAAATTAGTTCTTGTATGTGTTAAACTATTACAGTTGACACATGAAAGTAATTCAGATGAGTAACCCCCTTAGAGAGGCATACCAAAAGTAATGGATGTGACTGTATGTTGTCTTATTGTTTGTTGCTAAATGCAGTGATAGAACAGCAGCAGTGGATAAGTATTGGAAATTCTATAAAATTATTGTACTTATCCAGAATACAGTTTAATCTGCTTTTATTGCAAGACTGAATTTCTCTAGATCTTTGTATAGTTTTCACACAACTGTATTTCTTCTTGTGGGACTATCTTTTTTGTTTGCTGTTTTTCTGTTTTTCATATGTATATGAAAGATTTTTTTCTGTTTTTCGTATGTATATGAGATACGTATATACGCATGTTTTTCTATGCTTGCCTTGACTTTTCTTACCCCTTTTGGATGACTGAACACTGTTCTTGTCTCAGCGTGTAGACAATATGTAAATACCCATATTACATTAAATCAGTGACTTGTGTAATAATTTGCTCTGTAAATACATCAGAAAGGTATGGAGCTCTAAGCACGGCAGTGATCTTCAGCTGTCTCTTTGTGGTGGAATAATACGGATACTTTCTGGGTGAGCTTTACTATGCTGTGTTGCTTTTGTTAGGTTTCTTCTGTCAAAATTAGTAATATTGAGCCAATCCTATTTAAACTAACACAAATGTTTACTAGAGGCAAGATAATTAGAATGTTGAGAACTGTTGATACAGCTGTTGATGAATGAAATATTATGAAGGGAGACAGTCCTGCACCACAAAACTTAGAACCTGGATAGATTATATTATGCAGATACAGTTGAACACGTGATCTTCTGTATTTGACACATTTAAATACATATATGTATCTGTTTATGCTGCTTGTATAGAAAATCTTGTGTAGTTTTCCCATTAATTAATTAAATTATATAAACAGTACTAAATAATACTGATTTAGAAGCTGCATTTATTTCTCCTGTATAGCCTTGAAAAAGTTCTCTGTTTACATGATCTCTCTGCATTAGGACAGGAGTCGTCCCCAATCCAACTACACTGCTTGAAGGTGTTAGTTCTTTCAGCTGCTTATTTCCATCCTCTACTCTTTTGCCAGTAAAGAATGGGGTTTTTTGTCTGCATTTTTCAATACGCTTCGGGCAAAACCAGCCTGGTTAGCTCAACTCACCTATTTAAATTAAATTGGCTAGTTTTGTGCAAACCATATTAGGGAGCGCTCACATGATTTCTTCCTCCAGCAGAGCTGTGGAGATGATAATCTCCAGCAGATGTGTGATAACAAATAGCTTGGGATAGTAATGTCTTCATCTGGCGCAGTTGTTAGCAGACCAAATGTCTGTCTGTAGCCCGAGGCTGTGGGCAAACAATTGAACATGATTGAGTTATGGCAAGTTAACAAGTTGCTGCTTGGCAGCTGAACGGCCATAGCTGATCAAGCACTCATTGCTTGCCTGCTCCCATCACGAGGTAAAACACATTTTCTTAAGTCACCTTTGCAAAATTTTATAAAAGTGAGTTCTACCTAAAGAAGATTCCCATGGGCTGAGAGATTCATTTGGTCAGCAATGGAGACACCGTTGAATCAGCTGCTGTAACATGATTTTGAACACGTGATTATATTGTTAAATCTATCAGAGACCTCCATCACACAACTGTCTGCCTGTCTCTTAATATTTAATGTGTTTACCTGACAATATCCTATGTAGTTAGGAAGTACTTTAGGAAGTACTCCTCATTTGATAGAATAACCAGAATACTTAAGCAACTTAATATTTTGACTTTAGTCATATGGTCGATGCCATAACTAGTTAATTTATGCTGTAATCTGAAACCAACAGAATCACAGATTGGGAAAACAGCAGGCTACTGAATAAGTTAAACTTGTATAATTATCTCCTTTACTATACATAAGTCTTGTGTTGTATTTCTTCTACCATGTGCTTCTGTTAAGTATCGTTATTTTATGTACATACTTATTTTTCCTTATTGTACTGTAAGTAGAATTTGACATGTGCATGAATTGAGAAACTGAAAAGAAAGCAGTGCCAGAACTCTTGCTGCTTAGCAATTTTTTCTGGTCATCTCTTGATAATTCTGCAATGGTTTTCCATACTTAAATGCTCCCTCAGAGATGTTTAAAAGAAAAAAAAAGCTATTTGTAATTTTTATGCAGTTCGGTCCTGGCTAGAAAGAAAGCTAAGTTGCACTCATAAAAGTGATTTCAAGGTGGAGCAGAATTATACAGTTAGGTTTCAACTAGATAACTGATGCTGTGTTATCAATCTAGTCAACGTAGCAGCAGCCTAGTGTGAAGTAGTTAGGCAATTCTTGTGGCTGCAAAGTAGACCATAGCTTGAGGCAGAGGTTGTATCTTGGTATTTCTTTCAAAATCAGCAGGAGCCAACTACTCAGCCACTACTATAATGTGAAAGGAGGACTATGTTCCAGTTGTCCAATGATCACTTGTTGCTGCTCTATTTTGAGCTTGCAAGAAGTCTTCAAAGTCTTCTCCTGCCATGGTGAACAGCACAGCAGAAATACAGGTCTTTAAACATGTGTAGGAGACATTCAGGAAAGCAGACTCTGGAAGTAGTACAAGAAGGGTTACGTAAAGGAAATATGTCAAATGCTACTAAATGGTGATGTGTCAATAAAAACCTAGAACATTAGTCATAACTTCCCCATGTTTTCTGGAACTGTCTCTTTCCCTCCTTTCCCTAGTTATTCTCAATCCGGTTTAAATATGTGCCTTGTGTTGGTACAGGAGGATCACTTTGAAGTATTTTCACTTTTTACAGCTAACAGCATTCTCTATGAATTAATATTTAAAGAAAGCTCGTAAGAGAAAAATGCCACCAAACCTGATGAGAGCTTTTCAAAAGTGTGTTATTACTTTGGTTAGAAATATGACTTTGTCTTTACCAGTCTGAAAGGAAAACCTCTATTTGTACATTTGTACAGCACTTGTTCATTTTCATCTGATTATACAGATCATGGTACTTTTTTACACAGATGTGACAAATACCATTACAGCTGCTCTTTATTTGATCTTCTAAAGAGACAAAGATATGCAAGGATTCTGCCTGTTCCCTCTTTCCCACCGTGTCATCTGTTGTTTGGGAAAGAGTCCTAATTTGCAGCAGATACAAAACTATTTGTCGAGTTGCAGGTTTGCCAAAAATAAATGAAACCATTAATTACTACATTTTTTGAGCAGCTGTTAATGGATTGGGATAAGAAAACTGTACATTAGACTACTGGTTAATTACAAGAACTGTAATTGTTTAATGTGGCTTTTGCAGAATGAAATTTCAATAGCAGAGGAGGTAAATTCAGCCAGTTTTTGAAAATTATACATGAAAACGTGCAAATACTTACACTACAGTAAAGCTAAGGAATGCGTAGCTGTTTTACTAGGTAATTCACTTCTGCCATCGCATGAACACATACTCACAACAAAAATACTTTAAAGGAAAGTAATATTTAAACATGCCTTTTAATTCAAGTGTAAAATTATTAAAGGTAGTAAGTTAATATCTTGTAACCCCAGAGCTAATAATGCAGGAGATTCAGATATAACATTAAAATCTAAATGTGTTTACATCATTAGAAATTAACAACTAAGCAGTTTTATCTTCTCTTTGGAGTGCCATGAAGCAGTAACCGTACCTTTATGATTGGTGCTTAATAATATTTGCAGTTCCAGATTAAATTATGTGAATGTTTGAGGACACATTGCTTTCCTCCCTTGCCATCACCCTCAGGGACAGCATTATTCCATCAGTTTGGTATTTTCTTTCTCTGGGAAAAATAAAAGATGGTGCCATTTTGGAAGAGGGCAATTCCTGATTGAGTTTTCTATACTAGTGCCTTATTTTTAAGATCAAAAAAATTATTTTCATTTAGAGGAGGAGGACAGGTCGATGACAGTTTGATTGTTATTGCAAAATGTAGCCGTTTAGCTTTAATTTTATGGAAATCTTCAAGCCTCAGTATTGGTTCATAGATAGCTTTAAAGTATCCATTGATTAAGTTAACTTTAGTCACTGTCTTAAAAGTATCGTATTTTAATTCAACTTCCATTTGAACATTTGCAAAAGTAGCAGAAATTTTGAAGAGACCAAGCTCTGTTTTGAAAATCCATTTTCCATATTATCTGAGCAGTTTCATTACATCTTTAATGCCAAACTAGTAAAGTACAAAACAACAAGCCAAATTTTGTTGTTATTGCACTAAAATATAATGTACTCTATAATATTATACATAAATAAGCTGCTAAATGATACTGAAAATTTGTGATTTAAAATTGAATTCCAGGTACACATGAGTATGTGAATTAACAGGAAGTAATTAGTCCTGAATATAAAATATATATATATATATAAAAATCAGATAACCTCTAGAAATTACATATTTCTGGATTCTCCTGATGTACCATCTGGACTGAATTTTCCCCTCAATGAATTGATAGCAAATTTCTCCCTTTCAAGTACCTGAATTTTAGCACATGGTATTCTTGTTTCTCACACTCAACTACATTAGACTCTTTTTTTGGCTCAAGTTTGTGCTCCAAAGCTCGAACTTTGCTTATCTCAGCTTACTTGTTAAAATGCTAATGGCATAAGGGTAAAGTTAATTTGAGCTTCAGAGGTGTGAAGACCATTCCTGCTATTTAAGGTCTGTGCAGAGTTATGCGCAGTAGCTTGCACTGTAGTTCCACAAACTCTTTAACCTGTTGTTAAGCTACCTTGCAATTAAAAGAGGTCATTTTGCATTTTGTTTTTCTATTCTTATTGTAAATTAAACTGTTTGTGAAGTTTTTGCACTGAGTTCCTACTAAGCTTGGAGAGATCCCTGAATCTCATATACACAAAGCAGCATCGACTGACATGCATAAACTTCTGAGTCATAGGCACGCTGACTTCTATACACACTGTGGTTTTGTGTAAGGAGAGAAAGAGTTTAGAAGAAAATTTGAGTCGTTTGGTTCAAATTATGTAGAATTTTCATGTTTATTTTCTTTATTGATATTTTGAAATTGTGATCATTTATTATAATAATATATTTCAGCCTATCTGGAAACTAATGTTCAGTAACTGTCCTAGCCAAAAGGAAGAAAAATTAATTGTTCAGCCTTCTAATTTTTGGATTTGGGAATTTGTTTTGCCAAGGCTCCTGTTACTTTATATTTTTTAAAAAGTTTTAATATCACTAATTAATAATATAGAGGACATAAGTAAAGTTTTTACTATTAAAGAATTTTGAAACTAAAAAGGATCAAAAAAGTCAATGTTTCTTTAACTTTCTCTTACCTGCTGTCTTTTGTTATTAGAAAGTCAAATTTTGCATTCACTGCTACACATGCAGACCCCTTGTACACAATGGTGTCGCATGACAGTTACTGAGGGGAATGGGTGCAGAGTGTTAGGAAACATAATTTGCTTATTGTTCAGTCTTAGCTTTAGGGATTTTTTTTTTCCTTCCGCCCCACCCACCTTGCACACAATTATATCTTTGTTTATCAGATTATTGACTGCATTATAACTGTACTATCTTGGCCAGACAATTAGATTGTTCGAAGAGATGTTTTCAAGCATAGTATTAAAAATAGGGAAGCAGAGGGAACTGAGGAGGAGAATGATGCTGGGGTCCAGCTGAAGAGATGTTTTCTTGGAACCAATTGGAAAGCAGTAGGTTAAGGACTGGCCATGTAATGTGACAAAAAGCTTCTGGATCACTGGTCCAGATCTAGGTCTGGATGATTGATTAAAAATTATTACATTGTGCTGAGTGTTTACGTACATTAATGGAATTATCAGTCTCTTATAGGAGACCAAATTAATTCCAGTTGGCCATACTTGCTCACCTTCCCAGCACAGAGGTAAAGAAAGAAATTGCTATACAGGTTGAGTGTTTCCAACCTGATAAGACATTTTGCTTGTTCCATTTTTAAGCTACTGTATTAGATATTTGTGGATTTTTATCATGTTGCTTCTTGCTCTGTACTGGTTCTAAAAGTAAAGGATTCTGAATATAGTGCTAATGTTTGAAGTAATTTAACCTCACTCTGTATGAATGCAATCCAGAACCGTATAGGTAGGATGTGGCTTTTAAAGTCTTTTCAACACAATAGATTTGTCCTGCACTGACTTTATTAAGTGAATATCATACTTAATAAACAAATATGTGTCCAGAAGTAGCTAGAAGAAATAGCATAGCTGAGTAAGCTGTCAAGTCCATCTGTGGAAGTATCTGATCAAGCCCATGGTTATTGCTCAGGTCATAATGATATTTTCCAAAGCACTTCAGAGCTGAATCAGGGCCCATATCTTTTGGATATCAACAATGTTGTCTTAAGATGAAGAAGAAACAAAGAAATGTTTGCTTTAGAATTTTTGAAACAATATTGTCCTGTAACAGGATGATATGCTATTACTGCAACCTATTTTCTACCTACATTTCACCATTACACACATAAGCATTACTCATTTTTATCAGATGTTGCTTAACATAAAACAATATTGAAACTTGCTGTCAAAAATATTTAGAAATATTCTGAATTAATATAAAATTTATATTCTGAATGAGTATAAATATTAATTTCCTTTCTTGAAAATGTGAAAACATGTCATTTGTTGGAGAAAACTGTAGAGTTTAGCTATTTAATTTTTAACAGAAGTGGATTTTTTTTTTGTTTTATTCTCTCAGTGTTCCTTGGTGACTTGTTTGTACACCAAGATATTGGTTTGGATTTGCCTTTGTGTAATTCATATACTTTTGATCAATTCCAACTCATGCCCAATTATATTACACTAAATTAACATAATTCAACAGATGTTGATATTTAAATGTTTTCTGGCATTCACATCTTGGACAGCTGTCTTAGAGCTTGGGGAAAAGGCAAACATTTAGAGTTAAATGCTGAACATATGCTTAAATTACTAATTAGAAACAAGAAAAAACAATGCATTATCCTTTCTGAGGGCAGTAGGCCTCTACAAGATATTTTTTTTTCTAGAGATTCCGTTCACAAATTAAGTACAGAAGTGACTTGACATTGGATGTCAAAACATACATAATGATGTAAGTTTTTATTTTCAGTTGTGTTTGCTAAAATTACGCCAGTGTGGAGTTCAATGTGTACGTTTGTAGAGTTCGGGAAAATTTTGGACTACTTCTGTGCCTGAATGACACTTAGAAGTGCTGAAAAAGATAACAGAAAGGAACATATTAGGATATAGTATTAGGTGATGAGATTATCTGATGGGGCCAGAGGAAGATTGTATTCTCCTCCTAATAGGATTGCACTAGGACTTTCAATAATACAGGTATGTCACCCTTATGTTTAAAGTTATGTTGTGAACAGATTGGCATAGTCTGCAAGGAGTTTGATAGAGTTGCATGGTTTCATCACATCTGTTTAAGATTTAATAAAAGGAAAATAAAGTGCGCAGCGCTTGTGGTTAATGTAATGGTTTTCACACTTGTGGATGATGTCATTCTTTAGACAAGTCTGAAGAAAAGCTTTACCGTTTGTAAACAATGTGAAGGAATCAAGTGTGGAACTGATTTCACCTGAATGGCATCTGAAAAAAGTGATACCAAGAAGAAATATATGTTCATCTTCATACACATTAAAAATTAATACATATGTTGCATATGTGTTTTATTATATTACCAGTTCCTTAGCACTGAATGAAAGGTTTCTGTAAGTACTTTTAATGTATTTTGTAGACAAGACTAATTTGCAGCACTATTGGTCTACCACTCCTAGCCAAGAGAGAAATCCTTTCAACACTGTCAACACTCTGGGGTTAGAGATGGCGGTGGTTCTTTCTACAACCTCCAGAAAGTTAGCATGAGGGAATATGTGTGAATTTGTGAATTATTTCACATATTTTAAAAAAAAAGAATAATAATTAAACTATAAACCAAGTTTTTTTTAAGTTTCTGATTTCCAGGAATCTGACTGTCTCCTGATACTCCATGTTGTCCATGCTGCTTTCATGGGTTCCGTAAAAGCCGTGAAATCCTTCTAATTCACTGAGAGGGTTTGATGGAAGTAGAGGTAGACTTCATGTTCAACCTAAGCATACGATCTCAGTGTCCCATTATCAAAAATACTTTTTTCTGGAAAAAAAAGGCTCGAGTGAGGAACTGTCCATCAGGAATGCAGCTGTCATAGTAGCTTTGGTGTAGCCGATGGTGTGCGTCAGGGCACTTAATACAGTGACTGCCTAGAATGCCGCCAGGCACCCGTGCATGTGATGTGTTTCTGTGACAAGTAACAAAATAGACTTCAGACTTTGATTTAAGCTAAAGTTGGGTAATTTGTGCTGAGGCTTATCTCAAATGTTCTTAACAAAACGTTACTGAATTGTTTTCCAGGATTGCCCTATACCAGAAGCTGTGTCCATGTTTTGGCCAAGCTGTATACTACAAGGCAAAGAGGAAGTCTTTCCTTATAAAATTCCTTAGCCATTGTTTTTTGAATATTTTTCCTGAAAAACAAATGTGCCAGGCGTATTTCAGTTTAAAATTATGAAATCATCATGCATTTTTTCTGTGGTTATATTGAGATACATGCCAGAGGTAAAGATCAGAAGTATTTGTTATACCTAGATAATACAGAATAGTCTTCCCAAATTTACAGCACCAATTGCCTAGTCTGTGTATTTGACATGATACTTTTTGATTAAGTTCATAATTCTGGAGACTCAGTCAAATGGAAGTGTAGAATTTTGTGTTCAACATATCTAATTAGCTAATAGTATGATTGGACATTTAGAAATACACATATAACATTTTTTTAATAGTATTTACCTTTAAACTGATTATAAACTGTTCCATGGACTCTCTTGAATGTTCCATGGATGCTCTTGAAGCCATTGTCTGCAACTTGAGGAGATTTAGGAAGGTACAGTGAGAGTTTCATCTAAGCTTATTTTAACAGTGCTAATGGATGCACTTCCATTGACCACCAGGTACAGCAGTGTCTGCATTTTTAAGCCATGTAAGAAATGAGACAATCTGTACTACAGGTCCATTCAGGGTAAGGATATGAGGGCCATTCCTGTGATATTTTTGTGTAAAAGATACTTGAATAATGGAAGATTTGCTCAGATTATTCTTCGACTGTATAAAGTTGAGCTGTTCCACACATTACATTTTTTTAATCATTCTATTGGCTTGCTTCTCTGTTACACAATTGTGTGTTCTGTTTTTTTCATTTTTAACTGCTGCTTTGAACATTTCTTCTCACAGCGCCTACTCAATTCCAGTTTATAAGAAATTGTCGAGTCGTTTCAAGCTTAAAGTGAGTGGCGATCCTCACTGCATTCTCCCTTCCATCATATCCATATTCATATTTATTTTGTATCTATATTTTAAGACTGAGGACTGACAGTTTCAATTAGATTTCCCCTTTTCTCAAGTCCTTTCTAAAATGCAAACCAGTCAACTCTTGCCTTATTGTAATCTCTTGTGAAAGAAGTTTGCTTATAAACTTTTATCAAGCCTCTCCATTAGCTGAAACATTCAGTGGTGATAAACTTGCAGAGTTCTACAGCCATCTGCAGGAATGCATTGATAACTGTGGCAGAACGGTGTGTCCCTATTTACTGTGGATTTATTCCTCAGGTGAGAGAGATGTGAACTAGAATATAACAGTTAGGCAAGTATTGATCATTACCGGTTCATTTAAATGTGATATAGAAATCATGCTTCTTGAAAACATTATTGCATCGTAAAAGCATGCAGCATAGGATTTTTCCAAGTTAGAATACAGATATTTAATAACTACTGTTAAACAAAAAATACACTCTTCCATATCTGTTAGTGATCAGTACTTTTATGCATTTTTGACACAAGCAGAACAAAAACCATCACCTCTGTTACTTACAAGTAATCTTAGCAATGTCATAGTATTGTCTGGTAAGTGGTTTGACAGTAAATATACTAAGGGACAAAATTAAGTTTGCCTTCAATGATGTTGTAACCATCGGTGCAATTACCGTGCACCAGCAAAAGCAGCTGCACTGATACCAACTAAAGCATTGCAGCTTGCAAGGGAAGTGACAGCTGCTAACAGCAGACAGACAAAGTCAAGTGATCAACAGACATGTTGTTACAAGGAGACATATAAAATAGACATGCAAACATTTTGTATTTAATACACGAGTACCCAGAGTTCCCCCACATGAGATGACAGTCTTGCTAGTTGAGGCCGTTTTGCTGGTGCAAGCCAAGCTGCCTGCTGTAGAACGCAGTCTTCATTGCATCTTGCTGAAGAGACTGTGCAACAGTTACTGAATTTGAATAAGGTTTTTTAATTTGGTGGAGAGGGATGTTTTTGCATTTTGGTAGGGTTTTCAGGTTTTGTTTTGTTACACGTGAGATAACTGCAATTACAGAAGCATGTAATAAACTAGAGAGCTAGAACTCATGTTCAGCAGTATCTGCTGTCCTACACCCATTTTATTGTATTATCCTTCTCGGTGACTGGACTGGTGAACTTAGAACTCCACTAGCAGCAACGGTGATAACTACTAGTGAAAGAGTTAAGAACCACTTTGTGTGCTCATTTGCTCGGAAGGTGGATTGGGATTAAAGCAGTGCAGCTGTAGGTTCCCCCACAGAACTGACATTTATTTGGGGAATGCAACCAAGTGGTCCATTGGTTGCAAAGACAGATAAAGCCTATTACAAATGTCTTGGAGAGGCGAACGTGTGTAACTGCAAAAAAGGCACTCACCAAAAATATTGGCATATTGAGCTATGAAAACTATGAAAACTACAGAATTAGGAGATTGTGGTGTTTAGGCAGGGATAGAAATGTTTGGGGACCTTAAAAAGACAATGCCAGGCATGGCGCCATAGTAAGGGCAATTACCTTGAAAAAAGAAATGACAGGGAAACTGCAACTATTTAAGAAGGAGATAACAAAATTTCTGTCAGTGCACGTTCGTCACAAGAAAGCATAGATGCTTGTGAATTGCTTTTCATGTCATTGCTTCTGTGAAGGTATTTGCTGTACCAGAACTGCTTTTTATTGAGTTTATTATTTTTTATTTCAATAGCTTTTTTTGTTGTTACTGCCTTCCCAGTCCATCTTCGTTTTTGAGGCTCTTATTTACCGCAAAGAGAGGAGAATCTAAACACTGTGCCCAAGACGAAAAATCAATGAAAATTGACAGTGGCTTTTCCACTGTCTTTGTTTAATACGTTGAGGCATGACACAACAACAACAACAACAACAAATTCTTGGCGTGCTAGTGCAAGTTCACACCAGCCTGGCTTTTGCAGCCCTCTTATTTCCCTCTGCCGCAACTTTGCCGCTGCTGCGACACTCGCAGGGCCGCTCGGCCGCTGTGCAGCTGATGCCCTGTCCATGCTCATATTTTTCTTATTGACAGTGAGTGTTCTTGCCAAACGCCAGGGACCATAGTCACATCTGTTTGTCTCCCAAGCTTGTCTGAGGCTGCTTGGGAACACTTTTTATCCAGAGGGCAGCTTTAACTAGGCCTAATACTCTGAAAAGCCTCTATTTGTAAATGCATACAATGAGGCGACAAGTTCCTGTTGTCTTTCCTTAAAAATTATTCCATTTGACACTGCTTGCTCCAGTCCCTGTCACCAGCACGTCAAAAGCCAAGTTTTCAGGCAAGGTGGTCTTAACAAGTTTTATTTTTTCCCTAGTAAAATGCCTAGCTTCCCTCCAGAGCACTATTTATAAATAATAGCTGGAAGCAAGCTAGGGGTAAGTAGAGAGAAGTCAGGCAAATAGCTTTCTTCCCTTCTATAATCCGCGCTCTTCTGATTTAATGCTAAGAAACATAATGCTGAACTTAGCCTGATTGAGGGTCAGAGTTCTCCCTACTTTGTAATACCCCCGTTACAACCAGTTCCAAACCTACTGTGCAGCTTCAGAACGGCACTTTGTTTTGTCTGACCTGCCAGTTTCACAGCAGTGATAGTTCTTGTCTGTTCCTCTTAAACAACAGCAACAAAACAAAACCAAAAAAATAACGTTTTGTTTTGCCGTGATCTACACTGGCAGCACATATCAAATGCTAAGACCTGGTGAAAGCAAACGTCGCTTTGGAATCGCGAGTTAGCCTGATGTTTCGTGTTGGTGGCCGTAAGACTGGGTTTGACAAAGCTCAGTCGATGCTCTAGCGTATTGTTATTTATTTGTGGCGTGCAGAATTTTCGACGACAACAAAGAAATACTCACTCTCACCTTGGCTGGTGATCGGGGTGTTGTGCTCGGCAAAGGCGAATGATTCATTTATGCTGAAGGAACAAGGCTGCCTTTCAGACGTTCATTGATTTTAAATTAAAAAGTAACTGCTATGTTCTACATGAAGGGTGACAACAATAACAAAGTAGTCCTTACTTAGTGTTATTTGTTGCAACTCCATTCGGTGTGCCTGGAGGAAAAGTGGGGAGACCCCAGTACCATAATCTTACAGATCAATAATCTAGATATCTCAATGTAGTGTAACAGATAATCAATTCTGGGTAAAATAACTCAAACGCTGCTAGCTGTTACTGCTGTAGCTCAGGTCTTCAGGTTCAATTGCCTGACTTTATTAATTTTTATCTTTCATCCTACTGGTATTTCTGGAGACTTTCTCCCTTTTTCATTCGGAAGAGAAAACAGAGTTGCACACTGTTTAACATATGATTTACCACACAACTTATTCTGCATGTTTAATATCAATGTTATATACGTCTCTTAAATACTGTTTTCTCTAATAATTGTTTCTCCCATATTGTATTTAAATATTTATTTTCTTTATTGTACAATCAATTGTGAAAGGGTTACACTTTTTGATCTTCCTAAATTTAGAACTGAAATTCATCACCATGTTAATATACTAGATCAACTGTGTTCAGTTTCTGGATTTTAAAGTAGGACGCAATTTCAACTTAAAAGAATTGCAAGGTAAACTTCTGTTTTAAAACAAAGAATTGAGTAAATGTTGAAATAAGAGCTCACTAGGTGAGGCTAGAGTGCATGTCTGTGTGAAACTTAACTTTCTTGGAATATTTTACTATTTAAATAAAAGCATTATTGTATCTTTTTAAAAGAAGTATGCGGAAGATTGTACATTGTCATCTTTTCCATCAAGGTATTGTTGTCACTCTTTTACATTATTGAGTAGATCTGAGGTCTCTCAACATTATATGACCATTTGTTATTCATTTAGAAGCAGCATGGCTTTAAAAAGTTTATAAATGCAGTAAAGGATAAGTCATATATCCACATTGAAATGAGATCCCATGAGTGACAGAGTGATACTATGCTGCCGTAGACTATCAGATGCAATTATCAGCTTGTAATTTTATCGAAATTCACTGCGCTTCTGTGGTAAGAGCCACAGTTCTCAGTAACACTGATGGAAACATTAAAAAGTTTAGAAATTACCACATTTTCCCCGCTTCTGTTCTGGTCCTTTCAAAAAAAAAAAAGCCAGCTACATGTATTCCATTCTACAGACATTGTATATTACATGAAGAAAAATAATAACTATAATTGTCCTTTAAGATTATATTCCAAAATTCAATATTTGGAAGTTTCAAATTCACCCTTTTCTGTGGTACTTGACTTCTGATAAGTGGCTTTAATGCAATAAGATTTGCTTGTTTGCCATCCTCTGGAGCTCCACCAATTTTCCGGTCTCCAAGTGTAAGCTCGTAATTGTTTAATGAGTATGCCAGATACTGTGCTTCCATGTTATCATTCTCACAACTTGCCAGTGAATTAGAAGCAGGCAAATTCATGTGCTACAACTTTATTTCATGTACCTTTGAGGAGTTTACTGTTTCATGTTTTCTTATTCATTCTTCATCTTACCTTAAAAAAAAAAAAAAAACAATAAGATAATACTTTTCATGTAATAAATGTTGTTCTGACAGTCAGGCGTTACTAGCCAATTGATAACCTACCAACAGTATTGTGATCTCTTTAGATAATTAATCTTAGCTATTTTCCTGTCAAGAGCAACAGTGTTTTTGTTTTATGTTGAGCTAGAAAGATTGCCGGTCTTGAAAATTAAAAAGCATTCCCTTTATATTATTCATTCCAGTAACAATTTATGATGCTGCATTTAGATACTGAGCGCTTGTCAACAAACATAATTATCCTTCGATATAAACAAGATTGGTGGCTTGACTGTGCAGCTTCATCTTGGTTGAGAATGTTTTGATATAGGTTTAGACTATACAAGCTGTGTATTTATGCAGTGGTTTTCTTCCTTTGTTAATAGTTTTCTCCTATAATTCTTGCAGGCAAACCAGTGTACATTTAGGATCATTGTGCATGGGAGACATCAAACGGAGAAGGAAAGCTGCTCCCCTGCCAGGACCCACAGGTAACCAATTTCCCTGGGACAGAACACAAAACACAAGATGTTAAATCTCTAAATACAAAGCGGTAGGTCAGTGACCTGGGGAAATGCTTGATAAATTCAGTAACTTTCCCTATAACTTCAGATATAAGCTATCCTTATTTATTAATAGAAATTAAGAAATAAAAAGGCTCTCTTAATTCTCCCTCAAACATTTCCAATTTCTAGTCCTTTGCAGCACAGCACTTGTTTAAAGACAATAAATCTTTTTTCATATACTTAGAATAGAGAAGGTAAAGATTACTGGTTATGTCTGTTACAAGGTAGAAGACATGAGGTATCTTTTTTCTGTGAGGGATGCATATGAGTACTATAAATATCCCACAAAATATAGAATGTGAATTCTTGGGCAAACAATTGAAAATGTGGAGATAAGGCTGTGAAACACAGCTTTAAAATTAGTGCTGTATATTAAATAGGAAGCACTTGCAAGCACATTTCTGAAAGATTTTTTACAGATGCGAGGTCACAACCACTGGATGCATTTTGCTGATGTCACAGCTGTGAAATGACTTTTTCAATACTTAACAGTGATTTATAGGACTCTCATCAGTTTGTTGTATTAATTATATATGTGCATACTGGAAGGATTAGATTGTGTGTGTGTGCCTGTGTGAGGCTTTTTATGTATTGCTAATATGGAAATCTGGATTGCATGTCCTAGTCATATATCAATTACTATAGCAACATATGCAATACATACAGTTCTTCAAATATATTCTAAATAGATCGCTTTAGAGAAGCTTAATATTTGTATTCCAACTGCATTCCTCCTGAAACTTCTTTGCTTCAAACCTCAGTGGCAGAAACAGACCAAGAATAATATTAAAAATGTTATTAAAGCACCTTAGTGGCAGCAGTATGGAAAAAGAGAATGTGTGGGTCAGCTTCTAAGACTCTGAACATATGTGAAGTGAGAAAGAAAAATACTTAATGGCTGAAGAGAGAATAATATAATTATTTCTACAAGGTGATTTTCACTTCACAACTTTCAAGTACTAGAGGATGTCATTTTGTACCGAGAGGGTATGAAGTATCATGAAATTCATTTTATTATTCATTTACCTTGGGCTTTCAGTGTTCAGTATTTTATTTTACAAGCTGGCTCCTCTGCATACCTTTGCAAAGCCAATATTTTGATACTAAGGCAAATATATGATGTGATCATTCAATGTTATGTATCTATATATTCACAATTTTAGAGATTGTTTTGCCCCCAAAATTTGTCTTTGCATGGAGAGCAACAGAGAATAATGGTGGAAAAAGGTATCGTATGAGGTACCTTTCAAGATCAAGGTAATCTTTTCAATTTTGTTCTGGGCAGAAGGATTGAGAATTTTTTTTGTGGTCTTATGAAAGCTTTTTTCTACACTTAATCACTGTAAATTTTTAAGCAAATAGAAACTGTGGTAAACTTTGAGTAAACTTGTTCCTATGTGTAGATAATGTGTAACATTTTATAAGTTATTACTGTTGTCTCAAAGGCTAACCTTCCCACAGCTAATTTATTGTTTATCCATCACAGGCCTTGTTTGTTTGTCACTATTTCATACTATTTTATGAAAGAAACAAAGTTTTCTTTTAGAATGGAAATACATTTGGAAATTTGGCTTAAAATGACAGATCACTATTTGATTATTCTTCTTGCAGTAATTTTAGTTAGCTAAAATATAGGAACAGAAGAACTAGATTTTATGTAGAAGAGTTTGTAAATGTTATTCTTGAAAGAACAAAAGGAAGAAAGTTGTGTATTTACATGAACAAAAGTTAGAAATGGAAAGAAGCATTCTGCTAATAACTGTCCATATTTAACATCATAGTGAAACCTGAAAGGCTGTCTGTAAATGAGTCAGTAACTGCAAATGTTTTCTTGAGCTATATGTGCTGCAAATCAGCAAACTTTTACCTGATATGAGCCAATCCATTCAATCCATTGAAAAAAGTATTTTCAAAATTCTTGTCTGCATTTTTTTAATAAATTGCACTGGTGAATTAATTCTGGTAGCACTATGTGCGGTGTTGAAAATGGTCATTTATATGTTTAGATTCAGTAGTAGTGAAGAGAATGACTGGTGATCCTAATGAAGTATCAAAACACGTTCTCTGGTTTTGAGTCTCACAAGGGTAGCACCTGCTACTTTTAGGCACCTTGCAAAGCCATAGACTTCTGTAGCAAGCAGTGTTATTGGTTAAACGTTTATTAATTGTGACAAGAACACCCAATTTATTTCAGTACTCCAGCTTATTTACTGCTCTTTCACCTTTGTATTTTGTATTGAAAAAGTAAAATGAATATTGATAGAGCTAGATATTGATTTCTAAATTTATAGCCTGTTCTCAGCCTGGAGTCAAAGTCACATACCAATAGGTTTGTATATATCAGTAACAAAGGATGTAGATTTACTTGTACAGCGATGAGAAACTATTGAAGCAAGAAAGTTTGAGTAGCATGGAGCATTTTATAGTTTCAAAAATGTCATTCGTAAAGGTGAAGAAAAGCTGTGTTGAAAAGCAATGAAGAAAATGGGAGATAATATACGTATGGATTGTTAGGAGCTGACAGCTGACAGTACTGAGACAGGAGTGTCCTATTCTGCCTTTTTTACTAAGATGAATTTTCTGGTTTGTGAATGCTTGCTACAGACCCATCTGTGTGTTACTGAACCTAGATAGTTAATTAGTTTATCAACTAAAAAGGATACTAGTAAAAATTACTTCCTATGATTTCTTTTAAGAATTAGGTGTTGCACATTATAAATATCTACTTTTTTGCACAGCTTCTTCCATGGAACCAATATTATTTCAGTGATTCTAGTCAGATTTGAGACCAGGTTATTCTCAATGACTTGATGCCCTCTCTGACTACCTGAGTGGTAGAGCTATTTCATGTGACACCCTGACATATTTCAGTGCAGCAATACAGTGCCCTCAAGTTTGTATAAAAACCTCTTAGACAAACTAATACATTATCGTGGAAATAGCCCTACCACAACTGGGTCCACTATTAATGAAAATAATAACAAAGCAACAAAAAACCAAAATTGTATGTAAGAGAAAGGACATTCTCTAAAAGTATTGTTACTGCTTGAAGCACGTGTATTGGGAATGTTAACAGTAATTTTGGTCTTGGATTGCTCAGTTTAAGTCTCATATCAAACCAATAGCTGCTACAGAATTTTAGATGCCGTGTTCATACACTGAATATGCATTTACCCTGTGTCCTTTCCTATTGACTCTTGTCCTCTGTACAAGCTTTTTTCCCAATTAGCTCCCGTTAAATCTCCAAGACCTTTTAGATTTTATTTTTAAATACATAACTTCTAAATCTTAAATGTTGAAAAAAATCATCAAATTCCACTTCACATTTGCAGGATGTTAATAACTTCATTTACAGAATGTAGAAAGTTTGATTCAGAACAAGAAAAGTTAGGTTTTACTTGTGTGCCTTCTAAATAGGTGTTTACTTCTATTTGAAAACAATCTTCTTGCTCTGATGTTTACATAGCATGGTTTACAGTTTAGAGCAGTGTTGAAAAACCTGCAAAAACTAATTTTAAAAAGAGAAAGCTATTTTGTGCTTAAAATACAGAGAATGTGCATATAAAATACATAAATTATTGTGCATGTTATGGGCACTTTAACTAATACATTTTGCAAAAGCAAGTTTCAGATGTCATTTTCTTTATCTAGTTGGCAGGTTGCGTGCTAGACTTCAGGCTGGTACTGATTGAAATGACTAAGTTAAAAGTCTCATTTTAAAGAATGTGTTTTAATGAAAAATATGACAGATTCTTAATTACAGCAGAAATACTGAGCACTGCTATAATGCCATCATGACTCACTTTAACAAGGTAATCAAAAGGGTACATGTTTTCATTCCTTTTTAAAAATTGCCAACGGAACAGCTAAGCAAACTATTTTGCTGATGCTTAATATGTCAGTGATTAAAAATCAGACCTGAATATCTGCAGTACCAAAATGATCATTTGAAAAAGATTGTGATTATGCTGTGATAACAGAGGTGACTGAGGCTAAGTTTATGGTGAAGGTCAACTTAGTGAGATGGTTGCAGAGAAAGGGTAGACTTTTGTGTCCTTGGATGAACTGGTAGTAAATTTCAAAAACTCTAGACAAACTATTCTATGCCTACTTTCTTTTTAGCTTGATTCACTGCTTTTCCATCTACTAAATGTACGACTCCATAGTTAAAAAACCATTTTCACAGGGCAGTACAACATTGGCCTGTGTTGTAAACACTTTCCCTTACTGTGTTGCAGCATTTCTTACCCTTAGTCTATCAAAGTCCTTTCTGGGGTACACAGCATATCTGCTTGATCATCCAACCTATGGATACTCTTTCGTGATATTTGATTTCTACAGCAGATTAAATTTTAGGACCTCCTTTCTGTTTTGTTTTGGGTTTTTTTGGCTACCATATTGTTTCACTAAATCAGTTCAAATATTAAAAGATCACAGAGTGCCATCCGGTATTGAAAACTGCTCTCCCTGTAGGGCAAAAGTCTTTTCATATTGAGCTGAGGTCATGCTTCAGGTGGGAGGCCCCTTACGTATAAACATCAGAGTAAGGAGGAGAGTTCAGTAGCAAACATCAGAAGATCAACAATGAAACAAGAACCAACCTTATTTTGGAAATTTGTTGATGGATTTCTTGCAATCTGGAGAGAAGACAGTATTCTTCAGGCTGTACACACAGCCAATATAAAGTCAACCTTTAGGTTGATAAAAGAAGACTGTGCACATCTCTTCTATATGCTGTCATCTTCTGAAATATGAAAGATTCAAAAATAATTACCCAAATTACGCTGGGAATCTCTCCTAAGGTAACTGTTTCTTTCTGGTTGTGGAAAGTATTCAAATGACCTCCATTGGGAGCTGGACTCAGTAATCCTTATGGGTCCCTTCTAGCTTGAGGTGCTCTGATTCTGTGGATTTTTTGGACTTCACTTTCGACGATCATAAACCATCTTAAGAGTATATCACCCATGAGAGCATACTTAAAGATAATAGATAAGAAAATTCTGCTCAAAAAAAGCTAAACCAGGCTTTTTTTTCAAGTTCCAAAGGTAACGTCTCATTTGACAGTTGTATGCTTGAGGAACAGCTTTCCATGAAACTGAGAGGTGTTGGTAGAAAGACTCGTTCTCCAGGTCAGTTTTGTGCTCTGCAAGTTCTGCTTGTTCTACCTGCTGGTTCCCCACAGAGAGGAGCTGCCTCTGTTTTAGATGCAGTTTGTTAGAACCATCACCTTTTTCAGGGGGCTGATACACATCGCACAGTTTTCCTAGAACTCAACCAAGAAAAGTAGTACCTGATATTACTATCAGTCTCCTTCGGGTTGGTAATACCAACCTGATAGCTTTATGCAGAAGGTTTGTGCCACTTCAGAGGAATAAAAATAACTATTTAAGATACAAGAAAATATTTTCATAATGTGAGAACATAAAATTCATTGATCAGGTTTCCAGTGCAGGCAAGTTTGGATTTCTGTTTTCTGTCTTTCTATAAAATCTTTCCAATCGATGGAAAAGTTTCCGATAAAAGGTGTTATAGATACCTGTTATACTCTGGCTTTTGTAAAGAAAATTTTTGCTTTTGAATTCCATTACTTACAAAATTTTTTGATTGTAAGTGAAGTTTACCTTTCAACCTATATATTGACACTGCCAACGCTAATGTGGTAACTAAGATTTACTTTCTGATGCCTTCGTTACTGATAGAAGGATCACAGTGAGCATTGCTTGCATAAATAAACAGGCAAATGGTTATTTAGCCTGTAGTAAAAAATATAGAGATGTATTTGCCTAGTTTTAAAGAATTAGTCTTCATTTTAAAATTAAGATAATTTGATGGAAGACAGTACTCCAACCACATAGGCACAGAATAGACAATAGAAGTGGAGCTTCATCTCCAGTATCCTAGCAATCCATCCCAACTTGGGTTAGGGTTAGTTAGAGCTACCATAATGTGCATAGTCCTAATATTGGTTTAATTCTCAGTCTTTCTGCTGAAATTAACAATAACCATGCTGTCCATTTTGAGAGTATATTTGTGATTTAAATCCTTTCCCTGTGGGCTTCAGTGTAAGGTTACAAGTCTTTTTGTAAAAGTCAGGGAATGCTTATCAGGAGCAATTTTGCCAAGTTTCAAGGGCTTTGAGCAGAACTTTGGAATAGTCCCCAGTGAGAATGCTTCTTCCAAAGTGCCATCCAGTGACAGTCTTTCTGTCAGCATAGACAAGGTGTAAAACTGACCTCCTTTGGACCCAAGTGAACAGGCAGTGTTGAGTATTGAAGAGATTCTCCTTACAGAGGGATAAACGGGAATCTTAATTCCAACTCTTCCCAGCCAGTTTGAGTAGTAGTAAAGACTGAATGGACATGAAGTTACACTTTACACACAGTGTAGTCCAATAAAGCATGGAAGGAGAAGAGCACCTGCAAATCCATTTCCAAGTGATCTGTGATACTGGATGACCAGTTTAATCTAAAATTCAGTGTCTCAATTTTCATCAGTACGTGGATTTATGTTTATATATTCAGGAGAGTTGAAAATGGATTTAAATCTAGGATCTAGGCTGCGAGAAAGAATGCATCTACCCATGCCACAATTATGTGACAGTTCCTTTAATACCCCTTGCAGTGGGGCAGTAGGCATGAAACTATGGCAGGCATATAACAAAACTCTGCTGTGGATGCTGGGTAAATATGGAGGTTTTCAACACCTACTAAAGTTATAGCTCTGTCCTCTCTGCTATTTTATCTCCCCGCTACCTAGAATAAAATACAATGCAAGCAGACTCCCCTGAACTATAATCATTCTAAGGTTATTCTTTAGACACAGTCTTAGCTCGGTGTGAGGGATATATAAAATTCTAGTATAAAACTGCAATCTCAAATATTTAGTTAGATAAACTAACCAGCATTTTCATAACTGGTCTTTTTTAGATACACAGTCATAGTATACCGAATTTTGAAAACTACCGCAGCTACTGATTTTAAAAATCACAGTATGACTGTCGGCTACACTCATGATGCTGGCTGTGCAATTACCCAAAACATTTTTAAGAATATAAACATCTAGGCAGTCTGATTCCCATTTTGCTAGTTAGAGCAAGCTGGCATAAAAAGATACACTACAGCAATGTATTACTCTGATTACATTCCTTGTAAAATTGTCTTGTGTATCAGAATCAGTCCCTACTGTTCTGAGCTCATCTGTCTAGTGAGTAGTCAGAAAAGAAAAAGAATAGATGGAATATTAAATGCTTTCAGAAAACGAGGGGGCAAGTGCACTGGCTTTTAAAGTGAAGCAGCATGTATCGTTTCTCCTTCCATTGGCTGTTTATCCAACATCAATACAACACTTTAGGAGCCAAATTACTAAACAAGCTGCCAATTAGGCTTGCAGTCAGCTGGATAGATTAGTGGCTAAGAGAGGCAGATACAAGATTTTCATCTCTTGAGCCAATTACGCAAGTGAATTACCATCCACAATGCTCCTTGGAAGATTTGAGGTAGAAAGACTGACTCTGCTGTGATAGACATAAGTGAGATCCAGGGTAGGGGGTAAGGGTTAGCAGGCCGTGTATTGCAAAAATTACCCAAGCAAAAAGAGATCCTTCTAGGAAAGGATTTAAAGGATTTAAGGCTGCTGGGAGCGATAGAAGAGGAAATAATAGTTGTGGTATGCTCTGCAAAGGCATTGCTGTTCTGCTCACAAGTCTTAATCATATAAAAGAAAGATGAAAGGCCAAGACTGTATTTATGTACAGTGTCATTTTCTCAGAACTGTTTAAAAACACGTTTTTTTAACATCAAAAATAGTTCCGTGGCCAGAGATGAAATTACTTCAATATGCCTTCATTTGTTTCTTACAACTGGGGTGGGGAGAGGAGAAAAAAAAATACCACAACATTTTCTTAAATAAGGGTTAGGAGATTGAATGTAGCTGTATTCTGATTTTATTCACCTCAGTATAGACCAAACATGCTTGATGCTAGTCCTATCCAGCAACTGAACCATACAAATAGGCATTGTCGCAATAGTGGTTTATGAGGTCACAATTCCTTTATTATTCTATAATATATGATAACTTAATTGGTGAACTTTTGATTTTTTTTAGAAGCATTTTGCAAATAAAATGGATCTGTCAGATCAAAATTGTGCATAGACTGATTTGTTTCCTGCTGAAGATGATGTCCACTGGTATAACATTGTTTCTTAAATACGAAGCAAATTTAAAACCTGAACTTTCGCAAGCTGTTGTATCCAAAAATGATTAAACAGATGTGGAGCCTGCAGCAGCATTAGACCTCTGATCTGATTTTAGCTTACAGATGGAATTAAATTAATTCATGGCAATCACTGTAAAATCAAGGGTATGGCACTGAATGCTAGTGTACTGTTTAACCAGGACATACCTGTCTCAACAGCTGTTAAGAAAAAAATTACATACCTTTATTTTTCATTGAAACCTGCCTTTAATGCCATCGTAAATATCATACCAGAATTAAACAAATGTCATGAGTTTTTTGTTTTCCTCTTCTCAGTTTTGCCTTTTTCTACTCATAGGTTCCATATTTCATGTGTGCAAGGTCATATGCATAATACGTGTAGACCTTGAAGGGTGTCTATTCATATACACAAAGATTTGAGGATTGGCCTTTTTTTTAATTTCAATTGGCGGTAGTGCAAAGAGAAGGAACGTAAACGAAGATATTCTATAGTGCTATCTTTTCAAGCAAGTTACTCTTCCTCAGTGCTTGCTCCTCACGTGTGTAGTGGGAGCCACTTCTACACACAGACTACTCACCTGGTAGACCAGGAAACAGTCTGCAGTAAGAAAAGGCTCTGCACAGGAGATTCCTACACATTATTGGTACAGAGACTTCCTCCTGCTCCTGGAACCCCACAGAGTCTCACACAGCAATAAACTCAGAAAAATGAATCCCCAGTTTTTTTTCTTGACCTGATACTGCGCAGTCGTTTTCTGCGGGATGGCGCAATGGGCTGATTTTGCTCTTGCTCCTGGGTGGGTCGAGACTGAACACGTCCCAGAGGTAGCACAGCCGTTTTCAAGGCCAATGTGCTGGGACCATTCTCTCTAACAGGCCCTGCTGGCTAGTCCAAGAAGAGCCATAGGCATGAATTAAAAGCTGAACTTGAAGATGAATATTGCAAGGACAATTACTGCTTTTAATTAGAAAATAAAAGCCCAAAGCACAGGAATGAGGGTCAGGGGAATAGCACACTGTAGCATGATTTTTAAGAGCTTTCTCCCGTTGTGCAGTCAATCAGCAATGCCTTTTTTTTTCTTTCCTGATTGCTGGTTGGTTGTGGAATGGAGGAAAGGGCAATACCAGTATCTGTATTCTTCTGATTCTAGTAAAAATATGTTGCATTACAGATTAGTATTCCTGCAATTTTCACCCATCATTTGAAAAATTTAAGACATGTAGGTATGTATTTATATAAAAACTGACTGTACTGTAAAAGAATGGCCTGCATGTATTAAATCTTTTTCACAATTAGAATAAAAGCTATCCATATTCACCTCGTTTGCAAGGAGGAGTAATTAGTCAATTAGTAATATAGGCAAATTGGGTGGCTTTTTGGTTTTGTGTTTTTTCTTGCTGCAGTAGAAAGCCTCCAAACACATTATCCTTTGGACAGCATATGCTGTTTGTTTGCCCAAAAGTGAGTTGTGAAGCCAAGTTCATGGTGATTTCTGCTCTTTTTTTTTTTTTTTTAATCTAGTGACATGTAAGAATAAAACAGAACTCTTCAGGGGAGGTTTCCATCTTCTAATAGGAGATTAAAAAGTATGTACAGTGGAGGGAAAAATAGTCACAGCATACATTGTAGAAGTACTTACATGCCTTTAAAACAAAAAGCATTCCAATTTTCCTGTCAGTCATAGAAAAAAAAAAAAGACATATTAAGTTACTTCAAAAAATATCAAAAATAGAAACATCCGTTTATTAAATAATGCTTCAGAGTACAGATTGTTCTTTCTTGTATCTGTTTTGTGAGGTTACTGTGGCTGTCTTGAGAATTGAGATTCATATAGAAAGGCGCATCTGTTACAGGAAGATGTCTGTGGGTTTTTCCCCAAATAGACTAACAAAAAAGCTGCTTGCGCTGTCTCCAGCTATGCCTTACGTACCCTTCCAGCAGCATTGCTGACTTTGCCTAAGCAGCATTATGAATGGTTTAATATTTCTAGTTCTTAGATGTCATGAAATATGCTCGTATCCTTGCTCTTTCCTGCTTGACGGATCTGTTGCATCTTTCTTCCATTTCAAGTTTCCCCCTTAATTGTTCCACAGATGTTCACTGTAATGATGCTCTGTTTCTTACCATCACTTGTTGTGAAAAGTGGACCAAAACACACTTCTAGGATTTTACCTGTGAGGTTTACCAGAACTGTTGTTGAACAGTTGTCTTTTTTCTTTCCATTTTTTTTGAGCTAGAAAGTATAACTAAGAAGGTTGCAAAGCCTGTGTATGCCAGGCAGTGTCAGGGACTCATCTGTATGAAAATTGCTTCTGCCTGTGGGGAACTGAAAAGAAAGGAAGTCTTGGACATTGAATTTTGTGCTGGTCAGTTCAAGAGGAACCCTCTGGGGGACCGGAGGCCGCTGACTTAAAAGCCTTTATTTTAAGCCTAGTGTTAAGCATAGCTTCAAACCAGTATTAAAGGATGCCTTCTCTCAATGCGTTTCCTTTTTTCTTTGACTCAGGAGCTGAGATACTAGGAAGCTGTCTACCTTTTATGTAGCCAGAATTTTACTGAATATGAACAGATCTATCGTGGATAATGCTGGAGCACTGTAAATTCATCATCACAATCATCATGAGGTTTTTAATGTGCACCTCTCGTTTTGAACTTTTGTCTGTGTATGCAGTTTCCACTGTGGGACTTGGCCTTTTTTTGTGTGCATATGAGGCTTTTCAGAAGTGCACGTTAAACTTTTCTTGTGTTCTTGTTTAGTAAGTTAATATAATGATGAGCTAGTTGCTTGTCAGTGGTAAATTCTTGATTGAAGACATTGTAATCTTCAAAAACAGGAAACCACAGTCTCCTCCTACAGTATTTTTCAAAAAGCATCATGGCAGAACAAATAGGTAGAAAGTTAAACAGATAATATTTGAAGCTGGGCAAATGGTGGATGTTTTTTTGTTCTGTTGTCAGAGGGGAGGGATATGTTGAGCAAAGCTGAAAACAAAATCCAGTTGCCTACATGCAACTACTTGTGTTAGTTCAAAACCTTCAACCTTTTTAAAAATTGTTTGTGTGGTGTAACTTGATAAGTTTTACTACAGATTCTTGAAATAAATGTCATCTATATCCCTCATGCAAGACAGTTATATATGGGAAGGCTTATCCGTGCATCATCTCCAAACTCTAGCTTGAGGAGTTTAGTTGATGAGGGAAAAAATAGCTTTGTTGCTTGACATTCACTTTTTCGTTTACGATGCATTCATGGAAAACAATAATCTGTTATTAAAAAAATGAATATATTGTATTAACACTTGCAATCCTGACGATCTTTTCTGCAGTGTGTGTGCAGCTTTTCGTAGACATCGCGATGGTATGGAGAGAAAAGTGTAAACAACACTTAATGTCATTGAAAATGCCAAAAGTAAACTTGGATGTATCACATCTTAAAACGTTCAGTAAAAGAGAAACTGAGTAAAGGTATAGCTGAATTTCAGAATAGTAGACCACTTGTCTGTACTGTTTCTGTAGCAGCTTTAATTGTTTAATCAGCAGTGGTTTAGTGTGTTTTATTGAAAGAGATCTTGAGCATTAGTAAATATTGCTAAGAATGGAAAGATGGTCATGATGCTATGATGTGCCTCAGCTTAGTAACTGTATAGGACAAGAAATTCAGGTGATCTTGCCGATGTATTGGTAGACTTGTGCAGGTGGTGCGTGTTCTTTGAGACTGAAGTGAAATCCACTGTATTGGAATATGAAAGATCCGTGACAATATTTGTCATACTTAAAAACTGAGTAAGTCTTTAAAAACATGAAAAATAAAGCAAAGCGTAAGACTGTATTGTTTAGAATCATATGCAGTCAGGAGGTCAACATGTGCAAAGACAGCCTGTTCTAGCAACCTATTAGATAAATTAGGAGAATAAGAAGGTTTAAAGCTTTAAGGGAGATTATCCTGCTCTTCTCCACATGGCAGGCAGCGCTGATTAATGCTGTGTGTTTCTTTAATCTCAGGGTTTGTAGGTGAAAACACCCAACCAATCCCAGAAAACAACATTGGCAACAGAATGCTTCAGAGCATGGGCTGGACCCCTGGCACGGGCCTTGGACCAGACGGCAAAGGGATAGCAGAGCCAATACGAGCCATCCAGAGACCAAAAGGACTCGGACTTGGATTTAGCTGACAGAAACGCACTCTGGCTGCCCGATAAAAATAAAGCTCAAAATTAATCTAAAAAGACCAAAAAAAAAAAAAAAAAAAAAAGGCAAATATATTATTTGTTGTGATCGGCAAATCCAGTTATTCTTCTCTCAAAGATCACTGAAGTCAGTGTGTTTCACATTAGCTACACCAGCTGCAAGGTACAGCCACAGTGACAGAACTGACATTCGAGTCTAACTTTATAATGGTGCTAAAATGTACAAAAACTTATACTTTTTTATTTTCTGTGGTCTTAACGTTTGTATTAAGCATAAAATTCAGTATATTCACTTTTTTCATAAAAGTGTCTGACGCAGCAGGTTTCAGTATATAAGCAAATTTTTTTTTTCCAAGTATAATTTCATCTCAAGATTCTATGATAAGATTTGTCAAGGAAAATGGAACTTTTTACAGCTATTGTGTTCTCCCCTTTTTCAGGCAAAGTTTCCAAACCTGGTATTTCTAGCGTTTAACGATATTTGAGGATAAGCTGTCATTTTGCCCATAAGATATACACGTTTCCCACTGAAAGGTGATATGGTATGCAATTTTTTATAAGAGCATGAAAAATGGCTTTGTTGTCATAGGAATGCCATTCCAACACCATTATCTGGCAATGTATCACTGTCTTTCACATTCAAGCTCAAAAGTAAAGCTTTTGTACTTGTTTTTACGTTTACAGGATTACATTTTTTCAGCAAATATTTTAAAAAGGTAAAGTTTATTCTGACTTTGGATTTCCCTTTATATTAATAATCCTCAGTATTTCCACATTTGAGACTATTTTGAGCTTTGAACCAGGAAATTGTATTTTAAATACGACTGTTTCAGTGTTTATGTTCTGGGGTTTGGAATATTTTAAACAATGCAGTGTTCAACATTGTGTTATCATTTGGTTTGTGATTGTGCTGGTGCCAATGAGCCACAACCTTTAAGGATCATGAACAGAAAAAGGGCAAGGAGAAGCAGGATTAGGGTGGAGGAAAGGAAGGGAAAAGATACTTTGATGGCATCTCGCAAATCTAAGCTAGCAATTTAAAATCAAGAGGGATCATTAAGTGTTTTAATCAGTATCCTAATGTATCTAATGTCAGCAGAAGCAATTTCATTAAGCACCAACCAATCAAGCTCCTAGGGTACTTATTGGTCTGCAGTATAAAACAAATTCCACTTTAAAATTAAACGATAGGCCTGAAGGAAGCTGTTGTTCAGATGGACTAAGGTGAAAATCCTGCCCCCCTCCCTGCCTACCCCTGTAGTAGCTGGCAATGTTTACCCTGACTGCAGAGGGAACAGGGTGCGAGTCTCCAGTCTTTTTTTTCTTCAAGAGGAGGATCTCTCCCTTCCTCTGCTCCCTAACTGCAGAGAAAAATACTTACTTGCAGATGCTTGCAAAGATATTTCCTTACAATAAAAAGAGCACAGCTTCCTTCATGTGGTCATGAAATATAGTGATGAATTTTTATGAAGTGTTTTTATTACTTTTCTTTTTCTCTCAACTTCACTCATTTTTCCAGAAAACTCTACGAAAATAAGAAGTAGCAGCATTATAGCATTGAATTTTCTTAAAAGAAATGTTCGTGCTTTCCACTGTGAGTACTGTCTGTTTGGGAACATTCTTTCACCATACATATAGTGTAGAGTTAAAAGTTAGTACCTGATACTAAATCCACATGTTCTCCAGTTTCAGGAGGACTATTTATTGCTGTTTAAATACTTGATATGACTGTGTGGTTTTGCTTTTTGAAACAATAAGAAATTTTAAACAGACTTGGAATTAATAATCAACACATATACTTTTTATAGGAAGGTTTTGGGACATAGCATGATGTGAGTTCACCACTTCAAATATCTTTTGCACAACTAAACTGAGTTAAATACATTCCATATCCACACAATTTCAGGGCCACATAATTGAAACGGGCTGAGAGCCTGGAATTCTGCATCTAGCAGAGGTGCCCACTTGTTTAAGTGTTATTTACAATAATGAATTTATGTGGCGTGCTTCCACTCTTCCAATGCAATGTGCTACTGAGGGGAAATTAATTCTAAAGTCTTCTTTGTATTGTAACCAAAATCATAAATTCCTTAAAATAATTTTCAACATGTGAGTTAAGGACAGAAAGTGAATCTTTAAGTTGTGGTTGTTCTAGTTCTGTTTGGAAAACTGTAAAGGAATATTCATTCTTTGTTAAAATTGTTGTGCTTTGGTTACACCTACATATCTTGGGCTCAAAATTCTAAGTATGGCACATACAGCACTTGTTTGAAGTATTTCTGTGCAATTTACTGTAGCAGTAGTTCCTCAAGAAATCAGTCTGCAGCTCCAAAAGTACTTGAAAATGTTTCCTGTTTTAAAAGATAAGAGGGAAATAGTGGGTACATGTTGAAAGAAAACCTCTTTAGCTCAATCAACCCTTTATTCATCCATTCGTACAGATATAGTGAAGCAGCCAACCTAGTAAACAACCATAATAGAAGAACTATTTAGTGTGATTGGAAATCTTACAACTTTTTGTTTTAAATTGATCTATTAGTGAGAATCTATTAGACATTAAGATTAGTCAAATTGATCTTGATATAGAGCTAGATACACTTGTCTGTTTTCCAGCAGGTATTCTTATAGATGCCACAGCTGACAGTCAACTTTAGCTGTTAGAAGCTGTAGAACAAAGTCGCTTATTAAAATATTTTAGTGTAGTGTTTTGAGATATTTTTTTAATTGCAGTAAAATTCCCGTTCTGATTCACACTATCATTTCATTTCTGTTTTTCCACATCTCACAGGGGTGGTTTTAAAGATACTCCAGTAGTGTGATTTTTGCACAGTTAAAACAAAAATGAATTGTACTTTATTTTTCTTTTTTTTTTTTTTTTAAGCCATTGCAATGTTAGTTGGCTTTGAAAGAGGTCAAAGTACTTGGATTTATTGTTTTTTTTCTTTGGGTCTTTCCCTACCTAATTTGCAATCATACCATGATACCTGCTATAATGCTAGCTCACATTATTTTAAAATACATATACAGGTATTTTCAGATAATAATGGCTGTGACACTGAAGTTTTTTTTGCCTACATAACTAAATATGGGATCATCTTATATCTAAAAGTTACCGTTCCTCACTTGGCAGATTCTTTCCGTTTAGGTGTTTGATTAATCAGTAGCTCAGCTGTTACCATAATATTCTTTCTCTGCAGAATGTTTAGTGAAGAGACATCGAGTATTATCAGCATTGCGTTTTGGTACACGTTCCATGGTGTCGCAAAGTTCTGTGAATTGAGCCATTAACTGTTACTAAAAGAAACCCGTGAGCAGTATCTTATTTTTGAATAAATATTTGTCAGAGAAGCATAATCAAGATGCTCATTTTAACGAGTTTGTCCCTGCATTCGTCTTTCTGCAATTAGGTCAATAATGGGTGTAGAATGGCAGTAAATAGCTAAATGATATGTATAGAACGCTTTGCTTTAACAACACAAATGCAAGATGAAATAAAATAAATAGACTCCGTTCTCCATGGGTTCTGTATGTTCTTTTCTTTAAACTGCCCTTTTCAATAGCGTTGTTACTGCACAGGCGAGTACAAAAACATGCTGTTTCTGAAAATGTAATTAAGCTTGCTAATGTCTTGTACCAAGCAGATGCATATTATGCTAAAGCTATCACACTGCCTTATATGTACCTTTTTACTAGTACTTCTTTTCTAGGTTATTATTATCCAATTGAAAAGGTTACAGCACGACGTCAGGGAATGCCTCGTTTAAGATGTTTGCAGTACTTTTGTTATCGTATTCTTCTAAGGTGTTTAAATACAAGTTCTCTTAACTCTTGAAGTATGTGTATACTTTGATAACTGTGACAGGACCTTGTGCTTTCTCTTCAAACAGTTCTCCAAAACTGTTCCTCCAAGGAGAACTCACACCACCTTTGTTTTACTTGCCCTCTCCCCATGTTCCCAGGGCAGTTTCAGTAAAGGCATGTCAGAAATGGAGATCCCTTCTTTTAATTAGGCTTTCATCCCTAGCATTTTTCAGGAGCAGTGGTACAGGCAGCACACAGCAATTGCATAACTGAGTTACCCACAACAGAGTCCCATACCTAAGGGCAGTGTGTGTGTTCAGTCTGAAAAAAACACAATCCGAATTGTTTCTTTATCGACCTATAGTCCAGCTATAAAGCTAACGTAAAATGTAAAAAGGGAAAATGGCATTTTTAAACATTGTTATATGGTTTTGCTTTGAATGCTCCCTGGAAATTCCCTGGAATTTTTCCCTTTGAATTCCCTCCCTGGAAAAGGTTTTATTGTGGTCAAATGGGGTTTTTTTTATAGGTACAGTATTTAAGATTGGAATTTTTTTTTTTTTTTAATGACCTCTCTATATCAGAAAAAGTCTTGGACGAGGTGCAGCAATTTCAGCATGGATTCCTGCTTGTCTCAAGTCAGAGTTTTTGCTAAAAAAACTGTGTAGAAACTTTACCAGCATAGATTGATAGAAGCTATATCTACTAAGCTGTAAAAGAGTTTGTCCAGTAAAACTGTCAACAAACTTTTTAATGTAAGTGTGCTTTAAGTTATTGTGGAAAACATTACGAAAGCAACAAAAGTTTCATGATTGACTGGTAGTAGATAACACTAGTGGAAATGTTTGGGCTTCCTATGATTATCTCCTCCTGTCGTACAACAAAACAGACATAGGCGATATTTTGACCATGATAATATGTTGCTTGTATTTGAATATTCAATCTTTAAGTAAAAGGCTGAAAGTCACTGAGATTCTGTAAGCTTGATCTTCTGCATCTGCAAGAACCGCGGTTATTAACAGCTATGAAAAGTGTTTTGAATTAATATGAGATATTCCATCTATAGAAAGTAATGATTTTGGCCCGACTACTTGTAGCATTGCAATGATGAATTTAAGAATTGAGGAGTCTGACGTCTGGAACTGTGAGCGTAAGTTGTCAGTCTCTGAGGAATGTATTTTTTATTGTAATATATTACACTGATTAAATATGCAAGCTTATTAAAATATTATCTTTCAGAGTATGTGATCATAGATATGCTCAGTTTAATTGTACCTTGTCCTTAGTGTTGTCTTTCATCCTTAATATTTGTCCATTTTTCTGAAACAGTATAAATCTATATAGTGACTTTACCCAATGTTTTCTCTCTTAAAGTGTAATCTCATGTACATGCTAAGTGATGCCTCTCAAGTTTTTCTATCGTTTCTACTAGTCTAGTGAAGTTGTTTTTCAGTACCTCCCTAGGCCAGTTTTCTGAATGGCCTCCTGTTGCCTGTGTCAGTTGTTTTAAGAGATTTCAACACTGAAGACTTGAAATTTCTTTAGCCTGGGCAGGCTGTCGTGTTGGCCCCTCTCTTTCCCGTGGCCCCAAGCTGATGAAGACTGGAAGATATGTAATGCTTTCTGCACATAAATATCTCCAGCGACTTCAAGATGTGAAGTACTACATAGGTCTAAAAATAAGCATGCATGCAAGTGTTTGCAGATTGGGACCTTAACTTCCTTCCCTGTAAAAGATACGGGTCCTAAATTTTCCATGGCATCAGAGTTCCCGCGAACCCCTTGGGTGCCCCCTTACTGAATCGTGCTGGCCCATCTTCAGCACTGAGTTTCTTTGGAGCATCTATTTGGCGGCCGTCATGTACAGGTTGGCTTGTGGTTAATTTTGGTCTATCTGTCCTTTCAGTACCAAACACGGTACGTCCCTGCAATGCAGGGAGTCAGAGTGGTGTTTCAACCTGGAATCTCTCCATTTTACACAGCTCGAAATATCACACAACAAACCGCTCACATCTGGTTGTCTGGGCCACAGTCAACACCATCAGGCAGTCAGTCCAGTACGTCCAGTACTGGGTAGTTGATTCTTTATGTGTTATGTGGTCTTTTATTTCAGTAAAGTAACAATAAAAAGGAGAAGAAAAAAATATAAAATGTTTTCAGTTCAAAAAGGACATAGCAGAAAAGTAAGAATTGTAGAAAATGGAAGGGATCAAAGTCACTTCTGAAGGTATGATACAATGAGAAAACTGAAATGCTCTTAAATTTGGAGGCAGATGAGCGAGGGATAACATGCGTCACAAGTATGCAGAGGGAAAATGTAAATGTCCCAAGAAATATTTTCTCCTATTTACAAAAGGAAAAAAAAGTTTCGTACAAGACAAGAACAACCTGAAATAAGTGATTTCCATTTTGTTTTAAACTACTATTATGAGCGATTAAGACACACATGATACAGGAAACTCAGTGCCACGAGATACTGAGTCAAAGTGTTTGGCAAAACAGACTCAGTATTTTGACCCAGCTTTGAAGGATACTGGCAGCTTTAGTACCAGAGGTAAGTCAAACTTCTCGTGCATCTAGTGCTTTGAATCCTTCGAACTTTTTCGGTGAGTCAGCTTATTCTACACTTGTCCACCTTCAAACTTCCTCCATCTTCTTCTCAAGCATCTCGCATTTTTCGTGCTGGACCTCAGATTGCTCCCTGCTTGTCCATTTCCATGAGTTTTGTTTTCTGTTTTAATGAGCTGTGATTTTTTTCATTCAAGTTCCTTGGAAATTGCCTATAACATAGTTTCAATGTATTATCCTGTAAGGTAGATTTAAGTGGTGCAAGGAGGTTCTTTGAAGAATTGAGACTAGTGGTTTTTGATTTTTCCTCCCATAAAATGTTTCTGCATTTTAGATCCTTGATTTCTTTGAAGGCCCTTACTGCTGTTCACCATACTCCGTTGGATTCTCCCTTGCACAAACTTGGCTGTTTTCTTACAGAATATTGTGGAGGGCACAAGAATTTTTCCAGTTGTGTTTGCAAGTATGCAAATTTTCAATTTTGTGCATTTGGTTTTAAGTCTTAAGAGCGTGTTGCCTTTTTTTTTCAAATGTTCCAGGTTACCTCAAGCATCTAGATATTCCGCCGTTTGTGAAGAAAGTGGAGTATTTATCTAAACTTTTCTGTTACTACATTATGTGTAATGCTGATGCTCTCATTTCTGATAGTAATATATATGATCTACAACATAAACCATACATATGTAAGTATAGCTAATACAGGATGTGAAAATTTCTTGAACATGCATACCACTGACAGTCAGTATATTAATTTGGATTAAACTCAAGTAGTTCCACTATCTGAGAGAAGACTTTCAATAATCTGCAACAGATTTCTTTTTAATATACCATGATATGCCTTATTAATGAAATAAGATTTTGAGAGTGAACCAATAGTAATTTTAAGGGTGATGTAAATAATAAGTAACTCAATTACCAGGTTGCTTATATACTCATTGTAGTGTGTAAGTTGATTTATTTTTCATCTTCTTTTTGTCAGTGAGCATATGAACGTTAGTTAATTACAGTTCTTATTAACAGAATTTAGGCCATTTTTACCTGCTACCCACAAAGATAGGTCAGCTGCTAAACAGTAGCTCTTGGCCAGGAATTTGGTAGAACAAGAAGTCCAGGCAGGAATGCTGCCACTTGCAAAAGTGTTGGAACGGAGAGTAATTTACCATCTAGGGAATCCTCTCACCTTTCAAGCTTTACGTTGTACCTATCTGCAGTTTTCCCAGTAGGCAAAGGGTTTTCCTTGATGAACGTTCATGGAGAAAATCGTGTAGGGGTTCAGACCTGAAAACTGCAGTCTCAACACTTGATATTTGCCTTCTACGCTTGTTTATTGATAACATTGACATGTATTCCTCCCATAGCTGGATTCCCTTTTGAAAGTCCAGGGCTGTGAACACTACTCAGGGCTTCTGGAGAGCAGGTAATAGAGGCACTTTGCACCGGGTGGGCTGCCTCTGATTGTAACTCTCCCTCTCTGGCTTACATTCAGTAGAATAAAATCTGAATTTGCACTGTGATGTGCCAAATTCATGCCTTTAGAGGAAAAACCTACTCCTTGGAATCAAGCTACTCTCATATGCAATCTGGACTCCATATTCATCTGAAAAGAATTTTTGTATTGGAGAATGTTTATTCAGCAAAATCTAATGTTTTGTGGAATTGTGTCTTTTCTAATAAACTGCAGCCAAGAGACAGTGTATTGTTCCATGGGTTAGTCAGAGACCAGGTTACCACAGTCCTCAGCTCTGTCTTCACCAGGCTCCCTCCATAGGCCAGCTACTTAAAATCAGACTCTCTCCTGGAAGATCAAAGAGCCTGGAAGCCTTGGCAATTTGCAGCCCCTGAAACCTCCCTGACTTTGAGCCCTGCAGTGAGGAGGTCTTACAAAGTCTCTCCAAACTTGCACATTCCTCATCACAGAGCAAAGAACTGGAAAACCTGAAATCACCTTGCGGCTTTTGTAGTTCTGGTATAGCTCAATCGCAAAGGCTGCCCTGGCAGCAGTTTCCATACTTCTAGTTCAGGAGGACCCATGTTAGATGCCAGGAGGCCGGGGAGGCAGGACTGCCCAAGCTTCCTGCCGGTGAGCTGCAATATGGGCAAGTCTAGAGTCCAGGTTTGCAGCAAGTTCTTGGAGCACCAGCTCAACTAAGTACATTTTGAAAAACATTCCTGCTCCAAAATGTCTTTTGGAATTATTGAAATGTTCTGCTGTCCCCAGTAGTAACCATGTTACCTATTACTGCAAGTTAAAAATCTCAGTTTTCTTTACCATGAGAAGTTCGAGTTGTGGTTCTTCTCAATCACCACAGCCCCAGCAGTCACAGTTTTACAGCATGGTCTGTGACCACTCGCCTTGGAGACCAGTGGCACATTGATTCCTATGGGCTAATTGCTTCAGGTTTAAAGGTGAGCATGGAGAAGGGCCAGCACCAGTTTCTGAGACATTATCTATAGCATCCTAGTAAGTACGAACCTAGAAAGGTCGAATATGCTCATCATGGAGTTCGATAGTCACTAGCATGGGGTTTTGTTCCTGGCACAGGCTGCTGTTTTGCTATGGAACAGAGTTCATCTGTGAGGTTCATACGTTTGGCATGCAGGATTGGTTAGAGATACAGATTTTTTTAGGCAGCAGTTTGAGATGGGGATTGTTCCAAATGAACTGCTACAAGACTATTTGTTCTGGACTATGACGGAAAGGTTATGGTGTCAAGGTGGACAAAATATCCTGTGGTGACTTTTGTCACCATCCAGGATAGTGACTGCTTGAAGAATTTTGGCCAGAACCACGTTCCTGCGCTGCGTTTGGACCTGGTGAATCAAAAAGGCAAAACTAAAAAAAAAAATTGTTTTACTATGTAGTTGAGAAAATGAAGTTATTTGCTTGTATGTGTCTATGACGTCTGTGTATGTGTCTTGCATCTATGACGCAAGCTGTCACTTTCTCGTCACTGTTAACTTTGGTAGATGAAATATGGTCTTACTCTGTTTTGATTTTTTTTTTACCCAACTTCATAATCCTTTCTATCTTAAGATGTCAGTTTAATGTCACAAAAACTTTTATCAGAAGTTTTTCTGAAAGTGCTGGGTATTCTCTTTTTCTTTTATTGAATAAGCTGGCAATGAATACTGTTTTATTTAGCAGGTTTATGATAATATATGTGTCTATACAAGCAAACACAAATGTGCATAGGGATGTTGATCTCTATAGAAAGCGATGTAATACATAAAATTATGAAAACACTAGTTAAATGTTAGGCAGTTTGTTAAATGGTCACCTCAGATACCTCACAGAAGTGTGACAAAGCCTTTGGTTCCGCTAAGCCTGCGTTACTTGAAAGGGGGGAGTTGCTTCTACAAAAGTCAATAAATCTGCAATGTATTGTTTCATGTTCTGTCTTTATGTAAACCTAACCAGGTTTTTTTAGTTGTCTTCTTCCTAATCAGTGGTAAAGTGTATTTAATAGCTCACTTAAGGTGTCATCCATTACTATGAGTTACTGTTAGAACTAATTAATAGAGCTGAAATTATTTTGTAATGAGAAATTGAAGTATTGCAGTGTTAAAAAAAAAAATTACCATTCATAGCTAATTAACGTTCAACAATGCAAATAAGCTGATAATTATTTTTCAAGCCATAGAAAAATTCTGTGACACTTTGTATACTACCTTTGTGATCCTAATTGTTTCTGAAAAATATCTTTAGAGGTACATAGTCTGAAGATATTTCCCTGGATAAAAGGTAGTTTCTGAAGCGCACGATGAATGAGAGCTCTCCTTTTGTTTGTGCGGGGCCGCACTCAGCAGGTATTTCTCACGGTAGATACTGATAAAGAGAAGGAAAAGGTAAGGGAATGAAAAACAAAGGAATGTGTAAGGGGAAATTATGTGGGATCTTGGCCAAAATTTCCCGGCTCCTCTAAGTCAGCCTTTTCTCTCTTTGGTTACTGTAGTTATTATAAATGTGGCCTGAGTGAGCTGAAATCATAGAATCATAGAATGGTTAGGGCTGGAAGGGACCTTCAAAGGTCATCTAGTCCAACCCCCCTGCAAGGAACAGGGATATCTCCAACTAGATCAGGTTGCTCAGGGCCTCGTCCAACCTGGCCTTGAACGTCTCCAGGGATGGAGCATCCACCACCTCTCTGGGCAACCTGTTCCAGTGTTCTACAATTCTCATGGTAAAAAATTTTTTCCTAATATCCAATCTGAATCTACCTCCCTCTATTTTAAAACCATTACCCCTTGTCCTATCACAACTGGCCCTCCTGAATAGCCTCTCCCCATCTTTCCTTGAGGCCCCCTTGAGGTACTGGAAATCATTTGGATCCTTCTCGAGAGAAGATGGTAACAGCAAGCGAACCCAAAATTCACAAAATGTATTTTCAGGTCATATATGTGGTAAATGAATGCAATTAAACCACCCCAAATCAAAAAAGAAAACTGAAAGTCTGACCTTGTGTGGCAGTGTGAGGCATGTGAGGTCACGGTCCCCTAGAAATCAAGATGTTGGTTTTTCTTTCCAGATTTAGTTGGTTTGGATGTTACCTGAAGCAGGAGCTTTCAGAGGAAGCATTAAATTGGTGGTGTCCTTGTCCGTGGCCAGCCGGGTGCTGCGGTGTCATGGTTTGATGTTGGGGGGGGGGGGGGCGGTTCTGGTGGCAGGAGAGGGGCTTTGCTCCCTGTGACCTCCCCGGTTTTGGAACCAGGTTAGACTTGGTTCTGGCCACCAGATCGGACTCCCATCCCCCTCGGGGTTGAGCCAATCAGCGCCTCTGCAAATTGCCCTGTTTAAGTCGGGTCAAAGGAACCAGAAAAGGTGCTTCGCCCAGGAGCGAGGAGAGAAGGGAGGAGGGCACTGCCCCCGCTCCCTGGCTCCCAGCCGGGCAGCTGCCTGCGTCGGGCCGGCGCCACCCACGGAGAATGGCGGCAGCGGAGCCAGCTGGGGAACTTGGGGGCACCCCACTCCCGGGATGCCCATTGGGCTGAGTTCACCTGGAGAGGACTGAGATCTGAGAGAAACGGCCGCATCGACAGCAGGTCAGTGAGGATGGAGCGGGAGGAGGTGTGCCGGAGCCGAGTTTTCCCTGCAGCTGGTGGCGAGATGGCAGGCGGCCCCCCTGCAACCAGGACGGCCTCAGTGGAGCAGAGACCCACTCGCAGCCTGTGGAGAGAAGATGCCTGAGCCTGAGGATGGTCGTGTTGGGACGCACAACAAGGCAGAGAGGAATCTGGAGTCTGCGTGACGATCCACACCGGAGCGAGTGGCTACGACTCCCTAAGAATCCGAGACTGTGGTAAAGCCCACACTGGGGCAATCCCATGGGGAAGGATTGCATCCTGTGGGCTGGACTTACGCTGGAGAAGTTTGTGGATTTTTCCTCGTGGGTAGGGGATCCACTGGAGCAGGGGAAAAGGGTGTAAGGACTCCTCCTCCTTTAAGAAAGAAGCAGCAGTAACAGCATGGAATGAACTGACCTGCACTCCCCCAGTCCCTGCTCCCTGTGCCACTGGGGAGGAGGTAGAGCTGGGAGGAAAAGGAAAAGGGGCAGGGGGGGGGGCAGGAAAGAAGGTGTCAGTTTTAATATCTGGCTTTGTTTCTTTTTATCCTCTCAAGTAACCGGTTTTGTTTCCCTTTTTCCTTTTAAGTTACCGTCAATGAATTGTTAAAGCCAAGTCTGTTTTGCCCGGGACCATGGTTGGTGGGTGCTCCCTCTGTTCTTGTCTCAACCCTCAGTCCCTTCATTATATTTTTCTCCTCTCCACTTTACTGGAGAAGGAGAGACTGTGTGAGTTTTAGTTGCTGGATCGGCCTAAAACCATGACATGCGGGCATGGCCGGCTCATCAGGCAGGAGTCACTGCAGCCCCAGATGGAATTCCTGTTCCATTCTGTGGCGTTTTTCACCCATTTTCCACAACCAGTCCAAGTAAATATTCAAATCTGTTCTGCAGTGACGCAAGCTGTCACTTTCTCATCACTGTTAACTTTGGTAAATGAAATACGGTCTTACTTTGTTTTGATTTTTTTAATCCAACTTCGTAATCTTTTCTGTTTTAAGATGTCAGTTTAATGTCACAAAAACTTCTATCAGGAGTTTTTCTGGAAGTCCTGGGTATTCTCTTTTTTGTTTATTGAATGAACTGGTAATGAATACTGTTTTATTTAGCAGGTTTATGATAATATATACCCAGCTGGCAAGTGACTCAGAGGCTCCTGCTGGTGTCCCGCTCGGCACACACGCATTACGTTATACACCTGACGTTTTAAGTAGACCCTGGTTTCTCTCCAGCAAGGCAGTGCCACTAGCTGCCAAGGGTATGATCTACTATTGCCACTTTTGGTTTTATCTGTGCATTAGAGTTGTCTTCTGCCTTTGTGTTGTCAGACAGCATAAATCATCCTCTGATTCGCGGACATCGCCCGCTCTGCTGCAGAAGAGCGTTCCTTAATGATTCTGTAATTTTCCTGCAGAACGTGGGGTATTTGTTGTCCCGCTCTCGGCTGCCCTTTCCCCTCCCACTACGGACCTTTCTTCCAGGACTGTCCACTGCTGCCTTTTCACTGTTGAAGTGATATCAACCCATCTTCCTTAAAAAAGGATTTGAATTTTTTTTGTTGTTGATTTTGACCTCAAATGAGGCCTTGTGATCATGTCCTATATAATCTTCTGGGAGTCTCCCGTAATACCGTATGTTTTGCTGAAAGCCACCGCTTCTGTTTGTGTATTATCTTGAAAAGCTTTTCCTGGAAAACATCACTCATTTGTGTCCAATGTTCCTGTGCCAGAGAAAAGGAAAAAGAAGGTAATATTTTATTTTCTTAATTAATTTAATTATTTAAAATTGAAATTATTAATTGATGGAAGAAGAGTTCTGAGTCAAGACTTTAAAAAGTTTGGAGCTGGCAGAACTGGGCCTGGAACCAGCTATGTGCTTCTGTTGGCACCTGAGCCACGTAACCTCTTAAACCAGGGGGAAGAAGCTGGTAGACCAGCAGCAGGTTACTGTCCCAAGGCTTTCCTGCCATCAGGAAGGTTTGGTTACAGCGCTTGCTGATATCATTCTGTATGTTGATTTAATAATTAAAATATTAAACCCATTCCATAGGTCAGTCAGTCTGTCTTTGGTTGGTATTTTATACGAATTTACACTACATGTGTAATGACTGGTGTGGCTATAGTGGGTGAAGGTTGTGAATTTATGGATTCCTGTACCAACTTTGATGAATATTATTATGAGCCCCTACCTGGATAGTTTTCCTGTCCATAGAGTGGTCCCGTGCTCTGCTCCCCATGCTCTCGAGGACCGAGCGCAGGCTGGCTGCCTGCCCCAGCTTTGGACCTCTGGCAATCGTTTTCCCTGCTTGGCTCAGAACAACTATGAATGATAGTTTGAGCACACCTCAGGCTAAAATTTGTGGATGTTTTACAGTTAGACATTTTTTCATGTTAGTTTTAGTAGGGATTTAAGAAATCTAACATGAAAAATAGCACTTTCAGTAGGCTTATTCTCATCTATCTTGCATTTTGTGGTTTTTGTTTTGCAATGCTGGTGTCTGAAAATCTTACCTATGTGTGTTAGAGCAATTCCAAAATTGAGAGAGGCAGATTTTCAGGGCAGTTAGTAGTTAAAGTACAAAAAATTTTTGCAACTTGCACCTCTAATACAGCTATAGAGTATCGGATGACTTAAGGTATGGGTTTAATTGTAGCAGTTCAGATTCTGCACACCACAGAGCGTGGGTGCTTTCAAATGTTTTAATTTCTAAATACAACTTTGCAGAAGGAGGGGGAAGGCTGAGAAGCCTTCCTGCTGCAGCTCTCGCACTTTTGTGTTTCTCCATTACGCCTGTTAACAACTACACTAGAAACAGGCAGCAGATTTTTTTTCCACTCTGTGAGTAATTGTCTGCACAGCAGTGACAGATGTGCAATATAGCAGCTTCTTCAGGAAAAAATTAACAGTTTGTCCAGCATGTCAGCTCGCTCTTTTTAGTGCTTCGGAGGTCTTGGCCCCATTATGGATGATTTAGAAATTGAGGCAAGCTAAGACCAGCTGCCTGGGTTGAAAGCCTTAGTTAGTAGCCCTCATCTGCATTCCAGTATTCACTTACATCTAGAAATTGGTAGGGCCCCTCTGGCCACAAGATGAGTATGGGCTGACAATGCCTTGATTTGTTGAGAGAGAGAATAAATGGGTTTTTCAGAAGATGAGGAAATATCACCATTACTGGCCAATTTACAGCATTTTATCTGTTCTTCAAACATGTCACTTCTGTTATTGTTGCATGGTAATTACATAGTGAAACGGAAAGAAAACAAATTCTGGTTACATATTCAGATGGATTGCAAAATCATATAATCCTGATAAATGCCCATTTATGATACACACGGATGAAAGGTTCATTTTAATTTTGAATAGCTAGCACAGCCATAAATAGGATATAGGATTAGATCCCTCAGAATCCGATTACCTAAAAGCAAATAGTATTTTTCTTCACTTTTTTCATAACCAGGAAATTCAGTGTGTGCAGGGTATTTAAATAAGCAGGTTTCCCATAAAAATATATGAAGTAAATATAGTTCAATAATTTCTATATTTTAAATATAATCATTTAGGACTATTCAGCTAAGTCTTTGCTGAAGTACTCGCTTGTAAAAAGACATCAACCCCTCAATATTGCTGAGAAAGATATCTCACAGCTCTACCCTATTGCAAGCTATATGTTTATGGCAAATGGAACCTTTGCTTATTGGATGTCTGGTGCAACAAAGCACAAGATGGTCAGTATTGCACATATGCTGCAAATTGCTGCTCTTACACCTTCTTAATGGTTTTAAAGAAAGTTTCAGGGCAAATGATGAATTTAAGAAGCGAGTTGTGACAAAATACCAGGTAGCTGCAATTTTGGCAATAGCTTTTACACGTGAGTCATTGTTTACAATACGTGAAGCTCTATTTTCCTCAATGGGAAGGCACGAGGAAAGGAGTGGCATGAAAATACACACATATATTAGCAGAAAGCTGTGCGATGGATTCCTGATTGTTAGAGAGGTGAAAAGAAACTGCTTTGTAAAGCTGTCTGCTTTGTAAAACCTTGATGTCCAAATTATCTTCATGAGATATTGTCTTCTCAACTCTAGGGAGGGTTTGCTTTTGCTTCTAGAAGAATAGGGATGGCAGAGAAGGGAGCACCCGAGAAGTCTTCATTGAGTCCCCTCTCGCCCTGCTCCCCCGGAGCAGACGTCTGTGTCCCTGAAGGGAAGCCAAGCTCCTGGAGTCCTGCCAGATGTATCACAGGCTGCCTGAACCGTGTTAAATGAGCGTGGTTGCAGAAATGGCCACCTACAGGTTGCACATTCTTCCAAGAGAAGAAAGATTTGAAAGCTACAGCTTTGAATGTGTCTAAGTACGGTGCCACATGGTGCTGGGCCAGCCTCCATGTTAAATGTTCTGTTCTGGAGCAGAGAGTTAATGAAGACGGTTAATTGAAGGTCTCTCACAAAGGAATACAGTTAGGCCCCTGCTAAATGTTTACCTGTGGCAAAGTCTAGCCTGCTATTTTTTTTTCATCTGTTTTTATTCAAATACCTCATAAATGTATGTAGGTACCAGCAATCAGAGAAACCTGGCCTCAGTTGGATCTGGTCTCAACTGATTAAATTGCATCTGCCTGTGCTTGTCCGCCATGTAATCATTTAAAGGTTTACAGTTTGGGATCAGTTGTTACAGTTCAGTTTATGGCTACAATAAGCCTGATGTTATCACAGGTAAATATTACTTAAATGACTGGTATCATTCTCTTCCTTAATATTATGCTATACTTGTAATAATTTAATTTTTCTCCTCCTTCTTGTCAAGTCTTGAATCTATATACAGCTATTGACAAGACTGGTACCAATAAAAGATTTCAAAAGGCAACTTTATTGTGGGTCAAACTTTCTGGTAGTGGGAGAAATAATATGGAAAAAGACTAAACTCTGGAAGGCAATGATAGATGCTCTGCTACTTCATAAGTTTGAAGATGAACTTCCAGTTCGTTAGGGATCCGTATATGGAGGTGGCCAGTGGGTTGTGTGATGACTTCAACTGGGATGATGGGTGAAAGAGCCGTTGTTCAAGATTTCAGAGGGAACTGGATGACATGATCTGAATTATATTCTTCTGCATTTTTTACAGCAGGTATATTGGAAGAGTCTAAAATACTCTTTCCATTGTTATTGTCATGAAGTCACTTTCATAGTTCACTTCCCCCAACTGGGTTTTGTTATCACGGTAGCATTGACTAACTTTTATCCTAAAAGTTTTTTTCATGTGCTTCAAGGTAAAGTAGTGGCAAATATGCAAAATGGCTACAAGAAGCATATCCTGGGAGACATATCTGTAAGATAAATTGCTGCAGTTGGCTGAAGGCGTTCAGATACAGTAAGTGCATTTGCTACAGTTTTGAACCCTCAGTTCAATCTCAGAGCAATTAAGTATGTAATATTTTTTGCTAATTTACCTTCTAAACCCTTCTGAAGATTGTGATACACTGCTTGTGAACTGCAGAGACTAGTCATACTCATTCCTCTGCCACTGAAGGAACTACCCATAGCCTGAAATCCATCCCCTGTGCAAGTAGTCAAAGTCTTCAACAAAATGTATTCGCCTTTATACGTGCATAGTAGGATTTGGAAATCACAGTGCTGGTACCTGCTGTTTCCCAAAGTGATAAGCATGGCCACAACCTACATGATGACATACCCATCACCACCCCCCTCACCTCCACACGCTTTCTTGTGTCCACATCTGTGACTATGGCAACATCTGCCCTACAAGAAGTGACCCCTCCTCTCACTGTTCATTGTGGCAGGGCTGCTGTGTCCCTCCTTAGCAGACTTTCTAGTGTGACTCACCAGTGAAATCATTGTTGTCCCAGTTGTCTTGAAATGATGTGGGGAATGTTCCAAAAATGGACTTGCTATGTTTTCTCTTCGTGTGTGTGCATGTGCGCATACTGGAAAAGCAGCATTTTAACTTGAATGCCATCTGGAAAAGTTTTTCACTTCAGCCTTCAGCAGTTACTCAGTATGATGATGTATGCACACTCAGAAGAAGAGTAGTATACAACAAAGCAAAGATTTCAGCTTTGGTGAATCACTGCCTTGTTTTTCCCCCCCTCCCGTTCAGACTGAAGGCTTCCTACTGCTTTACACACACTAAGAAGTGCGTTAGATGTAGCTACATGCTGCTGTGGCCTGACTTTAAACAAGCATCCAAAGTGGCTGTTGAAATCTGACTAATACTTGGTCATCACCTTTAAAAAGACCATAGTTTTGCCATGAGCAAAAAACTATGAAGAAGTCTTTCTTTAGTTATTATTATTATCATCCTGAATTTCTTGGTGGCACTGAACTTTCCATAACATGCAGCCATCTGGTACAATTGCTTCCAAATAGAGCCTCACATTTGATTGTAGGGTCTGGAACATCAGCCTGTAGGAATGTGCTGCTAAAGTGTCTTCCCTTACTGTCTGATGCTGAAGCAATATAGCATGTTGCAGTTTAGTCAAAAGCCCTATTTTTTATATTTTAGACATATCCATATCTATTAAGATGGGATTGTGTAGGCAATGCCCCTAGAAGGCAAGGAGAAAACCACAGCAAATTCCAGTAAAGCTGAAAGCGTAGCAATGTACTTCACATATAATTAGGATGAAGTGCAGTTATCTCAAGGGTCCTTAAAATCACTTGTTGGATTAAAAAAAAAAAAAACACCAAGCTCTTGTGCTGGGAAGTGGTATAAGGTCACTGAAACAGAGCTCAACAACAGGAATTAAAACTGTACCATCTTCATGTTAGTAATAGAGTAGGCGGTAGTCAGCTTCCTCCCTGTGCCAGCTCCGGCCGAGAGGTCTGGGACAGTCAGAGAGCAATATGAGGCTGGCACAGTCCCCAAAGCTGGGAAGCACCAACGCCACTGCTCCTCAACCTCTGCAGTGGGACAAGGCTGCCAGTCTGCCCTCCAGCCCTTTTCCTGCAGCATCATGCATGGAGCAGAGTGGGGATATGGGGATATGTCGGTGTGTACAGGTAAATGGCACTTATCTGCAGAATAATTTCTCATTTCTTAAAGCCCAAGGAGCAGCCAAGTTCACAGCACGTAAGGGTTTTCATTCCTGTTCTCTAAACCACCACGTTTTTGCAGCGGTAGCATGGTGTTTCAGGGTGTTTTGAAGATTTAGTTAGGCTAAACAGCAGGCTTTCCCTAGGACCTTAGCGACGTCATTGAATCTCTCTGTGATGCTGTTCTCCTGGACAAAGTCCAGTTTATTCCTATGCATTAGTTGCCTGCACATCGCTTTGTGTCTCATTTTCTGTGACAGCTTCAGGGTATAACATTAATCCAGCCCAAACACAAGAGCAGTCAATGGGTTTAGGTCAGTCCTGATTACCATTCTTCCCTTAATATGTTTATGTGTACTTGTTGACATCTAGATTCTTAGGAGAAGATCTAACACGTACCTTTGTGAAAGTCAAAGCGTGCAGGAACACAGTGGTCCAAAAGAATGGGCTACACTGATCATAACAGAAGATTCAACCACTTAAATGGTTTATGGCTAATCTAGAAGTTGCTGCTCATTTTGTCTGGAACTTGTGTCTTCAACCTGCAAATTCACTCATTATTTCCTCTGACATGTTATTTATGCAGCTAGTGAATATGGCAGAGTTCTTAAGGCAAAACCATTTCCATAAATTACGTGGTTAATCCAGAATGTAATACGGGTTGTATTCAAAATGGACCAAAGAAATAGCAGTACTGTTAAAACACACGTAGATCAAATGCTGCCTAGTTCCCGAGTCCTGCTTACCTTCTACCAACATGCAGACTCCTGAAAAGTACCATCTTCAGCTTTGAGCAGAGAGGAGACAGCTATTTTTTTCTCCCCGTGCGTGGATTTCACATCCATGACCTTGATTTAGTTTGCTTAACCTGCATGCTACTCTTGTTTCTCACGTGGCACCTTTTGGTGGGTATAGTAACCTACTGTTTAGTATGAGTTCTAACACCCTTCAGTGACAGAAGGCAAGGATACAATAAACTTTCAGAGGTCCCAGTGCTTGCCAGGTGATCTCTTCGGCATGCGTTAGTGACAAAATAATGTACAACACTCCTGGGGTCCGTATTTGCTCATGGATCTGCTGCAGGTTGCAGATTTTCATCTCCGCTGCTGTGCAGCTGGAGGGACATTCTCCCAGGAAGTGCCTGCAGAGCTCAGGGTGAGACTCCGGGGGCACAGGGAAAGAGGTTGCCTCTGATGGGGATCTCCTGCCAGCCCACCCAGCCACCCCAGTGAGCACTCACCGATGGGGACGGGATGGGGAAAACAGCCCAGCCTGGTGCATTGTTCAGCATCACTTACTGTTTAAAGAATAACTGCTGCAGGCTGAGATCTAAGAGAGTGGGTAGCTGGAGGCTGGAAGGACACGGTTCTCTTTCCATAACAGCAGTCATCGCTGCCAGTGACAGATCACAACAAAGCTGAATAAAAGCCACAACTATTTTTCACACTGTCCTCTGCCATTCCTTCCCATGAACAGCAGGGGTTTGTATGTTAATGTTTCTATTGTTTTAATATTCTTGTTTTCCTCATTCGTATTCGAAGGTATTGTTGTTAGTGCCAACTCATTCGATTTATTATTTAGAGAAAGCACTTGTTCAAAAAGTCAGCACTGGATATTAAATGATGATTGCTTGCAATGAATTTCTTCTTAACATCTGCAAAGACAATTTTGCCTTTTCCTCTTCCACTTAACTCTAAATGAGAGATCTTAAGCATGGTTAAATAGGATTCATAATATCATGGTGACGGAAAATCATCTTGAAATGAGGAATATGAAGGCAAAAATAGGTATCCACATGCAAAGCACTCTTCCCCCTGAATTAAAAAAAAAAAAAAAGAGGAAAGGGGATAATGTTGTCTGAGGGCTTACGTTGCTGTTCCTGATTTTGCATATAGCAGAGAGAGAGCAAACTCCAGGATCAGAGCCACAGGATTACTGGGGATACAGATCTGACCCATTGACTTCCTCTCCCTGTCCCCAGGTCTCAGGCAATTGAAATTAATAGTTTAGTGTGTGATTAGCAATTGGGAAAAAAAAAAATACATAAAATAATGCAAATATTTTTTGTCTTCTTACCTAAGAATACAGCCAAAGCCCATGGAATTCAAGAGAAATTTTCCACTGATTTGTGTAAACATTGTATCAGATTCATATTCACTCAAAAATTTTTTGCCATTAATATTTTTTGGCCAAGCAAATAACATCTCAGAAACTTTTTCATTAACATCAGCATCACGATAAAGAAGTAAGATAACACCTCCATATTAGTTATCATATTAATTATCATTTTTACACAGCTGCTTTAAAAATTCTTGTGCAAGAGGAGCTGCTGAAGGCACTTTATTTCATTATCCTTGAGAAACAAACATGAAATTAGTTGTAAATAAAGGTGCGATTTAGATGTTCAGTGCCGCTAGCCAGGTTACAAAGACGGACAAAATGAGAAAAAGAGAATTAAATTACAGATTTAATTAAAGATAACCATCATCAAGAAGGCTGGTAAAACAAACAAGTATATTCTTTTATAAATGTCCTGACATGAAGTGTATGAAGAGACTGAACTTTTTAGCAGTGCTTTGGTGACTCTTTTTTGTAATACACCTCTTTTTCCACAAACGGGAAAATACTACTGGGTAGCAAGTGAGTACATTGATGTCCTACTTTTCCATGGGGAAAAAAAATAAAGCAGCTTTGGTTGAAAATAGTTGGCTCCTTTAAAAAGTACAGCCGTAGTAAAACACTGAAGCAGAAAATAGTTTCTGGCATAGAATGCAGCATTGTATTTCTGAATATACTATTATGAACCTAATTGTTACGGAATTATGTTTGAATTTTATGACACATCCTACCAACAGAGACATGAGATGCAGAGCAGGCATTTCTTACGTAAATACTTTGCCCTCTTTCCCTTTAGATTGTGGCAAACAGTAAAAATTATTCCAGCTGCAGCGCACTTGGAAACCACAAACAGATTGTGCTCTCACTTTAAACCTTGTACTTTGAGTACCTTACCTTTTTGCTAGATCTTACACATCTGCTAGAGGAAGGGGAAACATAATACAACGTGATTTGATACTTGGTAATTATAAAGGAATTGGAGAAGGGCATGATAATAGAGTATTAGCTTAATTTTTTTCTCATTTTATTCATAAGATGTAGTTGTTTTATTATCTATCGGCATACTTGATGGTGTGATGTGACCTAAAGTTTCTTTCAGCATTCATTAGACATGGTTTTCTTACTAAGAGGAGAATTCAGACTTAAACCTGCCAACTATGTCCTTTTTTCTGAACCATTATGTATTCCACGTAGGCCACACAGGTTGCAAAATATTATTCTGCAAGCAAATTATTCTGTTGCAGTGGGTTTTTTTTTACATGTCGCTTCATCCCCCGGTTTGCCTTATTTTCTGAAGGCCATATTCTGGGTTTTGAAGGAGATAAATTGACGACTACTGTATTTTAGAAGTCTCTATGATTACTTTGGAATGGGTAATTTTCAGGAATATATATAAATGTGTATATGCATATAATTCTTATCCTAGTTTTTAGAGAAAATTTTAAATTGAGGTGGGCTGTCATTGGGAAAGACTGTAACAAGTGCATGTTTAAATCTCAGTGACTTTAGATGAAACATATGCTTATAAACATTGCTTTGAACAGGCATCCTGACCTAGGACCGAGTGGAAAAGATGCTTAAGAAGATACGGGCACTTAAAGAACCTTATATGTTCCAAGCTGTGTGGTGCCGTCGACACGCTGGAAGGGAGGGATGCCATCCAGAGGGACCTCGACAGGCTGGAGAGGTGGGCCCGTACCAACCTCATGAAGTTTAACCAGGCCAAGTGCAAGGTCCTACATCTGGGTCGTGGCAATCCCAGGCACAAATACAGACTGGGCGGAGAATGGATCGTGAGCAGCCCTGAGGAGAAGGACTTGGGAGTACTGGTGGACGAGAAGCTCAATATGAGCCGGCAATGTGCTCTTGCGGCCCAGAAGGCCAACCGCGTCCTGGGCTGCATCAAGAGGAGCGTGGCCAGCAGGTCGAGGGAGGTGATTCTGCCCCTCTACTCTGCCCTCGTGAGACCTCACTTGGAGTATTGCGTCCAGTTCTGGAGTCCCCAACATAAGAAGGACATGGACCAGTTGGAGAGGGTCCAGAGGAGGGCCACGAAGATGATAAGAGGGCTGGAGCACCTTTCCTATGAGAACAGGCTGAAAGAGTTGGGGCTGTTCAGCCTGGAGAAGAGGAGGCTCCGGGGTGACCTTATAGCGGTCTTCCAGTACCTCAAGGGGGCCTACAAGAAAGATGGGGAGAGGCTGTTCAGGAGGGCTAGTTGTGATAGGACAAGGGGTAATGGTTTTAAAATAGAGGGAGGTAGATTCAGGTTGGATATTAGGAAAAAATTTTTTACCATGAGAGTTGTAGAACACTGGAACAGGTTGCCCAGAGAGGTGGTGGATGCTCCATCCCTGGAGACGTTCAAGGCCAGGTTGGATGAGGCCCTGAGCAACCTGATCTAGTTGGAGATATCCCTGTTCCTTGCAGGGGGGTTGGACTAGATGACCTTTGAAGGTCCCTTCCAGCCCTAACGATTCTATGATTCTATGATTCTATGTTTATGCAGCTGCATGCTACGGACTCAAGTATAATTAATTTGCCCAAGGTAAGCAGCATCTAAAGGGTAGTGGGAAAGTGCAACTGGCTCCCGGTGGTTCAGGAAACAACAGATGAACCCTCTGCCTGAGGGAGGAGCAGTGGTTGGAAGGGCTGGGCAAAGCTCCTGGCCAAGAACGGGAGCCAAACGTGAAGCTTGGTAGGACCTCCTCGAATGCTCCTTGACCTAGGACAAGGGTGCCCAGTGACACTGCTGGGAAGCCTCCCTTACGTGGGGGGCGTGAGTGAGACTATTGATCCAATAGGCTGTAGCGGCTCTGTCTGAGCCCATAGAGGTCTGACGTATAGATCTGTACTTAGGGACTCTTGAACATTCCTCATGAATGACTTGACACACCAAAACTGCTTCAGAAGAGATGTTGCAGTTGGTGTAAATTCTTCTCGGTTCTTGGGTAACTGAGCATCCCTCAGAGACTGTCCCATGTTTACACCACACCCAAAAGCTGAACATGTTAGCATTAATGCTCAGGTTTGTGATTTCCCTAGGTTGTTTCATTATCGTCACAGTTTTTAAACCTCTCTTTCATATGGCCAACAAATGGCAACCAATTTAAAGAACTGAAACCAGCAGGAGACTTTTTGTCACAGGAAAAAAATATTTAAAAAAGCTGCTGAAGCCAGTAAGCTGTTTCTTTGTTTCGTGTAACTTAGTGTTGCTGTGTACATTAATGGGATTTTTTCTTTCCTGTTTCTCTTTTTTTTTTCTCCCCCTTCCCCCCCAAAGTGCTTCTGGACTGCATTTTTGCATATAGAATTTCAGCCTAGAGCTGATTGTTACTGTTGATGAATTATAAACTGCTTAAAGATAGGGTTATAAAGGAAATTCTAGCATGTTCTTGAGTACAGTAGCACAAGCTTCCTTCCCTGATACCACAATAAACCATATTTTCCTCCTTAAATAAGTTCTATTAAGTCATCCACAGCTTTCAAATCCTCATGCATTTCTTTTATGATTCCCCTGTGGAGTTATCCTTGTTTTGAAAAGGATAGTCTCGAGTCTGAGCCTGTACTTCCAAGTCCCACTCTTTGTTGCCTAAGGAGTATACAAAGGTTTAGATTGCATCTTTTCAATGCATTATGGCACTGCAGCCTAAAGCCAATACTTGTTTTTTAACTGGCAACCTGCCTGTACGAATGGAGGAAGCAGATTGCCTCTTTGCTGAACACTTAGACAAGGTACTGATTTAACAACAGTGGACAAGCAGCTGGGAGCTGGGCTGTCAGCCTGTCACACACTGACAAATCTGTTGTTCATATTCAGGCAGGATGTTCCAGTTAGATTGCCATCAGTATCATCCATCTACCACAGGCATGCGAGGCGTACCGGCGTCTCCTGCATACCCATAGACGAACTGCTGGTGATACAGCTTTCCGGGGGAATCATAAGAAAACAGCTAATTTGCCCCCCTTTTTTTTTTTTTTCTTTTGTAGTGGTCTCCTGTAGTAAGACCAGGAAGGCAGCAGATTCAATTTTTGCCTCTCTCTTTGTTTCCTCGTTTGGTATGCTGGAATTATGCGTGCAAATTGTTGGTTACTCCAATTTCTTGTCTCAGGCACGAGAAGAAACCTCTGAATGGAGCCTTAACACTTCTGATAAAGCCATGAAAGCTTTTTCAAAGGCCAATTCGATAAAACGCAACCCAACTAAAATAGAAATGATAAAATCAAAAATTATGATTAATAAAGATATACTTGAATTACATCATTCTGGCTTCCAGAATAATTTTGAACGTATTTTCGTATAGCCGTTAGATTTGTGACACTAAAATAATATGTTCCAGAGCTACGACATTCACATAGTCAAGCTCAGTCTGTGAGTGAACTCTCGGCCATAACCTGCCTGTCTATATTCACAGTAATCAGCTGGAGTCAGTCTTTATTGGGTTTGTCTATAAGAGCGAGTGTGGGGAAGGGGTGTTTATCAAAGCTGTAGAATATGTGCTGTAATTATATTATCACGGGCATATTCTTACCTATTTCTTTTTTAATTTGGAAAAGCTGCTTTTAAATACTCTGATTACTTATTCAACAGATTATAGTTTTATATTATCTGTCCTTATGTCAAAGTTATCCAATTTGCAGCCCCATGTGCCCTTTATCTTCTCCTGTTCCAGATCCATAATTCCAAAGCCCACAAAAAGAACTCCTGAATTTAGCTAGGGGGGAAAAAAAATGGTACATCTGTATAATTTCATCTGAATTTGTCATCTGATTTTGTGGCTGCCTGTTCATCACCTCTGAGTGATAGAAATAACCCACAGCTTTCTCAAGGAGGTGACGGAGGAAGAAGTCCAGTTAACTTAATACTTATTCGCACAGTCATATATACCATTTTACATATTTAGACTGACACTGGTGCAATTTAAAACAGTAATGGCTCTGAAAAGTGGTAAGCTAGTCAAATTCTTAGTATTAATCTGTATCATTTTGCATGTTACCTTAATAAGGTAAAAATCATAATGCGACATACGTTAATACAGTATGTAGTTTAATCAACGAATATCTTCAAGCCCTCTTCCCAACCTCTTCAATATAATAAGTTTTCTGGTCAAGAATGCCATTTACCTTCACTATATTTTTCACAGTAAGGTTCAAGATCTTCTGGAGAACACCAAGTTCATGTAAATTAGTTAAATTATCTATCAGAAAGGAAAAGAATCTTGCAGTTTTCTGCCTTTTTTGGTTTTGTGTTGTTTTTTTTTCTTCAGGTATATCTATCAATAAGAAAGCTCATAAATAGAAGATAGTGCAGTACAGATGGCAGTAAATTTCCACGCAATGCTGGGAACAATGTAAAAGGTCAGTAAAAACACTCGTAGAGAAGGCAGGCAGATGATAGTCTATGTTTCCTATGCAATATGCTGCTGATTCTTCATTTTTAGAAATAGTTAATTTGATGTAATCTTTCATCCCTCCCTAAAAGGAATTTTAGTTACCTTATTCCGCACAAAAGAAAGGGAAAAAAAAAAAAACCAGAAATCTCTTTTTATAGTAATTTGTGGGGTTGTTTTTTTGTAAAAATTGGAACACTTGAAAGAATCTCCAGGTGAAGATGCTTTTAAGTTCATTAAATATTATTATCTCACTTTGGGTCATACCGAGACAAGTGGACTACATAGCAAATTTCCCAAATGATGAGCTACAGCAGTTTTTTCTTTGTTGAAGTCTAGTGGTTGGCCTTTTAAAATGGCCCCTGCAAGTTCATCAGGCAGTAAACGTGGGCTGTAGACATAGAAGGTAAAGGGATTTCTAGATTCTTGTTAAAAATATATACAGAATCTGAGGGAATCAAACTGCTTTTGTGGTTGAACATGAATAAAAAACGTGCTTTAAAGTCTTTTATACATGGTCACACATCGAGGCTAAGCTCCTACTTTTCGCACACAAAGGTAACGATATCAGTTCCTTATCTTTATAAAATCTCTGGGTGTTCTTTGCTCTGAAACCTCAGTGATTTTTGATTGACAGAAAGATTACCTAATAAAGCTTCACCACAAACTAATTAATCACTGTGAATACAACCCTAAATTGGCAAGCATAAAAAAGCAAATGAGAAGGGTGTTGAAGACCGATTTCGAATGACCTTAGTTAAAAGCCAAGTACAGAGTGTTGAAAGCATCAAAAATATGGCACTGCTAGTAAACTCACTCCTTTGGCAGAGCTGCCTGCTTACGGGAAGCACGTGAGGGTGAGACGTTAAGTCGCACCATTCGCAACTGCGCAAACCCTGACATGGTTTGGTTGGTGGGACCGTGGTGAGAGTGGTGCATCACCTCTTCTGGAAGCACCTGGGACACAGGCAGGGCTGGGGTCAGGTGTATAGTTCCTCTGCGCTCCTTTTGCAGTTACTAATTGCAAATATTTTTCTCAAAGGAAACACGTGATTGTGGTGGTTATCCTGGCTTAGAAATTCCATTGTATCCAATATCCAAGATTTCCCTTTACTACAAGAGGGTGACATTGTGGCAATGCAGCAAGTGGGTTTCCTCCAGTCACAGCAGCCCCCGTGAGCTGTGAGAACACCTCGTCCCCACTTCCAAGTTTAACAAAGATAAAGTCACCACAAAGTGAGATTCCTGACAAGTTTATCTAAGTCTGAGGCTTAGGTCAATATAAGATCTCGATTCTCCACTTTCTTTTTTTCTTTTCTGATGATTGAATACCACTACAGTCTTATTTATGGCTCAGGTATAGGGTATACCAGCATCACTACAGGAAATACACTTGTCAATTTTTTAAGCCTTGAAATTAAAGACAGGAGAAAGCTCTGATGGGTTTTATCCTACTCAGATTGTTCCCTCTGTTCAGGGAGGCTAATGTCAGGGATTTTGTTCGGGCAGCCCCTGCCAAGGTTGAGATACAGAACCCCCCCAGGAATACATCGCCTTTGATAGAACAACTACCTCTGCTGCTAATTCACTTTCCTGCTCAGAGCTGCAGAGGGGGTGGCTTTACTGGCAGGGGCAGAGGAGACCATGGTTTCAGCGGCGGGGGCAGGAAGAAAATGGGCTGTAGGAAGGGATTGTGAAGCCCCTCTGCCACTTAGAAGTGTGGAGGAACAGATTAAAAAAAAAAAAAAAGGATAAATTCAAAAGTGAATTAAAAAATCCTGCAGTAGTTGAACCAAAGCAGTGGGAAGGGTACTGTAGGGTTTTGACAGATGACGGAAGCAAGAGTCATGTTTCCATCTATAACTGCAGCCTGTTAAAGTCTGTTTCTGTGTCCTTTCAGCTGTGTTCTGCTGTGTACCCCAGCTTAGCGTCAGTGTTGTGTTTCACTAACGTTTTGGTTTACCCATTCATCTGAAGAGAGGGTGAAGCAGACTTTCTTTCCTGCAGTTTTCAAACAGGTATCTGCATACAGTCTCAGTGGCTTGCCAAGTTTTTGTAAATTAAGCTAAAATCCTAGTAGACTGGGGATGGGGGAAGAGATAAACCTGGGCTCTTTCTTGAACGTACGCAGATCCCTCTAGTCTTCAGACTCGCAGTACGTTGTTCGTTCAGGCCGGTACCACTCGTGCAGCTGGCCCCGTGCGATGCTCCAGCTCCATAGCTAAGGAACGAAGCAAACCTCCAACACTACAATATCGCTTTCAACTTGGCAGGACTACAAACGAGCACAAAAGGGATGGCATGCAACGGGTGGTTGCAAGGTTGAAGCCAGCGAGAAATTTTAAACAGGGTCCAAACAAACCTCAGCCCAAGCTAGGCTGCTGGTTTTCATTGCAGCGTTTTCATCTTTTGTCTTCTAGTTATCCCTGTTGCTTTTGTGGGAGCGTAGGCATAATGGGTACCTCCTCTCACCCTGCCGGTGGGGCTGCCGGGGCAGTCTCGGAGGAGCGCGGGGTCTTGCTGCTGGGGTGGGACAGGTACGAGCTCTCCGCTCCACTCCAAACCTGCCCGCCGAGCTCCAAACGGAGATGTCGCCTTTCACAACGAGCACCGCCGCCACATCCAGGGATTTTTAATGAATTGGCCGCTGTTCTCCGACCCACTTATTTGCCTCCTGCATCCCCCTGCCTCCACCCCTGCCGGTCTCTTCCCCTCCCCACTCCCATCCTGGCTGCTCCCAGGCAGCGGGGAGAGGGAGAGAGGAATTATTTATTGTGTGCCTGTTGAAAATGAAAGGCTTTTACATTTTAATGAGCACTAAATAGGAGCGAGGAAATATTGTTCATTAGCTGTAATCTGTGGAATTGCTTGAGTGAACTTCCTTTGGAGGCCGCTTTAAACGGTTCACTCAAGTAAAGCAGTTTGTATGGTAATTAAGGGAGCATTTTTCTGTCAACATCTGTGCTGCTATTTATAACGCTGAAGGTATCTTATTACTCCACCAGAGAAACATTAAAAAGGGTGGGCAGAGGGGAGGTTGTATTTTTTATATATATCTCTATATAAAAGATTACTGTTTTCTGTCTTTGAAACCTCTCCCTTTTCCTTGTTTCCTTTTTGCTTTTTTATTCTCTTCTCACCCTTCCCACTGCCTCCCAATTTGCCAAGGAAAAAAAAGAAACACAAACCCTGTCCACTATTTCCTGATAGTAAGGATTATCATTCTGACATCTTTTCATTAATCATACCCTTTGCTCAGCAGCCAGGCAGAGACACTCAAGCCGCTTGGCAAAAACGAGAGGCCCGTGTCTTTGGAAACCGTTCCTCATCCGACTTCTCTCCGTGGTAAAATAGATGCCTTTTGGCTGGATTGTCACCGTGTCCCTGGAGGGGTAACGCAGCATCACCTCTGTCCTCTGCGCATCCCTCCGGTAGCACTGCTGCACGAAAGCCAGCCCCAGCTCCTGGTGCTCTGCAAGGAGGGGAGCGAGGGGGCAGGAGGTGACGGGGAGAAATAACCTTTAGCATATTCCGTGTCGTTATGTGATTTAAAATTGGAAGTTGGTATTTTGGCTTTGCTGCTCTGAGGAAGAGGGTTTGGATGTGATGAACGGACCTGGTTTTTACGTACAAAAATAGGGGGATTTTTATTTGTTTGCTTTCATTTGGTAACACCCATCTTTTCAACCCCAACCAGCTACACCACGTCAGGGCAATAAGGAGCCATCACCAGGTATAGTTTTACCCTTACTTTTTCCCTCTTTTATTTTTCCTGTACTCATAACAATAACTTTCACATCCTGAATGCAGCTCGTCACTTAGGGATGTGGGAAATTATGGCTTTCAAAGTTGGAATTGCCGAGGCAGAGATTCACGTTACCCAACGTTGCTCAGCAATGCCTCCCAGCCTGCTTGGCTCTACATGATTTCCAAAGAGCTGCAAGCCGTCTTCCCTCGCGGATGTGTGCAATTCCCTCTTTCTCAAATCTAAATGTCTTCCTCCTACCCTTTCTTATATTCTCGATGTTTCATTTATGCTTCCACTGCTTTAATCCTCCCTTTAAACCATAATTTTCTCCCTCCCCTAAACTAAGTCCAAATCTAGGGTGTTTAGATGGAGTTTTCCTTGGTGTTTTGCATACATGTTATGAAGGCTTCAGAGAAGAGAATATTCTTTTAGGGCTGTGATGATTTTACCTTTTGTACTAAAAAGAACCTTAGAATGTACGCGGAAAAATGCATGAGGAAAAGCAAGAAGTAGAGCTAAAGCTTGCTAGAGAGCACCAAAAACATCGCTCTATAGAAATTAAATATGTTGTGCCAGAGCCAATAACTTTTATAGATTTTTCCCGACCTGTAATGAAGGAAAAACATAAATGACTATCATAAAAAGTAAACATTAGAGATAGAAAATCCCTTTTACAGCATTCAGTCCATCTTTCTGCCAATAACAAGTTGTCCCCTGTAGTATATTTTTCTAGTGATTCCTCCAGTCTAGTGTTAAACATTTCAAGTGATGGGCCTTTCTGTTCCCCTGAGATGTACTGAAAGCTTAGTGCATTTCAATGTCAGAAAGTTTTTCATGGCAACTTTAATTTTCTCTATCTATATTTCTTTCTGTTGGTCTTGGGATGTCTCTATACTTACGTACATTACTTTGAATTTTCTTATTGATGCTGTTTTGGAAGCATCTGTGTCATGATTCTGTATCACCATTTCATAACTGCAGCGAAAATTTCAACTACGCATTTCTTTTTCTTTCTTGGCTTACAGCTTAATTTATAGGTAAAGTTTCCTTAATGTTTACATCTATTTACGGCAAGAGAGCTCATCATATCGCCAGCCTTAATATCACTGTTCTTTTATTTTAACGGGTAACCAAATCACAAGACCCTGACATCTGCTATTTTTGGTAAGGGGCCAGCACTCGTTTCAGAAACAGGAAAGTGCTTCCAAAGAAAAAAATTGCAAACAGATAGAGAAAAAAATAATGGAGAGTAAAAGTGTCTAACAAGTAAGAGAGGTCTGAAAACAAAGTGGAGAGGTTTTCCAGAAAAAAAGCAAATGAGTGAACGCCTCTGATACAGAAACGAGCAATTTCCCTGAAGATTGAGAGCATTTTATAGTCAAGGAGAAATGGAAATTTGCCTGAATCAGCAGCACAAGTCCACGGACTCATTCTGAAAGAGCTGTATCACACCCAGTGTGCACCCACCCACAGAGGAGATCAGAGAGGCTACCAGCACTCCTGCACTTCAGCTAATGGACGTTCAGGTGTACACCCGCTTACAAATTGAGATCACAACAAAGAGCTGAGGGCCGTTTCATGGGGCTGAGGAATTTGCTGGTGAGTTGGAGGCTTTCCATGAAACCGCTGGCAGGAAAGGTAGAGGCTTTCTGCCATGGTCCTTGTTAATATAGACCTGCGTCTCCCCGGCATGGCGAATGGGAAAACACTGTCCAGATTGTCACATATTTGAGTGCTTGAAAAATTAAAATTCTGTCTGGATTTCAGTTTGTCTAATTAACTGTGTGATAAATGCCAGGACATGGATCCTGGAAATTTTGTCTATCTCGTTTTCATGAACATTTGGAGTCTGGGTGAAATGTATATTTGCAGGCTATTAATTGTGCGTGGAAAAATCATCTCTCCCAGAGCACCTGAAACCCCAACAGACATAGTGATTTTCCAGGTAACACTGAGATAATGTATAGGTTTGACGCAAAATGTTTCAGAGTCCAGCCTGCTGAATATCTGAAGACAGACTGGGCTCCTCCTCATCTATTTGGCCATTCCAACACTAGAAAAGGCAGCAGGCAGACATCTATCAAATAGCATGAGCGTAGTTAGTAGCAAAGCACCACAGCTCGTGCCTTTGCTGAACTGGGAGGAAAAAAAATGCTTACTAATTCGGAAGTCGATTTGTTGCCAGGAGGCGGATTAGACCTTCTGTATATCACACAACTTTACTTTCCCCTACATCTCTGTGATGAGCTCAATATGACTGAAGCATAACTTCTAGAAGTTGAGGAAGTTGGATTTGTCTCATTTTCTTTAATTTAAACCTTTCAGGTACTTTTCAGCCAAACACACAGAACTGGAGTAGGACAACTCCAGAAGAAATGTAAAGACTTCCGCTCAATGACAATTTGTGGTAGTGCTGGAGTTGTATCACCTGCCACTAAAGGACTGAAAAAGAAGTCTACCTAGTAAAGTATGTTTTATTTATTTTTTAATAAGCAATGGATTTGATCTAATTGTTCCATACCTCTTATTTAAGACACCTCCCAGTGAAATAAAATGCCACAGTTACAAAAGGCAGGAGAGGAGGAACATAAATCTGTACAGTAATTGTTCATTTTCTCTTCAATTATATTATTAGTTGTCAAAACAAGAAGAGATGCCAAAAGAAGAAACAGCTTTTAAGCACGTGAAACACTCCTGTCTTTTGCTCCTATTAAGTAAGGTAAGTAAAGCATATTTTAAAAACATCTTCCTTCCTTAATTGTGACCAAATTGTTTTTCCCAGTGCTTTAATGCGTAGCTTTATGTGGTGTCATGTAGAAGGCAGCTTTCCAGGCAGCTCTGGCTCTGCAGCATCAGGGCATCTCCTTCCAGCAAAGAGCTCACACGTGTGCTCCTCTTTAGGTTGTGTAGCTTCTACTTGAGCTCAATGGAATTTAAACTCATGGAGAAACTTTAGTGCTTCGCTGAGTGGGAGTACATTTTAAGTATATGCTCAAGTGTTTTCTCAAGAGGCTTAACACACATAAGACTTCTTAAAATGCCCTTCTGAGATAAAAATACTTGAAGTTTTTTCTAATGAGGATCTATAGCATTCTACTCAAGGTAATCAAGACTCAACATCTCGTGTTTTAAAGTCCTTATTATGAAAGAATAAAGAGGGTTACATTAGATAAAATAAGCACAGATAAGAAAGATAAAAGTGAAGAAGGAAAATAGTTGAGTGGAAATACGTAGGCATCTTCATTTGTCACCTTTCTTTAGCTATACCATATTTACCTATAAGCTCTTTAAGGCAAGGATTCATCATTCTTTATTCATACAAGAGGCCTAGTGTCATTCAGGGTGCATTTTCATATTTAATAGCAGATGATTTTCTATGGGTGTTACAGAGTTTATTGCTTTAATATCCTTTTTGGTATTTGTTGAATATCTGAACAATACAAGAGACACAGACAGACAGGTGATTAATCATAATGTTTTCCAAAGATCAAAAACATTCTTCTGGTTTTTTGAAAGCTACTTCTGAGGCTTCCCAGGTAGTACACCATAGTAATATAATATTAACACATGACAGGGCATGTTTCAGAGGTCCATTAATACATGTTGTAGATGTGCAGCCTCATGCATTCAGCCACCAGAGGCGTCTATTAATGGACCATTAAAACATGCCCAGGAGTGTCTTAATGCTATTACACTATGGCTCTGCAAATTTTAATTCAACTTATGTATAAAACGATTCTTTTCAGTTTATAAAAAAATGCGGTTTTTACTATAGTGAGAAATCTCTCCTGTTCAGAAAAGAAAGGGCTTTTGTGACATAAGACTAAATAGACAGCAGGACATGGATATCAATACCGTTTTTTCTACCATTTTAATACATTCTCTTTTAATTGTATATTGTTTTATAAATAGCATAGTCCTAAGGCCTGATTTTCATTTTTGCTGACCTACCTTTCCACTGCTCAGGAAGTGTAAAGAAGTCTTAAAGTGCCATAAATGTAAATCACCCCCCCAGACTACTTAGCTTCGTTGCTAATTTCAATAGACATTTCTAGGTTTCTAGGTGAGTAAGACTTTTGAGCAACTTTAGACTTTTGTTGAGGAAGAAGCAAAACTAGAAATCCAAGCAGTTTACCAAAGAAGTTTTGCAGTAGAAAGCTAAAACTGGGTCTAACACATGTGGTCAGGTTGTTCATAACCTCAGTAAAATGTTGTCACTGATCACATCAGTTTCATTGCTAAATGTCAATTTAATTAACCTGTAAACTGATGTTTTCGTTCAGTACTGTTATTTTATTACTATTGTGTACCAATAATACAGGAATAATTATTTTTATTATGCTAGTACAGCAAACAATCATCTATGATATCATACTAAATCCTGCATAAGCACATACTGCAAGCTGGGGAACAACCCTCATCCTTCTATGTCACCCTGTTGTTTAAAAGTCAGGAGCAGCATAAAGAGCTTGGAAGTACTTGAGCCTGCCTAGTGAAGATTTCTATAATGATAGTGCTTTGAAAGTCCACAGGCCACCCTTCAAAAATTTACCATCTGCCCCAAAATAAAATATTGTCTCAGGTCAATTTAAAAATTACATTGGGATTTTGCCATTATTTATCTATTTATTACCCCGTGCCATTGCATGGAGCTGAAGCCAGGAGTCATTTTGAAATGGAGCATTGCAACACATTGTTCAAAAAAGATTGAATTAGATATCAAAGCGTTATTTTTCCATGTTTCTTTCTAAAAACTATTTAAGGAAATTCTCTGCCTCTTTCTGAATTAGTTTTCTGACAGAAAAAGTTGCGGTGGAGCTCAACATTTAGATGAGCATTGCTTGGGGCTGTGTATTAATCATCATTATCATAATAATAGCATTACACTGTTATTACATATTACTCTTCCTCTGAAGTGTATAAGTACAGTGAGATGTAATTTGTAAATACAAGCGCTGCTTGAGCTGTGCTTTTCATTGGCAGAGCTGGAGGAGGAGCAACAGAATAATGCCAGGTTTAACTGCAGCATCCCCACCTCGGCACACCAGCTTATCAGCCATAAATCCTTGGCACTGATCAGCGCATGGGCAGAAGGTCTAGAAGGATACATGGCTGCCTCTCTAGTGGGACATGGTGTGGATCTGGGACTGGGACTCTTCCCACTGTGTTTGCAGGAGAGCTGTGGTCCTTGCCAGCCTCGGAGCGGGAAGATCTGAATGATGGGAATAGTATGATAATTTAGAGTATTATAAGAACTGGATTTGAGAATGACTTTTGTAGGGTTTTTTTAAGTACATCAGGAAAGAGAGACATATTATATAATATAATACAGAAGATATCACCACCCTTATTGAATACTGTGCTACCAATTCAGCTGGTGTTTGACCTCCGAGCCATATGGCTTCCTCTGAAAAGGTCCCAGTCTAATTGCACCTCAGTTTTGAGACTAAGGATAGTATTCCAATAATACGTTTTTGACAAAAGCAGTGAGATTTAAAATATGCTGTTGTTCAAAATCATGCTTTGTTATGCAATTCAGAAATAGCAGAATTCAGATTCCTGCTCAGAGCTGGCATTGTCAAAATACTGGTAATTGTCATCTGAATTAGAGTTTTCCAAAAGCAACTTTCCAGCCAAAATGGCATGACACTAGGTTCTGTTTTAATTGAAGCAAGAATGTTAGAAGTTAATTAGCCAGCACTGGTCCTTTTCAAAAATTCTGTGGCTTTTATAGCTTTCCAGGTGAAGGAGGTGGAAATTTCCAAATGGTTGTATTAAAATGGCTTTTGATTTTTTGTGTGTGTGTGTCAGCTACTGTAATGATAGGGGACGACAGGGTTAAAAAATTCATTCAAATTCGGATTCCAAAAAGCCACATTAAAAAGTGTCTAAAATACTGCCCCTTGATGTGCTCTGAGATTAATGTTTAACAATAATGATGCATAAAACAGCTCCTAACTTTTTCTTTCAAAGGCTCTGCAATTCCCTCTCACTGGGAAAACTGCTGTTGATATAATTCGGAGTGTCTCCTGGCAAGAAGTAGTAGCAGACACTTCAGACATGGGCATGATGGATGGAAAGGAAGGGATCCACACCTCAAACAAGATTGTCCTGGACAGCACTTCCTTGCAGAGTTTCAGAAGAAATTATTTCACGTTGCTTCAAATAGCATCATGCTGTGATATACTTGCTTTAATAGTCACGAAGAAATCATTAGTTTACTCATTTGTTGAAAGGACATGCTATCACGTTTTAAACAAGATGCCAGTAACAAAAATGACCTCTCTTGAAAATGTGTCTCTAAAAGATATGTGTGGGAGGAAGTATAAAACCAAACTGGGGAATATTTAATAAATTATCTTGAATATAGCATTATTGTTATTGGAACATATAGTATATGTTATATTGCAGTAAAAACTTGCAAGTTTTTCCTAGGAAACTCCTTCACTGGCACGGCTTTAACCTGCATTAAACGATCTCACGATGGACGCCACCACTTAAACAGCGAATAATAACGGAGACTAGATGGGACTTGAGAAGAGAAAATCAGAGTATCGATGCACAAATGCTGACTACCATCTGGCACAGATGTCATTTACTGCTGTTCATGAATCAGGAACCAGTTAAATTTAACGTATTTAGCAGTCTATCCATCCTCGTGCAATGCTAAGTAATACAATAATTATTCTTCAAAGTTGCAAACTATACAGTTCATTATTTTGTGAATGGAAATTCTTTATAATTTTTTTTAATTGGTATAGTTTTTAGGTATAGGGTAATGTTCTAAATACACAACACTTAGAGAATCTAATAGCAACATAAACATTTAACAATAGTAATCTTTCAGCTTAGAACGTGTGTGTCAAGGCTGCTTTTTGAAAGAGCGAGCAGGATTGCTAGCTGAAGGGTAACTGCTGAATAGTTTGTGGCTTTTTTAATTCACTGGAATAAAAATGGAAGTTCTTGGCTTAATTTTTTAGAAAAACACATGTAAATAGTTTTTTCTAAGAAGTGTGTTTATTTTGCCAAGTATCTCTGATTAAAGCTTTATATGGCATCATGTGGCCATGCATATATATTTTAAAATATATTACGTTATACAGTACTAAAAAAATCCACAGCAGAATTGCAGATACTCTACTGTGTTTGCATTTTAATTTTTGGAGTAATATTTGCGAGCATACAACACTCAGTGATTAAGTTAAATGCCTTCTGTCCAACGTTTCCTTATAAAAGCAGAGCTCCGAACACAAGCTATGAGCTGCAAATTAATATGTTGAGGTATCATCATTAATAATGGCAACCAGTTTATTTTGTTTATATTGGTAGGTCATAAAAAGCATCCTATATGGGTGATAGAAGATACTGATTTTATTAAAGCTTTATCAATTTCCAACTTCAACCCTTTGGACTCTTAAAATTTGATCTAATTAGATTTTTTTCCTAGGACGATAAAAAGTGTTTTCAGAAGTTTGTTTTGGCAGTCTGGGCCAAGAAAAAGAAAATTGCAATGTTTTATTCTAAACAGAGAATGAAATGTTGCTTAAACATGAACTCTGGCCTGCAGGTGAGGTAATGACAAAAAAGCAGAGAAGTGAGGAAGGAGTAAAAGCGAAGGGAAGGAAGCACAGCCACTGCGCCAGTTATAAAGCCTTTTTAAAACATGGTTGCTTCTAGAATTATACTGTTAGCATTAACTACTCTGCTAAATGTAATTTCAGAGCAGCTTGGCTATGCTGGGACCAATAATGTTTCAGCAGATGTTAACAGTGAGGGAATTTAAAGATTACAGAGTTTCATGGGTGTAGTAAAGCTGCAGTGGGAACAGAAATATTACCGTAGCTGTTATGTTCTGAGTGCACCACATTTACTGACAAGTAATACATGAGTGATAGTGAGGACCAGGGGAACAGAACTTTATACTTACTGGTCAGCAGCCTATAAATTCCATAAATTAAACAAAGTTTTATGTATTTTTCATTTCTTTTCAGAATGATCCTCTCTAAGGGCCCCTGCTTCATGTTAATTCCATCGACAAAGCCAAGCTCTGTCTTTCAGCATGTTTTCATAAGGGTATTTCCCCACATATATGTTTCCTTTTCCTCCTCCCACTGCCCTCTGCTTGGAAGGCTTTCAAAAGCAGTGCTTTCTTCCCAGTTTTCCTCCATGGGTCAAGCCTTGATGATGAACTGAAGAGCCATAGATGTTGGCTTCGTAGGACATCTATGGCTTCCCTTCACAGAAAGACCTTTCTTCCAAAATAGAGCCAGCCGTTTTGTGCACAACTTCTTCCCACAGTCTCCAGGCAAGGAAATAATCATCATGACTCACTGAGACTGCAAGAGGTTCACAAATTCATGGAGGAGTTGGTATCTTTTAATTGGCCTTCCTAAAATATTAAAGCTGCAAGCCTGAGATGAACAAGGCAAACTGGAAGGATACGGCACCATGTCACAACGCCCAGTGCAGTTCTGGCAGTAAATGGAGTGTGGAGGTAAATAAATCGGCCAAACATTATATACAGCTGTCAGATATGAGGTGCATGTTTGCTCGTGGATCTAGCTAGAGACAGAGCATGAACCAAGTGTATTATCACAGAGACCAAGGCTAAACTCACGGAAAGTGTGAACTGCTGCATCCAGGCTCCATTACTTAAGTATGGATAAAGCGTTAAGTTGAATTAATTTAAAATTTTATGTTTGGTTGATATTTAGCTGATATTCCCCTTTCTGTGATCGTGCATCGCTTACCAGCCAAAGAAAAATAAACCAGGCTTTTAAGAGAAATGAAGAAAAGAAACAAAATTTATGCTATTTTCTATCGAAGAATGAAACAGAATTTAGAAAAATTCAGAAACAGAGTTTACAGTGAATATATCCTGCACTGTTACAGAAAGGAGACCAGGAGAAGGTGATTAATGTGGTGACACTTTAAAGGCACGCTCTCATAGACTATACAACGTTGACTTCTTTTTTACTTTCAGGTTGGGCATTAGGAGGGAAAGGGATGAACTTTTGTCAGCTCTTCCCATCAGAGTTCACTGCAAGACGCCACTGGTGTAAAAGTTCCCTTCCCAAGATGCTGACTGTGCAGAGCCCACTGCCAGTGTTGGTCCTGCCTCAGGCCCTTCCCTTAGTGAGTCCAATGTGCTTGTGAAAGAAAACAATACAGTACCAGTATGATGCTCGTTAGGACAGAAGATCGCAATACAGCAGACTACATAGTGAAAGCCTTTTTATTTTGATGGCAGTCTTTCACTGTCTATCATAAACTTAGTGAAGCAGGCTTTCTCTATCCTGCTCTCCTTTTATTGGGCACAAATCACTGCTGACAGGAAGTTTTATGCCTAAATCCGTTTACTGTCCTTGTTGGCAGTCTTTAAATTAATATTTATAAGCTGAGAGAGGCCTAAAAGGATGCAGCAGTAAAATATCTAAATGCTTCAGTTTGGCTTAAGCTGAATTTTCTTCTTCTCGACCACTGACATTCCTTAATTACCAGTGACCCAGGCATGTATTGTCTCTGCTGCTCCAAGCCTACAAATCACTGCCTTCCACAAGTTTGTGGCTGACAAAAGGGGAGGGTCAAAGCAGACCTGTTTGTATGATGTATTGGATTACTAGGTGTGGGTACAGGGAGAAGAGAGAGAAAAACAAATACCTTCAGAGAAATGCCATGAGAAAAGTAACTTAAAGCTGAAAGAAATTATTTGGCTATGAGAAAAAATGAATAACGATTGAATTGGCAAAAGTAACAGATTTAGTTGCTATAATTTTAAAAACAATGAGAAACAAACCAGAGGGCATACTGAGCTCAGAAACTCAGTTGGGCATATTCAAATCTTGAATGGATGATATATAAGCACACCCTCAGCAAAATGACCATTCTCATTAAATCAATATGAAGGACACTTCTTTTGCGTATCAAAAACTGTTGGACAAGCTGAAATTAGAACAAAGCTGGTTAAAAGTAAAATTTTGCTACCTTCAATCTTTTGCACCTTTTTGTTACTATTTGGATTATTTTTTTTTTCCTTGACATCTTACTTCTGTCAAAGTAGGCGAAGGGTATGCAAGAGAAGAAAAGCAAATATAATAAAAACCAGATCAGCTGTCACCACCTTAGCACATAAGCACATAAAAATAATGAGGCTGGCTAGACTAGAAAAAAAAATACAGATAACAAATGATAAAGTCCTCTTAAAATGTCATTCTAGGGATAAAAATTCATAACAGAGAAGAGGGACAGAGGATTCTATCCTGCAAGTGGTGAATCTGCACCCTGGTCCTGATGTAGATTAAGTTTTGGCATATGAATCATTTTATGATTACATGAGAGGATCCCTAAACAAAAGGTAGCAGATAGCCATCCATGCAAGACGCGATAGACCCAAATCACCATTCTCTGCACACTGTGTGAAATCTTTTTCATAAGGAATGAATGAGAGTTTTATGTTCTCCAGGTAACAGAGAAACAATCAAACAGTTTGTAATAGAACCACTGAAAGATGCAATTAAAGATCTTTCTAATCTACTACTCAAGTCTTTGTACCCAGTAGATCTCTGCCTATAAGGAAGGTGGGTTAATGCATATCTGTGTCGTTTTGGGAATGAAGCCATTCATCACTCTTTTATTTATTCTGCAAAGACTAATTTGGGGACATGAATGAAAATTTTTGCTTAAAACGTCTGTTGGCTATTTAATGTATTTGCAGATTTGATTTATTATGTTTGACCAAATTTTCTTCTACATCCCTGGGTGCTGTACCTCTGAACCAGGGTGCTGGTGAGTCTTCATTGCTTCCCTTCCCAGGAGAGCTACGCTTCATACATGGTGTGTTCACACACTACAGTAGGATACATTTGATACGTGGGAAGAAGACTGAGAAATAAACCAATAATTCTTTAGTACCTCAAAACTGCTGTTCTTTTGTATTCAAAAGCCTAAGCTGCCTCAGGTAGTCTTCAAACTTCTTTATAAGCAGTGCTTCTGCCAACTGAGATAGCTCATGAATATAACAAGCCTACACTCACAATTATAAAATAGGCATGATTACGTGTTCTATTAGAATGACTCAGACTTCCCCTAAATCCTATTCTTCCCAAGCAAGATAAAATTATAAGACTTGTAGAATAAGCCGATCATCTGCTGAGGGCAACTAATTCCCATATAAGTCTCTCTGCTCTTGGGTAGTCAAGCATCCAAAGTGATTCATTCTAGAGCTTAAAAGGAGATGGCATTTTGACACCTGGGCTGCTACCCTCACTCTCCAGACACAAAGACATACGCGTGAAATTTGAGGCAGGACATATGTGACAGCGCATGTGTGATATCAGGAAGCAAGAAGTAAAATGCAGGATGATGCAGGACAACAAATGTGAACTTAACGAGTGCTAAGTCAGCCAATTAACTCTTACCTCACGATTTTTCGACCTCACTCCTCTTTGTAAGGGCATAAATAAGCAGCGATAGATAAGGTTCAAAAAGCAAAATGTAACATTTCCCTTTGCATCTTGGGTTTTACTTTTGACTCTTTCAAAGACATTGAGTACGTCACAAGTACAGGACTACCCTTTCTCCATGCCAGTGGTTCTCTATGCCTCCCTGAGGAATGACTGGGAAATGGTTCTCTTGCCTGAGTTATTCAGCCCTCCTTGAAACAATGCCTCTGTTCAAGTGAGCCATAGTGAACAGTAACCGGGGCTGCATTATTTCTTAGGCCTTATGAAAAGTTATAGCTTCAGCCTCCTTCTGTTTAGATGTTTATTCCTAAGGCAGACCAGGGGACTGCCCAAATTCAAACAACATACTGACGTATTCTGTGATTTTTCAACCTCTTTAGGGTTATTTGAGTTGCTGGTTTTGTTCATGCTATTTTTGAAAAGAAAAGCAAAACTGCAGTACTAAAGCAGTTTATAAAGGTTTGGAGAAAAGTGGTCCAAATGCCTTCATTTTTTTCTAGCTGTTCAGCAACCGGGATAATGCTGGTAATGTACTGTTTCATTGTTTCCGTCATCAAGACTGAAGGCACTACAGCTCTCAGTAAAGCTGCCCTAACAGCTAATAGATAGCACAACAGCTACCAGTAGCTCCTCCTTATTCTGAACCTGTTTTCCTGCCAGAAGATGCCTGTGTGGAGCTTTTCCATTCAAACACCATTGAAAAAGTCCTCGCTTTTTAGTTGTGTTTTTCCTACAAGTTGGATGAAGATGATATGCACACACAACCAAGCATTTGTTGAAGTAATATATGCCTATGGCTGAGGGATGCTTGCTAAACGGACTGTCATGCTTTCAAATGTACTTTCCGTAGTGCCCCGACCTGAAACAAAGCCCCATGGCAATAATTTTCCATAGCTGAGAGACCTTTAAATTGAAATGTTTGGAAGTTGCCTTTCCATCAGCTCCAACCCATTGTTCTCAATAGCCCATTTACTGTAACTTCCAGCTGTCCTAATAGGGACAGAACAGTCAGTTCCCTCTGCCATGCTGTGCTGTCTAATGCCTCCTTCTGTCCTGGTGTGCGGACTTTGCTCCTTTTGGGGAAAATCCTTTAGAAATCAAGTATTTCTGATATATATTTGCACACCAGCATGCTGAACATCTTAGCCAGGATGTAAATTTTCTATTAAGTTATCTTATGCTAGGAGAGTAACAGCAATGACTGGGTTTAGCATTGGGATTCCTGGATGGTGACCCTGATGTTGTGGGGAGTTCGTGAAAAGCTTTTTTCTTTTCATTTACTGTTCTTCTCTGCCTCTGCAGGTGGCTTGTCATTATCTTGCCTCAGTTGGGTTCATTTCTCATTGCTCTTCCTCTGCTTTTCCACTCACTATCCAGAACTGAATAGAAACATCTTTTTGGACAGAATAAAGTCCATTTCTCTCTCTTCTCCACACATATCTTTGCTCATTCTTTTACCGCAGACCCTTAATGCCTCCTCCTCACCACCCACCCCCCATTTACCTACTGAATTTTTTGTTGCAGGGAGAAGGGCAGCAGAACAGGACTTATTCTTATGACCTGAGCTAAGACAAGACAATATTTATTACCAGTTTCATGTGTCCTGCCTGTGGTAGAAAGGATTTCCTTCAAGTGAGGGAGTTCTTTAGAGATGAGATGAGATTTAGCTACTTAGATGCCTTGAAGTCTGATCCTCCATCTCTTCTTCCCCTGGGCTGAAAAGATGAAATCTTGTGGCACTTCACATAGCAAGGTCTTGGTACCAAGACTGATGCTGTCTTCAGAGTCTGGGGGAATTACAGCCATCTGTGTTTGGCCAGAGTTATGAAGGGCTGTATAGCAAAGCTGTTAGAAATAAAAGGGAAAGGAAGGATTCTTCAAGCTACAAGAAGGCTTTGGATGTCTACATTCAATCCATTCTCTAACCAAGCTCCTTTGAGGGCTAAAACCATAAATAAGGAGCTCTGAGCTGCAGCATGAGACTTCTGTGCTGCCACATCAACAGCTGTAAATCTGCTCTCGAGCTCTTCTTGCCTACCCTAAAGGGGAAGCACAAGTCTGCCTGGATGAGGCAGTAGCATTTGGCGGCAACACTCTGGCAAACAGACTTCCAGATGTTTGATGAGAATGACAGCCTCAGAGTGGGAGTGCTTGAGTGTGTGCATGCATGCCACTCTTTAAAATTCAAGGCTAGCTTGCAGCGTTATCAGGGAGTGAAAATGTCAAAAGAAGACAGTGTTCATAGCAGGCATTGCATTTCAGGCCTTAGGAGAAAAAAAAAAAAAAAAAAGAGGGAAGACAGCACTGAAGCAATTTAAAAAATAAGGAAGGGGGGGGCAGTAGTTAGAACGAGTCTGGCAAATGTGGAACAGGCTGTTACCCCCAGCCCAAATCCATGTGCCAGCACTCATCTGGCCTCATTGAGGGGCAGTTCAGATCTCTGTGTCCCATGGTATCTCTTCTGTATCCTGCCCACCTTGCCAGACCTCATTTCCAGTTGCCCTACATTCGGGAAAATGGGCTCTGTATTTCTGCCTATAATGTCTGCCTCTTGCCTCTGACCTTCTTCTGACTTCTGCCATTCCTGCAGTCCAAGCTCACGCTTCTGCAATTTTTGCTTTCCACATATCCCAGTTTTCCTCTGTCGCTGAGGTTGTGTCTCTTCCTTCTATCCATCACCTGCAAAGTCAATGCCATTTGCTTGCCTGCTTACGCCATATCCTTTTATCTCATCCTTTATACAGGCATGTATAATAACGATATGTTAACCTGATTTTTTTTCTTTTTCCCATTTTTCTGGAATAGTACATTAGATTTTCCTGATTTATTGCATATCTGAGTGGAAAAATGCGTAGATAAGTGACTCTACTAAGTAGCATTATCATTTCCCAAACACCTTTTTTCAAGTCTGAAAGCTAATCACATTCTTGAGTATCTCAGCTGTTGTCATTTCCATATTGGTTTATTTCCTTCTGATGAAAGATTTTATGAAAATCATATTCTGAGGGCATGAGTATTTATTAGTAGAAGTATAAAATTATTTCTGTGTTCCCATTTGGATATGCTCCCTTCTGTGTGGAATTCTTGCATTCCAAAATATCTCCTGCATGTTTCTCATTGCCCTGGTGATCTATGCAAGTGTATGTATTTTAAATTTAAGCTTTGCTATCCCTGCAGAAAAGCAAACCTTTCATTTCACAAATATATTACAATCTTTTTTTTTCTTCCACTTGAATGTAAATCTTCCACTTACATATAATATAAACCTGATATCCTTTCGCAAAGAGAAGAACCTTGGTTCGGTTTTGTTTGGAAAGAGATTTCAGGTGGATCTGGCAGTGTTGGGCAAGGCATCTAAGGGTCACGGTGGCTGAGTGCAGTAATTGCACCTTCCTGCCTCTGAGCCATGCTGAAACACAGGTTTCAACAAAGTACTCGTACGTTGTTCTGATAACCGCTGCCCTTCTTGTGAAGTATCCGTACTGCTCTGCTGAGAGTAAGAAAGCTGACGGCTCAGTGCGCTGCTCTTATTCCAAAGCCTCTGTCATCTTCCCTAAATAAACACCAGGGACCGATGCTTTCCCTGGTGTAACACCACTGACCTCTCTGAAATTACACTGGGGACGAATTTGATCAGGTTTGTCGTCAAATCCATTTTGTACCAGCAGGAGCACAGATGAACGAGGCGAGCCATCCCGCGAGTCCCATCCAGGGTTTTTCAGTTGCCCCCACTGTTACCCCAGGCTCCTTCCTCACCTTAGGCTGAAGGGAATGATAAGGTCCAACTTGTCAGGACTTATTACTTATTCACAAAACTATCACACCTTTGACACATCTGTCAGTTTTTATATAAAAAGCAAATGAGCAAGGATGCTGAAGTTTCCTTTCAGCACACTGGAGGGCAGTCCTTTTTACCACACCCTTAAGGCTTTCATGTCAGGGCTTAGTTGCAATGACAGAGCAGTGTGAGAGAGCTATCATTTTGTCTGGCCATACTACGCTCTCCTCTGGACAGATTATACTTGCCCCCTGGTATTCAAAAGAATTAAGCTTTCATCCTTCACATAAAAATATATAAATAAATGGATGCAGGATGTAATTGTTATAAATATATAACATCAAACATCCAATTTACATTAGCGTTATGGATTAGACGAAGATATTTCCTTTTTTTTCCAACACTTCCTAAAGTAAATTTGGCGCGTTGCCACATCATAGAGATCAGTCTTTTGCTAGAGCAAAGAGCAAATTTTTTGTAAAAATATGAAATCAAGAAAGGCAAAGCACAGAATAGAGCAGTACATTTTCTAATGAGTTTGTGGTCAGATCTGTAATTTAAACTTGACAGTAGAATCACAAAATTCAGATTAATACTGAAGCCACTAGGGATCTTAGGAAACATTATGTTCAATAGAGTGTATGGCTAATGGTTACGGAGTACAAAGGATATGGATAAGCATGGCTGATTTATGAAAATTCTGTCTGTATAGAGAATGTATTTATTCCAGCATTCAGGCTTTGGTTGCATTTAAAATTAAAAGAAAGGCTGCTTATTAATTTTGCATGAGCTTTTTTGGCTATCTTGTTTGAGGCCAAGTTCCAAGTGATTTGCCGCCTCCTTTTCTCCACACAGTCATTACATAGCCTGGACTTGAGAACCGGTTCTAAGTTTACAATGCTTCGACAATCCTGGTTTCACAGTCCACGTTTCCTAAAATGACCATAACTAGGAACGACACCTTATAATGCTTTAAGTCATTAAAATCCCTGCGGAAGAGGAAGAAAAGGACACATGTAAGACAAAGTTCTTCAGTGCCAGCATGTGCACCACTGTGGTCTGAGCTTTTCTTCAAAATCCATAATGTATTCAAAACCTGAATTTCATAGCTTAAACTTCCATGATGTATTCTCACGCTGGCAGTGAGCTTGTCAGCCCTTTGTGAGCATATTTGGCTTATCTATATTACAGTTCTCATGAGTTTTGGTGACTTCTTTTTTATAACAGTAGATACCTAAAAAGCCCAAGGCATTAAATAATAGTATTTTCCCTTTACTTTTAAATGTTATGAAAAGAAGTGCCTTCAGGTATTGTATACAGATTGGAGTCACCTTTTGTAAACGTGTAAGGCTTATTCAATCATACAGTTTGGATTTTTGTGTATATGCATGTGTGTATTTTAACCTAATCAGATTTTAATCTATTTGATGATTTCAGACAAATTTGATGGAACAGAAATATTTAAGACTTAAAAAAAAAAAAAATTACTTTTTGTGGAAGGATAGATGGATGGATAGACAAATGGAGGAGGATGGTGAAGAAGAGACACTCAAAAAGGACCCTGCCTAACGACAAGACTGCAAAGTGAGTTCATGCATTATTAACCATAAAAAATCCACACAGTATATATCTCTATATATTTCTCAGACAGTGTGAGAGATGGACCATATGTGCCCCACCCATGGGAAAAGCTTCAACTGTAGTTCACAATTAATTATGAGACACAAAGCAGTAGGAAACAGGGCTTCATTAGTTCTGTTCTTACAAAACTACTTATTTATGTTTTTATTTTCCTTCCATGGCACTTCTGAACGTAGATAATGTGACACTTGAATGTACCTCAGTACTTCTTTATAGAGTAATTTTGCTACTGCTTTTCAATCTGTGGTGAAAAAGAATGGGCGCATATGTTGAATAACATAAATCGAGTAGAGTTATTCTTCCTTGTGCACCTATTACTCTCTTAGTCCATATCATCTCTTTAGTAGTAGTAGTAGTAGTAGTAATAATAATTTAAAAGCCCATAGACTGTCCTCGGTGATATAAGAGGAAGTCAAGTTGTTCCAAATATTAAAGCCAGCAAAAGCTGATTCAGGAAAGATAAAGTGGACTGAGCCCCCAGACAACGTTTCTCTATGTGTATCTGTGTATTATTGCTTAAACATGATTCTCATCGTCATCCTTAACATCAATGAAATTGAACTGCCTTCCTGACTCTTGCTGAGGAGTGTGTGGATATAGAGAGGAAAGGGTGGCAATTGCTATAGGAACATCTTCAAATGAGCCAGAAACGTCGTGTGAAACAACCTCTTTTCCCTGCTTTGTATTCTACCTTCATTTCCAACTTATTGGAGAGATGAATGAAGGCAGTACACAGACAGAATAACAAAATGGCCATAAAACAATTACATCATTGAAAGTAACGTCATATTCTATGTCTTAATTACTTAAAATGTGGTGGTCCAGAAATGATGCTTTAGTTCCTTCCTCAAAGTATCCTGACTGCAGCTAAAGCCAGATCAGTTTTGAAACAGCTAAAGCCTTGTTACTGTGCTTTTGTGGCAGAAAGATCTCCCCACTGTGTTGGCTTTCCCATTCTTAGGGAACTCAGTTCATGTATTACTGCAACAGAGTCGGAGTGCGGTTATCGACTGGGAGCCCGACCTGGCTCCCGCTGAAGACAGAGGCAGGACTCCCCTTGGCTTTGACTGCAGATGGACCTGAAGTGGAACATGAATGAGCAGATACATCCTGCATGTACACGAAACGTATTGACTCTCAGGCATCAGTTTTGCCCAAAGCGGAACAAAGTTAAACAATGGTGGAATAATGATCTTTGTTTTGAAAAGGAGATGGTGGAATAATGATCTTTGTTTTGAAAAGGGGATGGTGGAATAATGATCTTTGTTTTGAAAAGGGGATGGTGGAATAATGATCTTTGTTTTGAAAAGGAGGTAGCAATGGGGGAGGTACAAGAGGAGTACTCCTTCTGATTATATTACTGACATAACAGGATGCAGAAGTGTGTGATGAAGCCTCACTACAGCAAAGCAGCTAAGCACAGGCTTAAAATTAAGCACTTATTTAAGGGTTTTGCTGAATAAGGATGAGATCATTCACATACTTAAAGTTAAATGCATGCTTAAGTGCTTTGCTGAATCTGGGCCCAGATACATAAACCATTAAACAGTCACTTTAAGAAAACGGTGGAAAGCTGTTATACAATTTCTAGACCTTTTAAGTCATATCTCCTACATTTCCCACTATCTCTTTCTTATTAGCTCAAGGAAGAGGCTTTTAAAGCTCCCGTTCACCAAAACCAGTAATGTTCATTGCTACTCGATTGTAATTCAAATTGCTTCGTGCAGCCCCAAGCATGTGTTCAAACATATAATCAAGCGAACAGGAGACTTGAGTCTTGCCAGTTGGAATACTGTTGATCGCAGATGCTATGCCTTTTTTTTTTTTTTTTAAGCATAAACGAAGAGGGGTGGAGAGGTTGATAAAAGCTGGCCTTTACTGTCCATTTTCAGTGCTCTGTTCCTGTGGTTTGGGTTATTTGGGTACATGTTACTTTGTCTGCGAGGGCTATTTTTTTTTTATTATTTTTTTTTTCCCCCTCCTCTCTCTCTCCCCTGGTCAGAGAAGCCGTACTCGTCACCTGGAGTGAAGGCTGACAGGAATGAACATAGGCAGGAAGCAGCGTGACACACACATTGTCATGCATGACTGACCAGCAGCCATCAACAGCAATTAAACATTGAGAGCACTGGATCCTTTTGGACAGGTTCAAGTTTCCTGGCACTGCTGTGATTAGATGTTTTGCACTGTTTCCCTGTAGTCAGTATGTGACACATTCCTTTTTGCTTGCTCTTTTCGGATATTTATTTTTGCACTGTCCTGGTGTTAGTATCTTCTCGTGGAAAATTAATCGCTTAAAAAGGGATCATTCTGAAGGAGATTTGTGACGCAGGTTAAAGAGCAAATGGATATTAAAAAAAAATAGCTATTATTTTAAAAACACAGAATTCCCCCCTTTAGTCAAACATTATAGCGTTTAAGTGTTTCTGAATAACCATAGGTGTGACATTCAATGAGAGAAAACTCTGTGAATGGCAGAAGCCAGTGAAGAACAACACGGGCCTTTGGGTTTACCCAGCTGACTGCAATTTTGTTGTAATTTAAGACGACAAAACCAAAATGCCCTTAAAGGCAAGACTGAAGTGAAGAGCGGCTGCGGTTGTGCTGGGCTGTCACTTTCTTGCCCTCGTTTCAGGGCTGAGATCCAGAGCAGCCCAACTGCCCGGCATTTAACGAAGGTCCAGACTTCCAGGGCAAGGTCCGTGGCTTGGCACGAAGTGCTGCACGGAGCAATGCCAAGCTACGGCACCAGAGGCTGCGGCGAAAGGCCTTTTGGCACACGACGAGGTCTCGTGCCTAATTGAATAGTCACAGGGTTTGAGGCCAGAAAAGTTCACCAAGACTCGATTCTGACCTCCTGGATTGTCGTCCTCTCCCTTCTCCACAGCCTGCATGTGATTAATTAATCGCTCCTGTTAATTTGCAGTCTCCTAGTCTCTGCAAGGACCTGGGACGTCTGCTAATAAGCTGCAAGAAACCACTGGACTACTGTGTAGGAAAGCACGCCTAAGTCCTCTCCATTTTTCACTTCCCACATGCAAGACATTGCTCCAAACATGGTTTCAGCCAGGGAAAGCAGTGAAGTAATCAAAATTAAGGGGATTTCAACATTCTGCAAGGAGTCATGTGAGAGGGCAGTGTAGTTTTAAATGGGCTGTGCTCTGCTGTGAAACAACCAGCCCAGCCACAGGAGCTGGTGAATGCATTAAACTTTCTCCCTAACTGTTAATTCCCTCTTGCCCAGTTAACAAGGGTTGCTCAAGCCATGCATCTGTTTCACCTTTATGTTCTTGCAATAGCATTTAGAAGCCAGAGCAACCCTGGGGCTTTGATACTACTGCCTTTCACTGTTAATACAACTCTTTAAGAGCTTTTTCTATCAGATAGATGGCTGAGATTGTGAGGGCAGAAATAAGAACTGCTATAAGAACTGGTTCTGAATTTGTTATTCTCAACGGTCATTCCAGGTTGCCATGTTTGTTACAATAATTCCACTGTTTTGTGAAGCGTAGTGTATTGATAACACTAAAGAAGCCTCAGAAGAACCATGTGAAGCAGATAATGTAATTATTATTTCTATAATGCAGATACCAAAAAAAAAGGCAAAAAAGAGTGAGTGACTTGCCCAAGGTCATACAGTAAATCAGAAATGTAAATCAGAATCCCAGACACATCTCATTTCTGTATGATGTGGGTGTATTCAGAAAAACTAGCTTTCTTGTTTCTCAAAGACTTTCTACATGTCTTCTGTCGTCTTCCAGGATGTCCTGATAAATCATCATAGGCACTTCTACAGATATAAGGAAAGAATATTAGATGGTAACAAAGTGATGCTTGAATTTCTATTACCAAAGTAGATGATGATCAAATGGACTGGGCATCTAAGACTGGAATGTCGACTTTATCTGTGAATCAGATTTTAGACCTTCTGCTGGTGACTTGGAAAAATAACTGTGGCATGAACAGTGAGACTTTGGATTTCCAGCCTCGGGAAGCCATTGGACAGCTTCATAGACATCCATCCCAATGTATATGAAGATGAGCGTGAAAAATTGAACATGCACTGGAGACACAGCACTTACTTCACCAACTAACTTCAGCACTAACTTCTTTAGCGCTGTTAGTAAACCTGTGATGTCACAGTTGAGATGTATCAGAAGATTTTGCTCCAAGAATTGAAGCAAAGCTATATAAAAACACAGGAAACTAGAAGATTAAAAAGTAGTACTGCATAAGTCAACTGCTAGTTGCTGACATCAATAAAATATTGTCCTTTATTATCATCATTAGGGAACCTTTTAACAATGATTAAAATTTCTTAATACTGTAGTAAAATTTTTAGCTGTTACCTGGAAAAAAGAAGGTAGTCTGAACTATATGGCGTGCAAATATTTCAACCAAATGCTGTCATATGATGGAGGTATTAACAAGTACTTTTTAGAGCTGACGGACTGATTTTGGAACCCACTCAGGAAAAATAAAATAATATATTTATGTATATATATATAATATTTAATACAAGAGCATTGAGATTTTTCTGGCAACTAAATAGGGATAAGTGATTTAACCTCTTTACAAGTGGAGACGTGAGACGTATCAATTATGAAGTTCTGATACGTCGTGACTGGGCTTCAGTATTTGCTTCACCTCCTAGATGATGTTCTCATTTTTCTTCTGTTTGCAGAATGTGAAACCATGAAATAAAACTGAACAGTTTCACCAGCTACAGAAAGTGTATGGTGATAGCACTAAACAGAGTAATAGCATAGGAGCATGGTTATTGATCAGAAATGTCATGGCAAAGCAGTGTTTCAGGTGAATGGAAGGAATTTTTTAAGTAATTTTTTGGAAATAGAAGAATCTGATGTTCAGTTCTACCTATATAATGTTTGCACTTCACGAGCAGGCTCTCCAATGGCACACAAAGCCAAAGATTTTACTTTAAAAACTGTAATGGCAGTAGTCTTTCTCTACTTTGACAGAAGTTCAGTTCGTATGAGCTTGACACATGATGTGTGAGACTAACCATATGATTCCTATGATTCAAACAGACAGGGAGCTTAGAGGAGCTTCCTACCTCCTCCGTGTGCAGCAAACAGTACACTGTTACAATAAAACTAGGTCATATTCTGATGTATTTGAAATTACAACTGGTAGGAGAAGGAAAGGGGAAGCACGCCACATCTAACTGCACCAGCAAGGAGGATTAAGGCAAACAGAGCATAAAGTTCTTAAGCAGCATGTTGGCTGGGGAGAGGAGTAATGAGTTGAGGCTGGTAACATCCTCTGAGACCTTTAACAGCCTTAAATATTCAGGTTGCACATCACGGGAAAGAGACTGCTTTTGGAGCTGCGGTGCCCCACCGAACTGTGTGAGACGACTGATGAGAAGGAAGGCTGAACGGCGGCTGCAGGTTTGCCAGCAGGTAATTGCTCGCCTACGAGCACAGAGCATCTTTGTTCATTGCTCACAAAGCAGTATACAGCTTTGATTGCAGACAGGTCTGGTCCAGACACTCTCAGATTTGGATTATCTGTTTAAACATCAACAATAGGCCAATTTCTGATCTTATTTTTAACCTTATCTGGAACTCAGTGAAGGTAAAGCTGTTAGTCAAAATGATATAAAATACATTCCCTCTCTCATATCAAACCATTTTTATTTAAATGCACAACCCACAAATTTTCTCAGTTCTGAAGAATCTTTGTGCTTATTCAGACCTGAAGTAAAAGTGGTGCTCTGAACCATTTGAGGAAGGAATTCTCATGACGTCCCCAAAACGATAGATGACACCCAAGAATTATTCTTTCTTTTCTCTATGCCATGAATCTTTGAAGTTCAGTGATGGATCCAATCTTAAACTGATATACCTGTTTTCAGTCGCTCTTAGCCGGTACCTGATCTTCATTGACTGCCTGGGGCAGCCAGAATTTTCAGAATTCAAGGTTCAGGTGGTATCTGCAGCATGGCTGGATGCAAGGTGGCTCCGCAGAGAGAGTCATTTGGATATGTGCAGGAAGACCGGTGCTCTGCTACAAATCAGTGTTGGATGGGGACTTACCAGTGTTGAAGTAAGCATATGGCTTAAAAAAATACTATGTCCAACTAAACTCAAGTATCAGCACTGTTCTGGGAGTTCATCCTGCCCTTTGCAGCATTCTGTGATTGAGTGTTATAAGAGAATGGCAATGGGATTTTCAAAGGAAGCTTCCCGGTTTGACCTTCTTACGGTTATGGCTGCCTTGTAGCTGTGATTTTCTTGGGTCACAACGAAAGTCACCGCAAAAAGTTCTAGGAAAGAAAAGCTTCAAACCCTTCCAGCACATCAGTTGCAAAACTTAAGAAAAGCAAATAGAGTTGAAGTATATATTAGCTTATTTCTTGCATTTTTAATTCTATCTTTATCCTCATGCGTATTTCACCCCCAAAAAATACTCAACCAACTTGACAACATGGAACGTTGCAGGATGCAGTGCACAAATGAGGAAAAAGAAAGTTGCTAACCATAGGCAGAAAAATAGAAATTGAATTTAGGTCAGGATTAGTGGCCACCAGATTAATAATGTTTCATCTGCGTCTCCCACTCTGCAGCACCCTCCGTTTGCTACCTGTTGCCACCATTTGATGCCTGCTCTGTCTCTACATCTGCCATCATCAGATATGTTGAAGACTGCTACAAATCTCAGGGACATGGACAGGACTATTTTGCTTCACTCCTTGCACAGTGCACATAACTGAGCACGGCAGTGGGGGGGTGGTGGGGACTAGGATCTCTTTTAGCTTCGAGGGCCGCCTTTTCAGTGTGTGTACTGTTACTACCTAGTTTAATTAACATCTGTGCCAATCAGAGCAGCTGCCTATAACATAGAGAAGGTTAGCTGAGCATTCAAGAAGATAAATGAGACAAGGGGTTGCCAAGGGGATGGTATGTCAGACGCATGCCGTGACTGCAGCATACATACACGTTCCCATTAGCTGTACTGCTCTTCAGTCTGGGGGCAGAGTTAAGGCTTTAAGGCAGGGATGATACATACTTTAACTTCACATTTTTTTATCTTTAAAAATATAAGTACAGATGTATTGGATATTCTGAAATGGTAAGCGACCCCATCAGTCAACTTTAACCCTGTATGAATAGAGCATTAAAGCAGCTAATAGAAATGATTAAACATTTGACGTCTGAGAAGGATTTCAAGAATATGTATGGTATTCCCTCCAGGAGCTCTAGAAATAGTGGAGCTACCTAAGTTCAAATGCCAAAACATCTTAAAAATGGAATATTTAGAATATCTCACAAATTAGGATACCCCAACTGTATGCATCATGTCCTATAGTCCTACCTGAACCAGCTCATGCTATAATAATATAGAAGAGTATGAGCTTATGCACCTTGCTAAAGTGGAGTGCTCTTCTCAAACCTTAACAATCTTCAATATTGTTTCTGGGTTTTCAATTCTTTTTATCTTTTTTTTTTTCTTTAAATTTATTGGGAAAACAAGCTACACTGAGATCATCCTATTTGGATCTATTAGCTTCAGAATGATTGTAGTAAAATCTTTATGCCCCAGCACCCTAACAGCATTGTAATGCAATAGTCATAGGGTCTAGACATACAGTGGAATAGTTTTGCCATCACAATCTTGCATCCAAATGGCCTCATAAGACAATCCCTGTAGACATGCAATGAAATCCTTTCCTCCTACTGACAGCATCACAAACTCTAATTGTTAGGCATTATTCTTTCTTTGACATTGACATGAAATCTGTACTACAAAATGCAGATATCATGCAAGTTTACATTTCATTAGCACACTCTTTGGAATTAGTATTTACCTACATACTAATTATTCTTTAGTTACACTGAAGCTGTACAAATGTCTTGGCTTTTTGATGTTTTCTTTGCCTGAGTACATTACGGTGGTTTTGTGGAGAAGAAAGCTTGTTTCTCTAGATTTGAATGGGAAGTTAGCAATGATCTTTAAAGCATTCAAGCAAAGAAACTCTCTTCATTTTTCTTTTTTCTTTTTTCTTTTTTATTTTTTCTCTTTTTTCTTTTTTCTTTTTTCTTTTTTCTTTTTTCTTTTTTCTTTTTTCTTTCTTTTTTCTTTTTTCTTCTTTTTTCTTCTTTTTTCTTTTTACTCTTTTTTTTTTTTTTCATTTTTGGAAACCTAAAGTGTTCGGAAGGCAAGTGATCTCAGATTTGCTTACAGCAGTGTTTGCATTCTACTTTTTCTCCATACCCTTTCAAAATAATTCCTTTACAAGGTGCCAGTCAACAGTAAGACAAGAGCTACTGTAAGCTTCTCTAGAGTTTATTCTGAAATGATGAAGGGAATTAACTCACACTTTCACTTACGCATCTGCAGCAAAGTTATCCTGGCAGTAATTTATAAAGGGTTTTTTTAAAAATATATATTACTAATTTTCTCTTGGTATTTTTTGGAAAGCAGAAGATGGTTGGTCTTGGAAGCTGAAGCACAGAGACGGTATTGCTATGTTTAGCTTTGCTAATGATTTTCAGCGTAGTCACTTCTCCTCAGCAAAGGCTGGGCGCCTCTGTGATGAGCAGCCCAGGCCTCTGAGGAGACAGGGGCTGTACACTGAGGTGCTTGTACAGAGATGGGCAAAGACAGACATTTGTTCTTTTACAGCAAGTATGTAGTCTGAGGCAATGCTGTTTCTAAGGATGAAAGCTGAGGGAAAGAGCCATCACAGCCCTGAACAAAACAAGAGATAAGAGCCTACCTTCTTTGATCCTCTCATCTCCTTTTCAGTGTGCTTTCATCTGAAAAAGGAGCAAAGTTGGGAACCACTCAGGTTGCACAGGGCAACTAGGTCCAAAAGACGTATTACTGATGCTTGGACTAGCTTTTATTGGGCCACGTCATCGAAACTTGTGTCACCAGCTAATCTAGGTTTAGAACACCTAGTTTTCCCTCATAGTGACAGGGTGTACAGTGATAAAAAATCAAGACAAAATGCAAGACTGGTTTTGACTCCCAAAAGAGACTGTGGATATTCCATAAAGTCCAATACATACTTGACTGTCTTGATTTCACTTGCAAGGTGCTACTTCAGCAGTGCTGAGTAAGCAGTACAAACCCTCTGATAAAATGTCCTAATAAAGAAAAGTCCCAGCGAGTGGCAGGCACTTACACTGAAATGGGAGCATTGGTCACATGGGAGTAAGCGGTTGAAACAGGGGTGTTGGCAGCTGAGGATAAAAGAGACCCTGCCACCACTTTCACGCAGAAAATGATGTGGGTTTTTTATTAGAATAAAGCCATGCTGAAAGTTTTTTCATTTGAATATTTTTACCCACATAGGGAAGAAAAAAGTCTTTTCACTAAAGAGTTCCAATGTATTTTAAAAATGCTTTGGTGCCTTAGTTTAAATTTAATGATGCGAGTACATAGCAGTGGACTCATTTGGGGTGCATGCATGCATACTTTGTGGATAATAAAGTCATCGGCAGTTGCTTGGCATTACTGGATAACTAAATAGCTGCTGCAATATTGTTGTGAAGAAGTTAAAACAGCCTGGGGCAGCCCTATTTTATGCATCTGAGTTTTCCCAAACTAATTCTGCATTCATGGACTGTTGCTATTTGTATCTGGAAGGATGAAGCTTCTAATTTTTTTACTCTTTTCTCAACGTCTTTGGAAAATTTTCCCATTCCCCGGTTCAAATAAATGAAGTGGGAGTTACTCTCCATACAAAGAAGCAGGGAGGGGGTGCTGTACACATGAACTCAAAAAGTCTCTCAAAGGACAGGTCGCTTTTCAATCTGCCTTATAGTGTAAGCACTTTTCAGATGAATCATTATTAAAATACAGTATCTCCTGTATCAGAGTAACTCAGTTGTTTAATTCACTAATGTATCCACTTGATGTCACTGTCACTGCCCAGTAGAATTGTTAATGTTAAAGGGCTTTCTGGTCACAAAGACTTTGCACCAATAAGTGACTGAGTGGCACAATCAGTTGCCTTTTGGACCCTTCAAGGTAGCTTTATTCCTGCGATGGTCCGTTCTGTTGATGTAGACACCTCTGCTTCCTGATCCTCTTTATTCACATTTTGCATCTCCCCAAGAGACGAGCACTCATTTTCAAGGTTGTATTTTCTGCATAGAAACATTCTATCCTTTTATTTTTCTTGTAAGTAGAGAAAAACCTTGCAGTGTTTCTTTAATTATTTGTTATTACTCATTTCTTCTTAAGGATAAGTCGGTATTGTATGTCTTGTATTTATTGAAATGTTGCATGATCTTTTAGTACCCCTCTTATTATCATTAGATATCTTAATTTTAGGATGAAAGATCTACATTTTTCAGTTTTCCTCTCTTCCTTATTCCAGCGTGCCTTTTTCTCCTCCAACCATCTCCTAGTATCTTGTTCAAACCTTAAGGAAGCAAAAAGGTGATGTGCATCCGTTCCCTCATATATTTCTTTTCATAATGAAAACAGAACAGATGTTTCAAAAAACAGGTAAAACCTAATTTTTTAGTTATTTTTGCATCCATCTCTCCTAGACTTAACAGACAAAGATATCATCGTGGGAGTGGGAGTGGAACCCTTAACTGCTACAAGCTGGGATTTAGGCAGTCGTCCACAGCAAAAACACAGCTATCGCATGTGAACTGCTCCTTGCCAAAGCCCCTTGGCCGGGATCAAGTTCTCTGGGGACAGCTGTATCCTGCTTTAACAGGCCTTGATCCTCTCACTGTTGTCCTCTTGCTGTCCGGGTAATAAACGCTTTCTGTCAGTCTATAGCTCTCTCTTCAGTGCCAGAGTACAGATCCGACCTGACAAAGCAGTGCAACATGCTCTTCCGTGCTCCTTGCTCTGCATGTCAGCGTCTTTGCTCCCCTCCTGCCCCCGCTCTAATGCTGCTCTGCTGGAGCCCTTCGAAGGGCTGGAAACCTGAAGAACTGGCATGTGGCTCTGCATATTTGTACACGGGACTTTATTAATTGTGTTCACATAGGTATTGTTCTGGGGGCTGGAAAAGAAGATTGTAAGTGTTTCATGGAAACACGCGCTCAGAGCCAAATCCTCATTAAAAATTGCCTTAGCATCCAGGCCAGGAGAGAACTGAAGGTACAAAGATTATTTGTGTATACTGCATTTTCAGAGGGTTACTGAGATTCATGTTCCTTTCTACATCATCTCAGGCAGTCAAGCTTTTCTCTAAGTGGAATAGCCAAGATTTTTCCCTACGGGGCTAACAGCAGCTTTATACTGCCCCAGAAGACCAAAGCAACCTGAAAACTGGTGCAGCAGGAAACAAGAGGATTATATTATTTCAAGAGACAACTTAGACATGGCATTCTTAAAATCAACACCTCTCTTTGCTGCCAAAATAGGATACATGGCAATGGTACCGCTTGACGCACTTCATTCTTAGCTCTTGCACTCCTGCCCTCCAGGCTGTTGGTAGCCAGTGTTATTTAGAGCCGTCCTTATGCTTGGACTGCAGAGGTCTTGCCTGGCATGCAGCCATCCCAGGCTCTGAAGGTATCAGAGGCCAATGTTTCTGCCCTGAGCTGTGGGCTCAGGCTATAGCATATGATCAAGATCAAAGGTTTTGTCTTTTTCCTTTTCAAAGCTTTGGGGTTAAACTCTTTCCTGCACAAGGGTTCCCTTCAATGTATTCTTAAGAGCCGTTTTAAAGGCATTTCACTCCCTCCTGTGAATAACAGTAATTACTAAGTTGTGCTAAACTGTAATTTTGGAATAGGCCATTAGTGGATGGTTGTAGCAGTGCACCACTATTCCCAAAATTTACCCTTCATCGCAAAATGTTTCCCCTCCAAAATGTTAATTCTTTGTGAAGTACTTTTGGACTTATTAGTATCCCTTTGCACTACATGAGCAGCACAAGGAATCTGGAATTATGGAGAGAGTCTGGTTCATTGCCATAAACAGGGTAGAAGATGCACCGCTGTCCTCATAGCAATCTGCCTTACTGCCATCTCAGCTAGTAGCAGCTGCAAAGATGGAAATTTTCCATGTTTCACCCTATTCCTCACTGAGGTGTGAACTTGTACACCCAGCCAAGGCTGTTTAAATGTTGGTAAGGATAGGGGTGTGTTTTATTTCATAACACACAGAAAGACTTTAATAGAAATAAATATTCTAAATAAGAGTAACAAAAGTTTACAACAGTCAACAATTTAAATGTATTTAGACAGTCAAAAATTCAAAATCAGCACTTATTTGTCATTTACGTTTTAAATTTTTAGTGAATATTTTGTGATCCTTATAATATTTATGCATATATATGTATATAGTCTCATTCTCTTCACTGGCATATATCATGCATCTTGAAGGTCTAGTGTCTACAAAGCTGTTTGTAGGACTGAGAGTGAAATAGGAGGTGAAATCTGTAAAGAGGAAAACTTCTTTGTGAACGTTACGTGGAAGGATGGGAGAATGAATCCGTTTAAAAATATCAATCATGTCAATTGTAAAATTGCAGGAGAATGAAACTTCTTAACACAGAACAAATCAAAAGCCAGTTGTACACAAAATTCTGTAAAACATGTTACATCTAGCTCATCAGTTACGGATTTCTGCATGACCTGGCTCACTATTCTTGGCAATGTAAAGGATTTGACCTAGAAGTCTGAGAAATCTTCCTGTGTGGAACGTGAATTCTTCAGGGCTTCACTTGGTCTGCAAGTCTTGCCTCAAATATTAAGGAATAATAGATTTTCAAAGGCCTGCTTAAAGAGGTGCATCTTACAATGCTTTTTGAATGCTGTCAACTAATTTTAAGGGTTTATTGGGGTTTTCTTCCTCTAATCAACAGAATTTCAGAATACACTGCTAAGAATCCATTTGCTAACCCCAAGGCGGGCCTATGGCAATATAATTCCCAGCCTGATCTTTAAGGCAAAAGAATGAGTTGAAAGTTATGAGTTCAGAGTTACAAGAAAAATGGCTTTTATACATATTTGGATAGAATAGATCAAGCTGGATGTTAAGACATTTTAACAACACATCATCTTTGCTGACCTCAGCAGAGTGAATGGCAGCTATTAAAAGCTGACCATAGCGATGGAATATGTTCTTCTACACATACAGGAAAAATTTCTTCACTGAAAGGTTATCAAGCATTGGAATAGGCTGCCCAGGGAAGTGGTTGAGTCATTGTCCCTGGAGGTATTTAAGAGAAGTGTAGATGTGGTGCTTAGGGACATAGTTTAGTGGTAGACTTGGCAATGTTAGGTTGATGGTTGGACTTGATGATCTTAAAGGTCTTTTCCAACCTAAATGATTCTATGAGTCCATTCATTTGACACTCAGCAACATCCCTGAATAACACTAGCTAGTTGTGTCTCTAGCTAGTCTTGTCTCCTGTAAGTTTATCTTAGATTTTCTTGATCCTGTGTAACCACCTGTCATGGTTTAAATCCAGCCAGCAGCTAAGCCCCACCCAGCTGCTTGCTCATTCCATCCCTGGCAGGGCTGCGGAGAGGATCAGAAGGGTAAAAGTGTGAAAACTCGTGGGTTGAGATAAAGACAGTTTAATAGGTAAAGCAAAAGCTATGCGCACAAGCAAAGCAAAACAAGGAATTAATTCACCGCTTCCCATCGGCAGGCAGGTGTTCCGCCATCCCCAGGAAAGCAGGGCTCCATCACGCCTAATGGTTACTTGGGAAGACAAACACCATCACTCCAAACGTCCCCCTCTTCCTCCTTTTTCCACCAGCTTCATATACTGAGCATGACACCATATGGTGTGGAATATCCCTTTGGTCAGTTGGGGTCAGCTGTCCTGGCTGTGTCCCCTCCAACATTTTGTGTACCCCCAGCCTGCACACTGGTGGGGTGGGGTGAGAAGAAAAAAAGGCCTTGACTGTGTGTAAGCACTGCTCAGCAACAACTAAAACACCTCTGTATTATCAACACTTTTTCCAGCACAAACCCAAAACATAGCCCCATACCAGCTACTGTGAAGAAAATTAACTCTATCCCAGCCAAAACCAGTACATCACCAAAGATTTCATGTGGTCTTCAACATTCCCACAACTGATTGCCCTCCAGGAGTTGACGGTTAGAAAAGACACTCATAAAAACACCTTTCAAAATCTGAAAGGAGAGTAGCTAGAATAATTTGGGTTTGGTTTTTCCCCTCGTGCTTTTGTGTGAGAAATGAGCTGAAAGGGACAGCGGGGAGCATGCATAAACACACTCCTGAGGAAGTGATCAGACCTCTTTTTTCCTAAACTGTAGAAAAGTTGTGCTCAACCTTATTCACCACTCTTTCACCAGTCCAGCTCTAATTCCAGATCCTACGCTGGTCAGCAGGTTTATGAAAGCAGCGACTGAGACACTGCTTTCTTTCAGCTAAGAGCAGCCTTGGGAGCAGCTGGTCTTCCCATTTCACAGACGCTTCCATGGTTCCTAGAAGAACAAATAAAACTGAATCTGTTTCTTACTCTATGGGACAGCAAAGGTTTGTGTGCTCATTTGTGCTCCCTGGCGTGCCTTCAGTGTCAGGCGTACCACGAGAAGACAAATTTCTGCTCCAAAGGAGCAGTGGGACAAATAGCTGTAAGCATCAGCACCTGAGCCAGGCCAGAGAGAGGTCACTTGCATCTTGAGGTTTTCCATATTCTCACGTGTCCTAGAGCCTCTGGGACCAGACAGTACAGTAACATAATGCACTATAAAGAGACTACAACTTTTTAAGAGCAGCTTCAGCCGTACAAGGGAAACGCTTCTCGAGCACCAGGCAGTGCTGCACGAACCACGACTCTGCTCCCAAGCATTCATCTGCAAACGATGACAAAAGGAGAGTGTGAGGAGCTAGCTGGTACCTTACCTCCTACCAGGTGCAAGTGATTGAAGACTTAGTAGGAAGTATATTGCATCATAGAATGGTTAGGGTTGGAAGGGACCTCAAAGATCATCTAGTTCCAACCCCCCTGCCGTGGGCAGGGAAATCCTCCACTACACCAGGTTGCCCAAAGCCTCATCCAACCTGGCCTTGAAATAATCATATGGGGCTGAAATAATTTATTTACTCCCTACCTGAAGCAAGAAGAGGAAGCATTTCTCAGAGACCACGTGCCTGGTAGGCAGCACCCTCCTGGGTTACTACACAGCACCCCCCACCTTCCCCACCCTAAGTGCTCCAAGAAGAGCCTAACATCCTAACCACCCAGGCCTGGCTAGTGCTTATAAGCTCTCCCTCACACAGCGCTGCCCTATGCACAAGCATTTTTCCAGCATGCATGCCTTGTTGGGACCAGCTCTCCACATTCAGCAGAGCCAAGCAGCTGCACCTTCAGCAAGCTACTTCCCGACCACCTGCTGCAAGTTTTGGTGGTCCAGCTGGTGAGCGTTCCTACGCTTTCACCCAGCCTGCCTCTCCTTACCCCTGAGGCGATGATGTGTTCTCAGAGGGGGCCTCAGATCCATGGCTAATGAAGCAAATTGTTCTTGGAACTATTTCCTGAATATTGGCAGCCTTATTGCTTCACGTCTTAAAAACAAACCCAGATTTTTAATATCACTGAGCACAGAGTTCATAAACTCAGGACAACTTTTGCATGTCAAAGATGATGGTACTATTACTATATGTCACGATGAGCTTTTCCTAAATCCCCACAGTATACCAGAGTCTCTGAGTTTGTTTTAAAACCCCTTCCTTTGTATCCTGATGCCCTTAACAGAGTATACAAACAGTGGCTAAGCCCTTTCCCAGCTAATTCCTTTCCCTACCCAGTTCTCAGAAGGCGGGTGCAAAGACCTCCCACCCTGCAGCCATTATCCCCATAACAACCAGCACAACCCCACAGCAGAGCTAGGGGACTGAACCGCTCCTCGCAGAGGGAAGGGGCTCACCCTTAAGGTTACTCTCTGCCCAAACATTAAACACACGCCCCAGCCATCTAGATTTTTAGTATATGTTGTGCGTACCAGCTAACGAGCCTGGCTATCGGGTGGCTCTAAGTCAGGGTTGTGCCAATTAAACCACTTGAGCTTCTTCAACAATGATTGGGAGATAAACGTATGAAAGCTTCAGTCTGCTTTTCTTTATCCTGATCGGGTGCTACCCATTAAATGTAAATTTGTGCTGTTTAAGGAGCAAGGAAAGCCCTTCTGATCAAATTGAGACATCTAGGGTGGAGCTGTCCTGCTGCAAGTGGGTAAGTTTCTAATCAAAGCCTCTTCAAGTCTCTGAAGAGTGAGCCATCACACCAAAGACAACCTCTGGTGCCTGGGCTGTCTTAATTGAGTTGTGGCAAGCCTTTACTTTGACAAGGTTATTAAGGTAAGCAGAATGGCTGGAGATTTTTTTTCTCTGTAGCTTGTAGTCACGTTTGAGGAAGTCTGGTTGTCTTCTTTGCTCCCTCCAGTTGTAGGAGAAACATGACTGTCCCCTTTGAAACACATGTGTGAGGGGATGGTTATTTTGCTTTGGTTTTAATATGGAAAATCTAAGATTGGAAAACCCTCTGCTTGGTTCCAGAAATCTTGGCTGGTGTGTTGTTCAGTAAATATACTCTTGTGCTGGACCCTCTGACAAAGTACAAATGCTGTAAATGTTTTTGGTTTTTTTCTTGGTTTCCAGAGATGTTTGTGTCTGTGAATAGCAGGACCACAGATTAAATCCTAGAAAACATTGCAAACAAAAATTGATTTTGTGTAAGATATCTGAAAGTAAGGATTTATTTAAGCTTTGTCTTCCAGTTTTCTGGTTATTCTGAGCTTTCTTACTGAGTTCATCTCTTAGCCGTGCCGGTCTGCTCTGATTTTTTTTTTTTATTATGATTTTAGTTGCTGCTTGGGCATATTCAACCTCTAACATAAATCACTTATTGTATTTTGAAAGTTGGATAATGTGTTTAATGCACCCAACATTAAAAATACACATCTGTTTTGATGTTAGGTGCATCATGCCAGTAAATAGCATCATTTATCTTAATATTTTTCACTTCATATATAAATGAGTAATGAGTTTACAGTCATAGAGGCATTTATAAGCAGTGTGGTTTAGGTAGGATTTTTTTCCTTGTTTTTTCTTTCTTTTTCCTACAAACTAACATTGGTAGTTTATAGAGAAATTTGAATATTTAATTCTTTTTTTTTTTTTTTATCTCTGGGGGTTCATTAACTTCTCTGTCCCTTGCCCCTGATATTATGTCTCCACTATAATTCCATTCAGGCTGCATTTTATACTTTGTGTCTATCATGGAGATTTCTGTGGCTTGTGGCTGTGCATTCTTAGGCAGCATTTGTCATCAGTTGAACTTCGTCTGTCCCTGGCCTGTCTGAGCACAGAACTGCCATATACGTGTCCCTACCGAGGGTGGGGGATGATGGTAGCTATCTTGCTTTCCGTTTCTTTGCTGATGCCAATTCAATGTGGGAAGGGAACGCAACAATCTAGTTATTGGGTTAAGTACCAAAGCTGCAATTTTTATTGAAATACAATAATTCAGGCTTCAGTGGTGCCTGGCAGATAATAGACCCTGTGGTATTAAGTGTTCATAAAGCTGGAGGCTACCACATGCCCTGCACTGCAAAGCAATGTGACCCTCAACAACCCTTCCCCTTGCTGCCCTTCTGTCTCCCAAACCACAATATTCTTGTCAAGCCATTTAACAAGAATCATGTTTCCTTGTGGTAAGTCATACCCATGCACTATTTTACACTCTTCCTTCTTCTCCCTTTATAGGGATATAGGGCTAGAAGAAAGCTCTTGGCTTTCAAAACAATGCCTGTGCTATTGCAGGCGCTTATTTCATATTGTTCTGTTTAAAAATATAATAAAACCCTACTCTGAGATGGAAAGAAAATGAGGTTGTTTGCCCTGTTACTGGAAGACGGCTCAGGGCTCCTAGAACTCTGAGTCTCAGAAACTTAGTTCCAGTTTCCAGACTAAATTTATTTTTGGCTCAACACCCGTTTCTTAATGTATGAACGCTGTCCTCCAGCTTAAGTAGCTTAGTAACTTAAGTAACTTCAGCTTAGTCTCCTTGGTGTCTGCTAACAATGACATGTTAGGAAATATCACCAATTTACACCCTCGCTCTCTTTCTACTAGGCACACCAAGACCTTTAATTCCCGCAAAGTGTGTCCCTCCTATATAAAACTGAGTAAGAGGTTTGTGGAGTCAGGCAGCACCTGTCCTAACATCACCACGTTCTCCTAAGTTCATGTCTGGCTCCTGTAATACTGAGGAAGGAGCTACCTCAGCTTTTAATTTACTTCTAGCAGATAAATTCCCTGATAGTGAGAATCTTCATTCTACTTTCAAAGGCGACCATGAATTCCTCTCCCAGCAGAGGTAGTCCTCTCAGATCACAAATCAGATGTGATGCTAAAGGCACCATTTGATGTTGGTATCAACCCAATCATTACTATTTGCTTCCTAATTTTGATTTTTATACACTGACAGATTTGCATCTATAATCGTCACTAAATTAATGAAGTTATATTAACAGCACCAGACTGAGTGGGAAGGGAAAATAGGGATAGGGTACGTTCCGTGTCTCTTTCAGTTGGCTTCTATGTTCTTGTAATTAACCTCTCAGAATGTAGTGACTCTCCTGGAAAAAGTCCTGTATTTTATATAGTTTTTATACATATTTACAGAAATTATCTTTTCAGCATCAGTACATTACTGCCTGTAGTTCACAACTCCTAAAAAATGAGTGAGGAAAAATAGGATTCTATTTCGGAGAGACAATATGCACATACTGGTAAGAGAGGCCCTACTTTTACATCAAACAGCACTAGACAGCCTTGGTTCTATCTCTGCTTTCTCTGCACATTTTTGAGAGGTGCCGTGTGGTAGTAACCATCATCCCAGAGAATCCAGAGGTGCTGCTGTTGGACCAACGGACAGCATGTGAAGCAGGTTTGTCATTAGAGCCAGATGGTTTATTTTTTTAATGGCTCAGGGTCAACTTTTGAGGAAGGTTGTACTAATCAAGCAGCATAGAGCTTCAGAGTATCCTTAAAACAGGTAAGCGCCAAGCTTATTTTCCTTGTTCAGCTTTAAGGGCCATTGAACTTCTGTGGCTTGGTGTTTCCAGCTGCATGAGTACTTGCATCTCAGACTAGCTGAATTTAGTGGAGTGCAAACCAGCCTGACACGGTGGATGCGAAAGTTCACAAATTAAATGAGTTTGGATGATCTTGGTCCCCCAGTGCACAGGAATACATGCAATAAAACAGCAGCGCGCTGGCACCGATTTCTCACTTCTAGCTGCGGGAGGCCCACCAGGTCGAAGGAGAAGAAAGAAATGTGTCTGTCTGGGGCCACCAGTGGGTGGTGGCCCAAGGTCAGGTGTGATCCTCAGTAATGGGTCAGCGATGACGGTCTCATCATGCAGCTGTTCACCATCTTTCTAAGCTGTTCCAGAAGAAAAGGGGAGGGGGAAAAAAGGTCGTGTGTGTGTTATATTTAATGGCAGGTCTCCATAATGTCAGTGAACTCGAGCTGTGATCTTGTGGTTGGCAGCGTGTAAGCAAACTGATGACGCTCTGCCTGGAGCCATGCTGAAGTCCATGGGGCTCGGTATGAATGCAACAGTCGGGCCATGTGGTATCAATTTCAGGACCAGAGCCTGGAAAGAGATTGTTTTACATCGTTGATGCAATTTCAAACCTGAAAGTTAAGCAAAGGAAAGGAATTAATGAACTAAAAGTCCGTAAAGATTCAGAAGTTGCTATTATGTAGTTCTTTAGCTCCGTTGCAAACAAAAAGTGTTTCTGCATCCTTGCATCAAACTAGGCAGGCCAAAAGCATGGGATGTTTTTAGCGGTGATGCAGCATACTCTGCATCAGTGCTTCTTCAAGAAATGTGGTGTTGTGCATCCTGCCACAGTACATATGCACACTAATATAGATTTGCCTGGCTCTTTTATTCTTCGTTAATGGATAGTGACTTCTTTCTCTATTGTATAAAAATGTCTCTTGACTAAATTCCTTGAGCTATGAAGCAGTTTAAATTTTTTTTTTCACCTATATCCTGATGGACAGCAAAATCCAGGGTGTGACAAATGGCACCTGACATCCAGGAAGGAATATATCCTTAAGAATAAATCCATATCTCCAAACTCTGTCTAATTTTATAGGACAGCCTTTCATTCTAGATCCATATCTACTGCAGTTTCACGAAGACCAGATCTTATTTCTCAGTTCCTGTGAATTACAAGCATTACAGAAGTTCAGTTACAAAACTAAGTTTCTGTTTGCTTCAGAAACCTGACTGAAGTTCTTTGTTGTTTCTCTGTATTTTGTATTTACTCTCAAAATGCAAAAGGTAACTAGGAAAGATATCCTTAGTTTGGGTTGGGGAGCAAAAGGCAAAGAAATGACTCGTCCAGATGTATATTTTGTACGTAGCCCAAGAGATCCATCTCTTTTAGTTCAAGTAAGATGTACTCTTTAAAAGTGGAGAAGGTATATAAGAAAGGCTAGATTAAGGCATTACAGTCTTTGACTATAACCCTGTCCGTGTTATCAGTAGATTTGCTGAAATATTGAGCCTTAAGCAGTTGTTAACTGAAGTGCTGGAGAGAGAGAAACTGATACTATTTCCTTTCGAAGTTTGACAGAAGTTGAAGCATGCCTTTCCTTAGTTTGTGATAGATGGCCAAAAGCTTTGCATAGGGGCAGATAGGTGTGGTTATAAACACGCATTCACATTCCATGTTTCTAAAACCTCTCATTACTATACCGTATCAACAGCTATGATATCCAGGTGCTTTTTTTCTTTGTTGTAGTTATAAATCATTCTTTTCATAGCATTGAGAAAGCTTCATTCCCTGCTGCCTTCATATGGAGGTCCTAAGTTTCCTAATCATAGACAATTTTGTGCTTCCTCATCTCTCTTTTTAATATGGGTGATATCCACAATGTAGTTTTGTGGTTCATCATTATTTCATCACATCCTTTTGGAGCTATCTACAGTGTTGAAATAAAAGGACACAGGTAACAGGGAAAACCAATCACCTATAACAGGAAGTGGAAGAGATCATGTAGAAAAAATGCCGCAGGTTTTTCATACAATACATTCAAACAGTAATCTACATTTTTTTTCTCTAGATTGCTCTGTCTTCTGTGATGTAAACTTCTTTACCTTCGATTAGCAACAAGTTTCTGACTAGGGTTTAAGAAGAGAGACTGAGAGGGCAGGAAGAGTGGGTGTCGTACAAGCTGTGTATGCTCTGCCTCGAAAAACCTGTCAGCGGTTTGCAAACACGAATACAACAGAAAGGATGTCTGAGAGGTGGGTCAGAAGTTAACAGGATTTTGCCCTACTATGGAAACTTAAGCCGCAGATCGGAAAGTGTTTATGTGATATCACAGTTTGAGTGACAACTGTCAATAGGTGTTGGATGGAGGTGAGGTCAGTATAGATTTTTTTTCAAAGGCTGTCTGCTGGTATTGCCTGTCATGAGATAGCTGTCATTTTCAAATCACTCCATACATTCAGTAAACGTAAAGCATCAGCATGCTGGCAGAAATACTGAGGCAGCAACTGTTATGAATTTATTTTTTAGAGTTGGTGGTGTTCTAAAGCTAGTGGACGTAAATTTTCTACTCTTATAAAATATTTGGGAGGCCTTGTAGATTTGGCAAAAGCATTAATTAAGGTATTTTAGTTAAATTTGTGTGTGTTTTGTAAATTTATGGTGTGCAAATCAGTTCTTCTAAGGCTGTTAATTAAGTAGCCCAATGTATTTTATGTTTCTTTTAATGGACAGAAAATGACTTTTGCTCAAACGGACTTCATTGTATAGTGTTATGCATTTTTCATCTGATGTGGGGAAAAATCAATTATTTTAAGAGTTCTGTTCTTCTGGCAGTTCATTTAAGTGAATTTTTACTGTGTTAAATGATCATCAGTATTTTCTTTTTACATAGCAACTCTTGTAAAAGTATTGTAATGCGCACAAAGAAGTGTAATTTGCCATCACGTAGAGAACATTAGTCTTGCACCTTTTATGGACTCATGAACCTCTCAGTTTCAGCCACTGAGCTTTAATTTCTATTTGGGTAAAGTTTTGGGGGAGATGAAAATGAAAGATTAAGTAATAGGGAAGTGCTCGCAGATCTGAATATATCTTTTATTTATTGCAGCTAAGGGGCTGTAATTCTGATAAGCCCATTTGTCTCGCTGTAACTAACAAGTCCAGTGAAATAAATGATAAATTGCCTCCGTGTGACCTCGGAATCAGGTCTGCAATAGTTACAACGTGCTTTGGATTGTGCAGAAATATTTGTGTTGAAAGTAACATCCACATAGGTGTAATAAGACTTCACAGAAAAGTTGAATCTGACTTTGTTGATGCTGAATTATGTTTTTGACAGGCATATGAGTAAAAGGTTAATTTGACCTTTTAAGTAAGATTCTGAGTTTTATCTTCCAGATCCATAGAAAGAAGTAAGACCTTCCTCCTTATCTCAAACTCCAGATTTTTTTAGGTCAGGGGCAGCTTCAGATGAGTGCTTTCACCAAATCATAAGTTTCTTGACATTTGCATTGGGGCAAGGCTCTATAACTTTGAGGGAAAATGTTCTTAAAACAATCGCATGCTCTTTCAACTGTCTTCACAACTACAAAATGAGAAAGGTAATTGCTAAAAATGACAAGTTCAGCAGACTGCAGATTCTACACATATTTATGTGTAATGTATTCTTTCAACATGGAAAAGAATGATAATACATCTCAAGTATAAACGCACCAAGTTTTCCACCCTGCTAACAATCCTTGTTTTGTTATTAAACTTTGTATTTGTAGCAATTAAAGTATTAAAAGGCATTTTATGAGAACTTAGGCTACTTAAAACGGGTTAAAGCAATATGTCAAACATTAAAATTGATTGAACACATTAATTTTTAGTATAATGTGCTTCCAGGGCAAAGTTTTCAGAACTTTGAGTCATGCTTCCTAATCCTGATTGTCTATGAACAGTCAAAAACTATTGGAAATGTCATGTACACAACAGCAGTCTCTTTAGAATAAAAGTACTGTTTCATATGTTGAATTTTTTTATTTTATTTTTAAATATGTAGAACTATGATTTAAGTATGCTGCAGGTCCATTTACAATGTTTACACTGGAGCAGCTCAGGAAGAGGCAGATGTCCGAAGGTGCAAGCTCAAGAGGTCTGATGATTCATGGAGAGGTGGGGTCAGATGTTCCTGTCCCAGTGATTCATCCCTCCTCTGTCATGGCAGCCGACTGGGTGGCAGGCCCAGAGCTGAGGGCCTGGTACCTCGGTTTAAATCATTATTGATTTCAGTTTACACGAATATCCCTGGCTGTGAACTGCTGCAGCTGAGGGCTCTGATTCACGATCTCTGTCAGACTTAAAAGTGGTGGCTGAAGAGCTTTCTGAGCACAGAATCCTCTTCAGCAACTGCATCTAATTCCATGCAAATTGGGAATCAGATCCTGGAATAATTTACTACTCATTTGTGAATAGTTATTCTGTTTTGTTCTGCATGGTATTTGTATGCTTGAGTGGGAACAGTGTAAAGCAGAAAAAATACAAGTTGAAAAAACTGCTCAAAATAAAGATTCTAAGAGAGCAGAAAGCCTTTATGTTGTGGAGAAAAAGGGGAAAAAAGACATGCATTCAAACACATGATCATACCACGAAATTACAATTGCTTTTTTTTTTAAGTTCTGTATATGTTAGAAATGTTTTTAACAGAACTTTATTTACATCTTAGCGGAAAAAATAAAGTCACAGGAGAAAATATCTTTTTATGGAAGATCAGAAACTTTCCTCTGGTACAAGTTCTTCCTGTAGTCGAGAAGATTTTTCTTTCAGTGGAAAAAAAAATCAGACAAACTTTGAAAAAGTAGACATTCAGATGTCACTAGGAACATTGCTTAAAAGAAAAATGTATGTGTGTGTTGGTGGGAGGAGATTATACGTGCAGAGAAGTCTCCTATTGAGAATAATCAGTCAAGGGTCCATCAAACTAGCAGCTGTGACAATCTAATCTGTCTCTAAACCCACATATAGGTAAAATAAGTAAATGGCAGCAACCTGCTGAGCCGCTGATTCATCTGTAGGTTAGATAGAATATGGACCCTTACATCTTATGCAAAGGTTGTGATATCTTCTAGGCTGAACTGGGGTTTCACAGGGGTTTTTGTTTAATTTGTTATTCCTCCATGAAAATACCACACTTCCAGCTGCCCAGAATTCATGTGTCTTCCAAACCACAGGTGTGCAAATAAAACAAATCCCATCTTGCAATGTCCTCCTGACTCCCTGCACATATAAAAAGTGATAACTCTGGTTATTATCCTCTTTAGACAGCTATTAAAGAGGTTCCTCTATTCTTCAGCTACCTTGGATGGATTTGGAACCTGACAGACCACTCTTAGTCATGCCCCTGTGATGGCCAGTGCACGTGACCAGACGAGAAGTTGGATCACACCTCAGAATTCCATTTCCTCTCTTCTCTCTGGGAGTAGACACCTTCTCATCTCCTGTGAATCACTCCATTCCCATCGTGCCCTGCCAGGTCCTTCTGTCAGCATGCAGAGATGTGCAAGCTCGGACTGTGCCCACTTCTTCCCTTCCCTCAGTCTTCCTCTGCCTCTTTCTCTCCCTCTGAGACCACCTGGAGACAGTCCAAAGGAGAACAGTAAGACTGGCAAAAGTATTTTTAAAAAAATATGGCCTAAATGAGCAAGGTCAAAGAGCTGAGTGGTTTAGTGGGGCAAAGAAAATGAGAAACAGAGGCACAACAGCAGGGCATGGTGGTAGCCCTCAAGTCTTTGAAAGCCTGCAGCAGAGTTGAGTCTGTAAACTGTTTTTTTTTTTCAGGTCTACAACAGGTGAAAGGCAGTGGTTAAACTGCAATAAGCTGTAAGAAAAGCTACCTAATGGTGAAGATTGTTGGGCAGTGGGATATATCAGCTGTGGCATCTCCATTGTTGAATGCTGTTACCAAAATTTTAGACTTGCATCTATCGGCAATAGTTGCTTTTGCTTTGGCATGAGAGGATGGACAAGCTGATCTCGGGAAGATCCTGACTGTTTAGTCTGGAGAAGAGGAGGCTCAGGGGGGACCTTATCGCTCTCTACAATTACCTGAAAGGAAGTTGTAGGGAGATGGGCGTCAGTCTCTTCTCCCACGTTATGAATGACAGGACGAGATGGAATGGCCTCAAGTTGCGCCAGGGAAAATTTAGGTTAGATATCAGGAAGAATTTCTTTACAGAGAGGGTTGTGAAGTATTGGAACAGGCTGCCCAGGGAGGTGGTGGAGTCCCCGTCCCTGGAGGTGTTTAAAAACCATGTAGGTTTGGTGTTGAGCAATATGGTTTAGGGACCCTGACAGTGCAGGGTGAATGGTTGGACTCGATCTTGAAGGTCTCTTCCAACCAGACAATTCTATGATTCTATGACTTGTCCTGCTCCAGAAAATAGGGTTAGGAATGTTGTTGGAATAGGAATGTAACAGGGCCAGTCACAGAGCAGGATGCAGTTAGGCTGCATTGAGATGAGTACTGTTGGTAGTTCAACTGTAATATGCCTGTACAAAATATTAGTTTGATATCATGTGTCTTTACAGTTGCATTTCTGTCCTGGTACCCATAAGTCACTCATCATTAGGGAAGGAGCAGGAAGATGTAATTTCTTTTGTTCTTGTAATGCAATTATTGGATGTGGAAATTGCAACTCGCGCCTGCCATGTTTTGAACCTATCACTGCAGTTCATTCAGAGGTATCCCTGACCCCCCTGTAATGGGTTAGTGACTTCCTGCTTTCTTAATGGTATCTTGACCTGCTTCAGGCTTGTGTTTTATTTACGGGTTCATTTCAAAGTGCTGGTTTTGATGTACAAAGCTCTTTTTGGATTGGATCCTGTATATCTCTGAAATTACCTGTCTTTTGTGTTTTGCTTCAAGAGTTCAAATTACCCAGAAATTTTTGAGTTAAGGTGCCTTAAGCCCTACACCATAGGACAAGGCACTGATAATAGGTTATATTAGGCTTTTTAATACTTTTCCTCGGTATATGTTGCCCTTCTGGATGTTCAGTCAGTTTTTTTTTCTCTGCAAAGCAAAAAATACGTACAGAACTACTATGTTTTCTTTTTGTCTGATTGACCTGAAGACTACCTTCATGTTAGATTAATTTAGATTGCTGCTTTGATTAGCCTTTTGCATTTCATTGTAAACACGTTCAAAAACATCCCATATGACTCATAAAGTAAATAGGTGTAAATGTACTAATCAAGTAAATAGGAGTAAACATATAGTAGATAAAAGTACTCTGGATCATAGCGTTTGTAAGAGTTTTGAAATGTGTCTTTGCAGTGTCACCTTAAACCTTTAACTGGACATTTAAATATAACCTTTTTTTCATGGATGATTTGAGTACAGCGTTGACAGCAGCACAGGTTAGAATATGCCAGGAAGCCAAGCAGTATTGTCTGTGATGGTGGTTCGTAGATTTTTCTGTCACTTGAGCTGCTGAATTGAGCCAATTTACCGTTGGCTAAAAGCTGAAAGATGCATCCACCCTGCAGAAGCTGACTCCTCTGTCCAGGGACGGAAGTCTCTGAAAACTGATGGCAAGAACAACCCCCACAGTGTGCATAAGACAATGCTTCTCTGAGAGCTGATGTATAATTTACCTATTCTAGCCCTAGGCTTTTAGGAGCACAGTAGTGGAGTTTCATTATGAAAATAGCACAAAATCTTTGCTGATTAGTAACATTCTTTGGGTGTGTTTACTTACTGGTGGCACACCTTTCTTCTCTTGAGGCATGACACTGCCTTTCAGCTTCTTGCTGTGCCAGTGCTGCTTCCCAGGAGCTTGACCAAAGTGTGCCAGCTGTTGCTTTCACTGGCTGCTTAAGACAGTTTTATGTATTGTTCTGCAGAGCCCTTGATGAGAGGGAGAAATAAAAATGCGTATCGGCAAACTTTAACTGCCAAATCTAAAGTTAAAAAGGGTTTGCTCAAGTGTCTTTTTTTTTTTTAAAGGAAGGAAACCCAAAACTTGCAGCTAAATTCATGTGTCCTAGATCTGTAATATTTTATGAACTATTATATGTATGTTATTTATAAACTATTATATATATAAACTATTTATAAACTCAGCTCAGCCTATTCCCTAGGTTTTTTCCTTGGGCAGTTTCTCATTGACTTCTCTTCTTAACAACATGAGTTACTCCAAACAAGAACTGTGACATCTTTGCAATTGCAGCACTTCTGTCTGTTATTCTTTGGTTTCGGGATACACTTTCTTGAATGAAAACAGGAATTAGAAAAAATAAATATTGAAACAGATTAATGATTACAGAATGTGTTCTTCTTGAATATTCATATTGACAAGAGCTCTGCATATATGCATGCCTTGCTATTATATATAGATTGGTTTTCTTTAAGCTTTGTTCCTTTTGTTTGAGTGTTCTCTTGAATAACGCTTCCTCTGAGCTGCAAACGTTATCACGCTTGCAGAGTTAAAGATCAGGAGACAATAGAGCAAGTAAAAGTAAAGAGAAAAAAATTCTTTCCTGTCTCTGCAGCTGGCAAGGACCCCTAAACAGCAGGCCCAAGCTGTTCTGCTCTGTGTGGGAGGAATAACTTGATAGCTAGTTCAGATTCAGCAAGACAGTTTAAGCAATGCCCCCAAGCTGCTTTGATGTAATAGCTCTTCATTACCTGCAAAAAAAGCTAGCAATCTTATGCATTGACTCCTGGTACCTGTTAACCAGACAGGCCATTTGCTGAAGGAGCAGGGTCATGTTGAGGAAGACTGGCAGAGACACTTGTGCTACCGTTGCTCTTGCTGCTTCCCATGTGTCTGGAAACGGTCCAGATACACGCGAGAAACATCTGACCTCAAAATATCAATGAGCACTTCAAAGTGCCGATCTGTTCATTCATTTTGACTGTCATCATGGCCAAGGCATTGAGAAGATGACAAACCTGATCAAGACCATGCTGTGTATGTTCTCTGAGGTAAGGCAAATGAGAAAGCTGTATAATCGTGCTGACAACAGTGATAAACCCTGCTCCTCCCTTGCTAATAATATTGTGACTGAATAATGGAATTCATACCCAATTCATGCTCCCTTTAGATGCTTGGTATTGGAATGAAAACGCTATTTAACACTTAAATGCAGCCAATTTCTGGGTTTTTTTCCCAAACAGATAGTTCAAGTGAGATGAGGCCAATTAACACTGAGGAAAAAGAGACACTGTTCTCTGTGTTTGAGTTTTTTTCTTCGCCTAAATTACAAAAGCCCAGGTGAACTTCACATAGTTTTGTGAGACTTTTAATAGCAGGAATAGTAATTCAGACCAAGGAAGTACAAGCGTGGAAAAAGCTGAAGAGCCTGGTAATGTCTGAGCATATCCACAAAAACAAGCTGTTCTTGCCTCGGCTTTGAAATAGCAGTTTCTTGTCAGCTCTGCAGGACTTTTGAAGAGCTTGCAAAGTGAAAATTCAAGTGTCTAAGGGACCTAGGGTCAAACTCCTAGCTGCGCAGCTTCCAGTGGCTGCTCTTGGTATGATTTAGCAGCATATAGATAGCGTTTCTGAGCTTTCCCTGGCACACCGGATGAGGGAAGACAACTTCTTGTTCAAGCATTGTTAAGTTTCCTGCTGCTAGGAGAAGAATTAAATGGGTAATATGAGTATTGCTCAAGGCCAGAACCCTTGATAGAGTAAATCAAAACTTTGTATTTCAATGACTAATGCCATTGATTATCACCAGCTGAGAAGTGGGCCCCAAAGAGTATAAAACAATAGTGGGTTAGAATGAGCAATCTATTTTCATATATCCAGAATGATTATGTCTCTCTAGAGATGGAGCCAGGCAGCGTTACAGTCAATTATCACTAGTTCCTTTCCATTGGAAAAAGAAAAAAAAAAAATGGTTACATCCATACATCTTTGTGCTTGTTTGTATCAATATTGTTTTTAGCTTAAAACTAACAGATACTCTGGAAACCAGAGTGCTATCTGCTGTGATTAGCAACGCACGCTTCTATGTTTATATCACTAAATTCTTATTTTCATTTAATTGCCATCACATGCTTGATCTTTATTTGTTTTCCGTAAAAAATTTAGCCTCCTTTACACTATTTTATGCTTCTCATACCAATTTTTTCAAGTTACACCTGCAGATTTTTATCTGCTTTCCCTGAGCATAAAAGCCTTGGGATCAGCACTTTTCCATTCTCCCATGAAAAGTGATGAGGTCTTGCAATGGCTGGAGTCATACGATCTGTCTCGTCACCGCCTTAACCAGACACCAGGAGCAACAGCATAAAGCGAGTGCTGTTTTGGCAGCACTTTACTGAAGTCCCCATGCAGATGCTCTGCGCGTTTCACAGCAGAATTAGTAACAGCAATCATCGTCGAAGACTGCAAATGTCCCTGCTCGGGACCGCTCCTGGCAGCGAGCGATGACAAATCTGTTCCCTTCACTTCACGCCATAAGATGTCCACGTGCTGCAAAGCCGTGTGGTTCTGAGGCACTAAATCACATCAAGGGAACAAGCAAAACTTGGCCGTGGTACCTGAGGCTTTCCCTGCCTGACATACTACGCTGTCAGGCTTTACAAGGCGCAGTAGATCTCCACGTTTGGACTCTACTGCACACCTTGTACTTTTCCTCTCGCTCACTCTCTCTTTCTTTAATTTGTCAGATGAAGTTCTCTTTATTCAGAGTACATGTATTCCTGATCTGTACATAGAGAATTCAGTAAGAGTTCACTTAAAATGTGTGGCTTGAATAGATAAGCAGTCTTTCTGAAGTGTTCTTTGATGAATTTTAAACAGTAGCACTGACTTGTACTGTTTGAAATAAATTTGCAATGCTTTCTTTTACCCGAAACAAAAATCGGCTCAATAACTGTTCATAACTCCTAGTAATGTCCTTAAAAGTACAGATTTTAGGATACAGTTAGATATCTTGCACATAACAATTCTGCTTAAAAATTCTTAGCCTCAGCTAGGGGAGGGAATTTTATTTATTTTATAGTAACCATAGGTATTCTTCAAAGTTTATTTTGGAGGATACAGCTAAACTGAACAGTTGATTTTCAGTGCAACGCTGTCTTATCAAACCTAACTGTAAATCCAAAAGCGTCTGTTAGTTGCTTGCCATGTGTTCAAGTCAGAACTGTATTTATTTATAAAAATGGCTTATTAAAAAGTTTGCATTGTCAAAAGAACAATGCTCAGAAAATAAAACCCAGGATTTTCCAGTGTGTCAATGATAGCTTTAGCATATGTTCTAAATAACTATGTATTTTGATGACTTACTAGCTTTATAACTGGCCATTAAAAGCCAATATGTGCCTTCCTGTTGTTTGTATCGGCTCTGCTGCTTTAATTGATGGAAACTAGTGTGAAATGGAAAAGAGAACTCCACAATATCAGAAGTATTAAATATTTCAATCTTTTATTCATTGAATCGTTGGATACAGGTTGTCGATAACTGGAAATGGCCAAAACTAAAAATCGATAGAAGACAGCTAGCATAGAGGCTATGATTTGCACTTTGTTTTGGCCTAATCCAATGAAGTCAGTACAAGAGAATGTCTATATGTATGTATGAGTCATCTCTTGGTTCAGAGAGCTTGATTTCCTTTATCTTTTTCTTGTTTTCTGCCACATTGAAGCTGAGTGCAAAAGGAAAAAATGCAAGTTTAGCTTGTTTTGAAGACAAAGTGTGTAAGAAATGAAGAGTAACTTGAGTATTGATATCAGGATTTGGCCATTTGATAGCAAAATAGTTCTGTTTTACTAGTGAAACGAAGATGCTATATTTGAACGATAGTACCAGATTTTCTTTGCAGTCAAGAATACTCTTCTCTCCCAAATAGTAATGATTTTTTTAAAAAGTCACATTTGGAATGATCTCTTTCATACCAGTTACACAAATTGGAAGGAGAAGGAGCTGAGAAACCTGCCTCTGTCATAAAAAACCTTAATCTGATGAAGCCTTATGTGGAAAAAGTAATTATATGCTTGTGACATTGGGCTGAATGGATATCATCTGCTTTTCAGCCCAGATTCAAGGCCAAGTTCTTGGGGTTGCCTCATGTGACCATTGGGTTTGTTAACTGCCATCCATGGAGATCCTTCAGCTTTTCCCTCTATGTCCATTCATGAGAGCCTGGCAACTGTAATAAATTAGGATGTTTTGTCTTGCTTCTTTGAACAAGATTAGAAGGGAGGTCTAAGATATGTTTCACCTTTTATTATTTCTCCTTTGTGGTTGCAGTGTTCTTCCTTTAGGGCTATAAGCAAGAATTTTTCTGTGAAATGCTAACATTAAACTAAACCAAAAGATATTAGAGCTAAGAAAATCAATTTAAAAGAATAGAAGTCATTTACTGAATACCTGTAAATTTACAACTCCTATAGACTTAACTGGATATGTCATTCTTAGCTTTGTTAAAAAGGGAAAAATGAGGAAAAACACATGCTGCACGATGATAATTCTCTTCTCCTTCAATCAAATTGCAAGCATTCCTTGCTGAGTACTATAGGCTCCTTGCTGCATCTACAGGTTCTTATAAAGCCTTGCCAGAGACATCTGTGGGTTTAGATATCAGGTGGTCTTCTCTCTCCTCAGGTATATTCCCTTCCTTGGCTAGATCAAAAGCCATCATGCTGCTGTTTAAATGCATGTCTGCTGATAATGTAGGTCTTATGACAGCCCCAGAATCTGTATTCATTTGAGAAAATAATACCCTCCACTTCAATATTTGTAAAATAAGGGGGTTTTTTGTCTTCCCCCCCCCTCCCCGCTTTCTTTAATTTTACAAGCCCTTGAAGACATAAACCATAAAATCCCTCTGCAGCAGGAAAACTCAAGAGCTTTTTAAATCAAAGGTTTTGGGCAACTCAGTGGGCTTTTTTACTCTCTGTAGCTAGAAATGCATCTCCTCTCCTGGTTTCTGCATTATCTTTCAGTAGGGAGACTTGCTTTCTCCATTATCAGCTCCTCCATGTTCAATTTTTTTGAAGTGTAGAACAGAGATGCAACTCATGGCATCATATTGGTTTCCTGTTATCTGACTGAAGTTTGAGTCTGGATTGTGGTATCTAAAGGGAAAGTGAGTGAGTTGAGAAGAAGTAAAGGAAAGTGAAGTTTAACTTTCGGTAATGGAAAGGTCATCCTCTGCAATATGTAGTTTTATGATGCTTATTGAAGACTTCTCTACCTTTAGGTGTTCAAGATCGTTAGTTGTAGTCTGAGTCACTTCTACTATCTTGACACAATGACACTGAATTATTTTGGCTGTAGACCTTGACAAAGACATCCAAATCTGTCATCTCTCTCATCTGGGATTTTCTAATGAGAAGGCTTAGAACCTGTATTTGTGAAGAAACATGGTCACCATTAGCACTACGGACTAGGCATAGCAAAAGTGTTCAGGCACAGCAAGACCTAACTTCTAGGTTGATCTCATCATTGAACACAGAGAAGGACACTTGGGATTCCTGTACAATGTGAAGTTGAATTTCCCCTTTAGAGATGACAAATAAACCATGTAAAATGTAAATTACCTAAAATGAGCTGCTTAAGGAAATGTTACACACAGGAGTACTTTCTCTCAGGAGCATAGATAACAAGCAGGGCCAACAGGGTCAGCCACCTGGTGTCTCCTCTGAAGGGTGGGAGCTTACACCTGTAATTAGAAAGGGCTGAGCAGATTGCATGCTTTTCTTTTTAAAGTCAAAAAAGTTTGAGACTTGTTCAGAGCATCATACATAACAAGCAAATGGTTCAAGTACATGTTCCGGTGGTTTTTGGCTTTCATGATGACACTTTTGCCATAGGAGAATTTGTGTTCCCACTCCGGTAGTACAGATCATCAGAGTCTGTCTGCTGACGAGCTTGTCTGCTGTTTCCAAGGCACTGCACGTCTCTGTCCAGTTTCCAGGTGCCAGGGCAGCAGCAGCGGTAGAGCAGGGCTCTACTACTAGAGATTCCTGTCATAATGTGCATGTCTCTCACATAGGTAAAGGCTGAGAGTCAGGAGAGATTTGAATTACAGGCTCAAATTAAGATAACCAGTACAGGTTTGGGTACCCATGCCTTTTCAAACTGATGCCTAGTCTAGTCCTTGTCTTCCCTAGACAGCACAAACTGCCTCTTAGCAATTTAAAATTATTTGCTGTCACTGCTAAAGTCCAACCAACCTTAGGACCAAGACTCCCAAGGACTGTCCCCGAGCCTTTCTTTATGTTGTGACCATTGCTGTCTGGTGAGATGTTATTGCTGCCTGTTTGTCATTTGACCCCCACAGATGGCCTTGCATTCCCAACGGAAGGCCCATGTCTTGGGAAATCATTGATCTGAATTTGCTCTACCAATTATTGCACATGATTATTTTGTCTTGTCACGCTTTTTATGGACGTTATCCTTCTAGGCTCTTACAATATTAAATCCTAGAATAAACTGGAAAAGTTTAGGAAGTATCAGCACTAGCATTTACAAATATACTCCCTAGTTCTAGTTAATTGGTGATCAATTAACTCAAAACAAAACAATCTATTATAGAAACACACTAAGTCAACACTTTCTATGAGTTTCCAAAAGCGCCTTTTGTTGCTTTTTCTTCCTGAACTCTTTGATTTCAGCAGGGAACTGAGTTAGGATTTTTAAGTATGCTCAGCTGTAACCCACCTTTGAAATTTCCAGTCTCTTTCTCTCAATCAAATATTCTAGAAAAGGAAATTGTTCCTGAAAGCTGAGGCGTCGCTCCTGCTGAATCAATACCCTTTTTCATGGAAAACATCTTTAAAAATTTAAGAAAACTGCCCTTTCTAGGGAATTAAGTTAAAATAATAGCTCACATTTTGTTATTTGTTATTAATAATTTCCCACTTGAAATTATTATTAATTTCTTGAGCTTGAATAGTGTTAAAATCAGCCCCTTCTGTGTTGTTCTCATGACTTTTACTAAAAAATATTTGCCATATGAGCAGTAAATATTTGAATGTCATATGACTGAGTATTAAAAGGTGACTACGATTATGATATTGCATGTGTATTACTTAAGATCCCAAAAATTGCAATCAGGTTTCAGAAACTAGCTCATACTCTCCAGTTTTGATGCTTACCGGAGGTTCTTCTCTTATGCCTGTTCCATTTCAACAGTAAAAGCTGGGCTGTACTGTCTTCTGCATGGGCTTGGCAGTGGGTTTCAACGGCACTTGAGCAGTGGAAGACAGTATTGTATGCCATTTTGCAGAAGATGAAAGCAAAGTGCAGAAAATCAAATTATTGTTCCCCAAGGTCATCTATTAATGTAGGGGCAAAGATAAACTTCGTTATGACTCCTGAGAAGTAGCACAATGATGCATTTCTTTAAAGTCAGAATGTTGGCTTTTCTTGTGTAAAATTTGATTGTGAAGACATTCTTAATAATAACAGTAGGTTGTGTCAAACACTTTTCCTTTTAAAATAGCAGAATGTAGCCATTGCTTAATGCTTTCTTTCTTTGTTCTTTATAAAGAAATTGTTTAAACCACAAGTTTACATTAGGTACAGGAGAAGAATCCCTGTAGTTTTAGATCATTGGCAAGAGGATGGGACGTACTGCGTGTTTCGCTTGCTGTATAACATTGAAAATACAGAGGACTTCACAGCAGAAGTGTATGTTTTAGGTTTGCACACATTTGTGAGAATGTTAATACTCTGTTGTGGGAATAGTGCTGAGTTCCCTGTTATCATGCAAGCAATTGCTAACTGTAGACCTCTGACTTTGTAATTTGTTCTTTATGGACTAGCCTGCAGCCAATAAGCAAAATCAATAGTCTTTGCTGAAAAGTAAGCAAGTGCCAGTGTGTTATGTGACAGGTGAAGATACATGTGCTTACCAGGGGTCAGGGGGCCGCATCAAATTTCTCTCTGACTTCTTTTCAAAAAGCTAAATCCATTTAGGGAGCATTCGTCATTGGAAAATGTTGCAGTGGGGAATTAGACAGGCTCCTGCTCTTCTTTTCTCATTTAACGATGTTTGTTTTCAACAGTCTGTTCAATAATGTCACTGAGAAGAAATTATGTGAGAAGAATAAAGTGCTTATAGTCTATTTATTTATTCATTCATTTCTGTACAATAACACTAGCTGTTGCATTCTCATGTTTATTAATGCTATTGTGGTAGTCCAAATATTTGTTTGTTCTCCTTTTCCTCTGGCGAAAAGGTGGGACGGAGCAGTGCGGAAAAGATTGCTTACTGTTTAAGCCTAAGGTGAAGGTTATACAACTCCTAGCAATCATATATGTTCTATAAGATATCGTTTGCTATATCTGAGTATGGCTTCTAAATATATGCCATGATTTTAGTATTGCACAGAGTTTGGGAAGTCTCTCTTGTTTTCCAAGTGGAATGACTAGGCTTGAGGCCATTCAGAAGTCTGCTAGAAAATTTGCCCCATCCCTGGCAGTGTTCAAGGCCAGGCTGGACGAGGCTTTGGGCAACCTGGTGTAGTGGAGGGTTTCCCTGCCCATGGCAAGGGGGTTGGAACTAGATGATCTTTAAGGTCCCTTCTAACCCTAACCATTCTATGATTCTAAAATATAACACCGGCAGCTGAGACGGATGCTGCTGGCCTGTGATAAAACAGGCTGTTTGTGGTGGATGCTACCTGTGCAATTCTCTCTTTTGCATCGAATGCTGAAAGTATTTCAGAGTTCTGGTTTTTAGGGAAATTGTTTTCAAACCAGCCCTCGTCTGTCACATATTAGACTATAATGAAAGGCACAAAGGAAAAGGGAAAAAAACAGCAGAGGAGATTTTTCTGAAATTCAAAGTGGCTTAGGCTCGTAAGCTAGCAAAGAAAAGGACTTCAGTATTTAGAAGTTAAAGTTATATTGTCTTTTAACATTTAAGTGGCAACTTATGTTCTCTTGAAAACTTTAGACTCAGTCTAATAGCAAAAAACAATAGAAGGCTTAATGCCATTGTTTGCTTCTTATTGAATGTAGTTGCTCCATTTAATAGCCTGGACTGCTGCCATCATACTATCATATACACATGTGCTCTCCTAGTCAGGAAAAACAAACAGTTACCACACAGGTTCAATCAGATTAAAGGTTCCCTGTGTGAGAGCTGAATACCAAAAAACAGATTGGTGTGTTAGATTTCTCTTGTGTCCTCTTTGATTTTTAACATGCATAATAAATGTCTCTTAATTTTTCTACCCAGCTTTCTCTATAGCTGTTTTTTCACTCCTGACTGCACAAATCATTGCTATAGTACCTTCTCTCAGTTGAGCACTGCACTTGGAGATCCTGAGCAACACTCGAGTCTTCCAGAAAGCTGTAGTGGAAGCCCTTCAGCCTTGGGTGCTGCCACACTTCGTGCCCACCTCTTACACTCAGTTTCAGGATTCACAGGCTGCTTTTGACACCATGTTATATCTAGTGATATATCTAGTCCAGGCTCAGGGTGTTCAATAAGACAAGAAATTTCTAAGGTGACTCATGGGGCCTCTCGGCCACCAACACTAAGAAATTAAGAAAACTCATTTTCATCAGCTTCAAACAAGACTGGTACCTTCTTAGCCTTTAGCTACAAAATGTTTAAATAACACATTGCAGCTATAAAACCTGTGGGCTCTGCAAACTTCTATACTCCTGAATTCAATTACTGTGGGATCATCTCTTCCTACTCTATTTTACGGTGTTGAGAAATAGTTTTCTTCTTGACACAAATTCCCAGGCAGATGCTTGAAGTTCTGGTAGACAAGTAGGGAAAGGCAAGTGGCTGGCTCTGGGTTTTGCAGCTGATTATCTCTCAGGGAATGACAAATCAAGAACTTGCCTTTCCATCTAAGGGGTTGTAAAAATAAACTTACAATGGAATTTTATAGTTTGAGAAATGAAAATATAAACAAAAAGCTTCTTCAACCTGCCTTTCCTCCTCTTCCCTTCATGGGGTAACACAGTTGTTCTTCTGCAGTGACAAGATGAGTTAAAATAAAGTGACTTCAGAGCTCCAAGCTGCAGAGGGTTGAGGTTAAGCTTGAGGTTTGCCTGCTCAGCTCCTTTTTTTTTTTTTTTTATTGGGTCTTAAACCTTTCCCGCACTAAATAAACACCCTTTTATAGGCTTTTTTCTTCACAAATGGCAAGTTTTGTAACCTTATATGAAAAACTCTTGTTGCTGATTCAGACTAAACACTCCTTCGTTGCTACCAGTCGCTCCATCCCCAAGGGCCGTGGTCCTTGAAAGGATAGTGCCGCAGGCTGGTGCTTGCCTATATTGAACTTCATATGCTGGACCTGGTTTTGGTCACCTGAATATATCTATTGATCTTCCTGTGTGATGTGCACTAAGTGCTAAGCACCTGACCAATTGCTGTGCTTACGCAGCCGACTGATTGCATGATTAAATACGATCGGGCATAATATACATGTTATTTTTAATTTAGCTGGTACAGGTAACAGCAAAAGTGCAGCGGGCACAGATCCATTTTGGGCCAGCAACTGCAACACTGTGCCAGGTCCCTAGAGGGCTTGTACAGTTCATTCTCGGGTCTGTGCAGCCACATCTTCATGGCTCTCATTACTGCTTTGCTCTCATCATCCTTTGAATGGGTAGATGTAACATTCAGAGTTAAGCAGAAAAAGATCTAGTTTAATCAGAAGTCTTTCTTTTAACTCTCCCAGAACCCTATCATTTATTATCTCATCTTTTTGTTGTTCTTACAGTTGTAAGTATCTCATCAAAAGAAATTACCAGCAAAATTACTCTGGTGCCTGTCTCTTCCTATTTCATCACCAACACACAACATACACCATTTACAATAACAACTCCTATCGCTTTTGTGATGGCAGTGCTACGCATTTGGTGTGACACATGCAAAAGGAGAGAAGTGGAAGATGCAAGCAGCTCATGTTCTAACAGATAACAAAAGTTTGAACATGCATCCTTCTTGGCAGTGGTCTCCAAATCTGTGATCTGTTGAGATTTTAATTTTGAGGGCTATCCAGATCATGTCACTTAAATCCACCCCTTTTTTTTTTTTTTTCCCTACCCGGCTCATCAGCTGCAAGATGTTCCTTTTTCGGCATTGTCACTCTGGACACATTAAAATCAAGCAGTCTTCCTTAGAGGAATACTTTATCACAATTTTATTATCCTTTCTTTCTCAGTGTGTTACTATGTGAAGCTTTATATTTTATTGAGAAGGATGGGTTGTATGCACTTGCAAAATCCACTGCAGAAAACTTATCTTACTCTCAACTTAAGCCTTCCTCTGGAAAGAAAATCAAGTAAACCCATCTAGAAATCAACAGTACCTGTGTGAGTGCAAAAATAGTCTTCCATAGGCTTACCTATTGCTGTCCTTATCTTACATTTGCCTGTTTGCTTTCCTTAAGCCAGCTTAAAGTATAATTTATATTCTTTTACCTTTGTTAATAGGACTACAGTTGCATCATATATTTATGCCACATTTTACTTGCCATCATTTCTCATTCAAAACATGCTGTAAGAATTACTTGCTTTACATGTATGTTCTTGTAGTTGATGGGATTGTGCTGCTGAGAAGAAAATACTATTAATATCTGTAATGCCTAGAGAAGAAAACAGGCAAATTCTAAAATAGTCTACAGAACTGATTCTTACCCTAATCATCCAGAAATAGTTTAGTGGAGAATCATTGACTTGTAATATTTCTGTGATCAGTGTTTATCCACTACACAAAATTATTCCTGCTGACCTTAGTGGATTTTGGAAAAGGTTCTTGGGGTGGCAGAATGGAAACTAAAATGAGAACCATAATCAATAAAATTTCAAGAGACCACGTGTAGCCATTTCTTAACCATTTTGTTAAAAGTTTATTTTCTGGCAATCATAAATTGGACAAATTTATTCAATTAATTCTGCTTTTTCAGTTTCTAATAGTGAGTAATATTCTAATGATACATTATTTGAAATGCCTCCTAGAGCAAGTTCTGCAGCTAATCCCTTTATTCATACACAGAACAACATTTTTAATCACATGAACCTATTTTTTGCCAAAGCAGGCCTTTGGTCTGCAGTTTTTCACAGGCAGTTCATTACAAACGCTTAATATTTAAAACTTCTTTGTAATGGGAGACATAAGTCACATGATACTTAATACTAAATTGGTAGCCATAAATATTCCTACTGATACAACCATTGTAAATGATTCTTAAGTCTTTCAAGGATAAGTACAATAGTTTTTGTATGTACACACCTGTAAAGCTTGCTTTGCATTAAGGTTGTTATTTTGCAATGCTTTCTACCAGAAAATGAATTTTTAAAAAATATTTATGAAAAAGGGAGCTCTACATAATTAGAACACAATTCAAGTGAACTGACTTCAGAAAAAATGAACTCATGTATTAGGTTGTCTTTACATAAATAACTTTTCTTTACAGAAGAGATTAGGCTGTCAATTGCATCAAAATTGCTTTAAAATGGATTATAATTCATCAAGTAGACTTTCAATGTGAAAAAGAATGAAACAAGTAGTAGTGAAGAAGATTTTCCTAATAAGTGTTACATCTGACCAGCTCTCTGGAGAAGTTTTACTGCTCTCCGCATAGCAGTAATGTTCATTTCATTTTGTATCTTTAAACAGGCTGAAAAAAAAAAGTATCAATGTTACTTAGCTGCGATGCAAATAAATATTCATAACAATGGCACATGCATAGCTAATTGAACAGTTTTTGTTAATATTATACTAGATATTCATGGACATGTGCCTTTTTCTATAATGAAAATACTGCCTAAGGCTAACTTTGTTTTTCTTGTCAAGAACAATTTATGTGCTTTCATTTAAATGAATATAAACTTCTATTCTCATGACAAAATAATTCACCATTAATTTGGGTAAAAAATTTCTTTATTCCCTTTGTGGTGCGTTTTATTGAAAAAGAAAAGCCTAAATGTATCTCAGAAATGTTCTCTATGCGTTTTCTCTAATTTCTGTAATAACTGGCATGAATATGTAGGGATTTCAGTGATTACTTGCTAAGCAAATATGGGATATGAGCATATGAGATATTTTATTTAAAATTAATCTGAAAAGAATTTTCTTGAAATAATGTATTCCTTCGTAGATGTTTTAATACAATGTTTTGCATGGACAATTTAGGAATATATTCATTAAAAACACTGCCTTCCATATTTTGATTCCTGCTCTATTATTTGTAGCTGAGATTCTGATCCTCAAGAATGTTTTGAAATGTAAAGAGAGCTAGAGTAAGGTAAAGGCAGATCTCACAAATGTAACTGAAAAAAACATAACACGGATGGAGATATTAGGGCTGAGGGGGTGTTTTTTTCTCCTCTTTATAGGTAGCAAAGTGTATATCTTCTTCCATGGGACTCTTATTTTCTCATCTTATTAACTGTTTACACATTTTTCTCATTTAAATTTCGGTGATGTTACTTAAAGGTAACAAATGATGCTAAGCACTGATTTAACTAATGAATTAATTCAGTTCAGATGGCAAATTAAGGTTGTCTAGTAAATAGAATATAACTCTATTAAAAGCGTGAACCTCAGGCTACTCTGCTGCCTGTAACACCTAGGTTATCAGCTACATTGTGATTCTTTCACAAAGAGCCTAAATTGCAATTCTTGGCAATACTCTTTTAATCAAGTGCTGATATCCACCACGCAATTCAAGTACATAAAGCGGGAAGAAGGCAAACGTGGAAAAAGCAGGTAAACATTAGCTACTACTGGAGATGGTGGATCCACGGCCATATAGTAAGGAAGTTCTTAACTTATTTGAAAATTATTTTTCAGTGTTATAAATAGTACGTAAACATATCACATATTTAGCTTTCAGGAGTGATCAGATCCATATACTGTTTTTTCAGGTGATTCTAATGCAAGGTGTTATATGTTCTCATAAAGCAGAACTACAGTGACTCCTTGGTATGTTTTCTCTTGGATTTGGGAGCCTTTTTCTAGCCATCAGAAACTGGTTGGTTGTGAAATCTGTTCCATCACAGCCATCTCTTCTGAGTGAGGGAGGTGACATTCTCTTTGTGTGATGTGTAGTCTTACCTCACGCTGGATTTGAGACGGAGTAAACAAGCTACCATTGTTCTTCTGTTCCTGGCATCATTCAGACCATTCAGACATTAATTAATTTGGAAAGCTAGAGAGGGAGAGGTTTTCCCATTAGGAAGGGGCAATCTAATGTGATTGGTATGGCCCATGGCTTGTGTCACCTTTAAGTTCAGAGAAGCTATTTTTAGTTAAACATATGCTGCATCTTGACAACCTGCACAGTCCACAAAGATCTGAGCATAGAGAATATAAGTATGATACTGAGTTTAGGAGAAGGAAAAGGGTGAGACCAAATGGAGCATGTTCTGGGATGCCAGATCCTTAGAAAATCTCTGCAACCTCTCGACAAAAAGGACTGACTTGTTCGTGGCTTGCTGTTTCTCTTAAAAAAACAGAAACAACCTGGATGGAAGGTAGTGCAAAAACTATCTCTGAACAGGACAGTAAGAGAATTAGATTGACATCAAATTCATTTAAGAAAAGGACACTTCATTTTTCACTCAGCACTTGTCTCTATTAACTGGTTTTCTAACCATATGACCTTGATTGACTGGGTTTTTTTTTTTTCTGTGTAAGAATTACTGTAGATAGAAAGAGTGGAATTTAAAATAGTTCTTAAAGATCATTATCTACCTATACAGGAGTAATGCAGCTTGAAAAAACAGAAAGACTTAGAACATTGTAAGGTTTGAGATTTTCTTTTGGTTTAGTTTCTATTTCTGTAAGGGAAAAAGTGCAGCAGAATTTCCCAGGTAGCTTCAAAAATTAGAAGATTCTCTGAATGCTGATAGTTGGCAAAGTGAGGAGGAGGGAAGGAATCAGATATGAGCTACAATGAATCATGACTGAGCCATTTTCACATTTCTGTTCCTTTCCTATTCTTGTTAGTACACTGCTTTGACAATGTATCTTAATCCTGAGAATGACTTCTGGATTGCTGTGTCCTGAATGTCACCACATCTCTTCTCCCGTGCTTTCCCCCCATCCCCTCAATGTTTCCTGTTGTGTCCAGCTTTTCTAATTTCATTTTTCTCACAGAAAAGCCTACTCCTTAGCATACTTCTTCCTGGTTTATAGGTTCCTACTTTTAGCGAGCCATGACCTATTTTATGACTTAACAGATCATCTGGAAAATGGCAACCTGCATGGGGTGGGTGGAATAAGCCATGAGTTGTCCTGGACCTGCTGAAGTCCAAAGCAGCACAGAGTTTTCCCGCCACCGCCGGTCAGGAGCAGCTCTGCCAAGTGAGCCGACTCTGGTCTGGGACAGCACAGGCCAGCTGCAAACAGGACCCTTCTCGTGGTCAACACTTCCTCCCAAAGATTTCCCAACCCAACAGAAAGCTGTGAACAGGCGTAGACTTTTATGATGATATGTAACAGTGCCACCTGGTGACTTTTCCATCACCAATAAGACTTTTTTAAAGTGTTCTTGGCCAACTTCAGCTCCTTTTGTGTTGATGGGAGTTTACTTTTAGTGGAAATATTTGCATCGCTGCAGGAGACTCTTGGAAGTACTCGCTCGTTTGTTTTCCATACAATGTAAACATCATCCCTTCTCCTAGTCTTACGCGGTCCTGTTTTTTGCGTCATTTGGCTTCCAGTCTAGCAAGTGGTATAATTGCTCTGGGCTAATTGTATTTAGATGGGTAGCTATACAAACAAACAGAAAAGGGACTGATTCAGATTCTTCAAGGCCAGATCATGCCTCGAAGATCTCCAGGAATGGAGAATGCTTTGTAAACAACACTGGGTACTGATAAGAAGCAATAACTCCGTAAAATCCTTAATTCATTCAGATCATTTCATTCACTCAGACTTCATGGCGTTGCTCTGCTCTACGTTGAGAGAGGTAAACTCATGAGTATTCCACAATAATTATGGCATTTTCAGAATAGTAAAGGGATATTAGCAAAATGCGAGGATATACTTTTTGCAAATCAATGGTCATACTTGTCAATTCAAGATGCTGAAACTGTCCAGGCTGTCTAAAACAATGAAGATTTTTACCATGTATAGTATATAAAAACATGTTCATGTAGCTTAATGTAAAGAAAGGACTTATCATTAAATCCTTGTAAGATGTTGTTACACCTTACTGCCTGTCTGAACCGTTCCTGTAAAAGCTTTTTAAATAGTGCTTCAGAGAGAAACTCTAAAGCATTATTTAAAAAAAAAACACAACTTTTTTTTATTTAAAAAAAAAACTTTATTTTTGGCAGAAAAGCCTTCTACCTTCAGCAAGCAGAAATGTATTTTTGTGTAACGTATCAGGAAAATATTTTGCACACAGCTAATGCAGGAAAGTCTCATATGCTTCATTGTACGGGATAAAAAGCTGAATAATGTGCACTGCTGTATAATTTGCTAAAAAAAAAAGTGTAGTCATCAGTTGTTAACCTTGCATATAGTTGAGAACTGGATTCAATTCTTCCTGTAGCTACTCGTTTTCTCACAGTCAAGCGAATTAGGAAGAAGCAGATCTGCAAATGGATTACATTCTTTTCATGACAATGCACAGGATTCTTTTAGGTTTATCTGTTGCGTGGTTTCACAGAGTAACAAAACATGTAGATCTCCTGACGCTCCTGTCATTGGACATGCTAGTTTTGAAGTATAGGAATCTTATAAAGATGTATTCTTATTGTGATTTTAATATAGTCATAGGTTGCACTAATATTAGAAACGTTTAATTCCTTAAAAGGTAAAGTAATATTGATGAGGATAGAGACCATGTCTGGAAAGCCATACCTATTTTAATCCGATGTTGGCTTCATGAGTAGCCTTAGATCGTATCTCATCTTTTCACAGATCTGCTTTCCCATTTGATAAATGGGAACAAGAAGGCCAGTCTCCTTTAGCAATGTGCCCAGAGACTTGCTGATGGGACTGTTATACCTTTTTGCTTCAGTTACTTTAACAGAGCAAAAAGTATTAGACAGCATTGTTCATACTTTCCTCTGTTCTGCAAGGCTGCCAATAGTCATGGCAAGTGACAAACAGGAGCGTAGTTCTGTGACTCTCCTGTTTCTGTAAAACTCCTGACCCATCTATTCAGAGAGAATTGGTTTATGGAGATTTGTTTGTTCACGGTCTTCCCAGGTCCTTAAGAAAAGGAAAACAACTTTCTTTGTATCCTAGGAAAAATAGTGAAAACTCAGTGTTTTGCTTGTTTATTGAATCCCACTGCAAATAGATTAACAGCCAAAGTCCAATTTATCACCTTAGACTGCATTAAAAGTGCTATACCATCACACCATTTAATGATGTCTTTTATGGTCACAATAAGATATTTATAATGAGAGACTTAAACTTTCATGTTTCTTAATTAAAGAGATTTTCGAAACTAGTTGTAACCTGCATTTGGCCTTATGATGCCTCCCAGAATAACAATGATCTCCCAGTTAATATGTAAGGGCTCACGACTGATTGTTGCTCCTCTTCTTCCGCATATTAAGTAGTGTTCATTAATTAATATTCAGCTTGCTTGCTTCTTGCACACAGGACATCATCTTTGCACTGGGTTCCCAGTAGACAAAAGAATAATTGTAGTTTAAATGAAAAGCTTTAGAGATCCCTTTGAGTGGGGTGTTGAGATTACAAACATGAAAAAGAGTTCAGGGGCTAAAGAAATTTAAGATTTTTTTTTTATTTATTGAAACAAAAAAGTGGCTCTAACTGGTTTGGTTTGAAAAGTCAAGCTACCTATTATCTATATGAATGCCTTAAATGTATTCTCTAGGGGCTTATCTGTATAGAAACTACAACCAACTGGTTGAAATCTACACTTTCAGATATTTTCACACATCTACATTCCCATTGTTTTTTCCAGAGTAACGCTGTATTTTTAGGAATGGTTTTGAAATAGATGTCTCATTTTATTACATCACTTAGTTGGCATGTGCTTATATATAAGATCTGATTTATCTGGTTTCCGGTTTGCACAGATGAGATCAAAGTTTCCAATTCAAATATATTTCTTGATGAGCCGAAGAATAAAACGCTGTGTACAATCACTTTTGTGGCTTTCAACTAATCATTTTGCCAAGACAAACTATCAGATTGCAAAAGCAGTTTAGATTGATAACTCTGTAGAAATTCTGAAAAACAAAAACAAAGCAGCTTATCCCAGCGCTAGCCCTTCTGACAGTTAATATCGAGTGCCAGTGTGTCTTCTTTTGGAAACATTGATTCTACAGTCATTTTCTTTATTTAATTAATGTGATTAATTTCTACAGAAATGACGTTATTAAGATCTTCCAATACTGAAAGCAAAATTTATAAATAGATGTGATTTTGTGTGTGTGAGAAACTAACCCACAAAACACATGCATTTATCCTACATTCAAACATCCTCAAACTGCTAGAGAATTTACAACCACATCCCACACTGTAGTCTGACCCTGTTTGCAGTCTCTTACAAAAGCAAATAAAAATACATACATTTAAAAAAATTGCCCCACCAGAAACTTAAACTTTAGGTGTCTGTGCAGTCACTTACAAAGCAGATCTGGTTTACAGCTGCATATTAGTTTCCTCGTTTTAAGGTACCCTGTCATTGGGCCAGGATTTTTTTTTATTTTATTTTATTGCCTTTTTTTTTTTTCAACAATAAGTCTCCCTTTGGAACACATCACTTGAAGCTTGTGTTTGTCATGCTCCTGGTGCAGGGAAAAAAACACACACTAAATTCAATCTTTAAATTAAGCTGTAACCAAGCTTGTATATTCATTAGAGGAGAAAAATTCTCTTCTGAGAAGTTCAAATTGTTTATTGATTTTCATTTCTGTGTTCAAGTGAAGCTTGAGTAAGTCTGTCTCACTGCAGTCCCTCTGGGGCAACACTGCCAACAAGTGCATCACATTTCAACCCAAGTGAGCAGTTAGCAACAAAAATCTGAGAATTCCTTTAAAACTATATTAATAAATTGTTAGAGGGTGAGATTTCCAGTTCAATACAGCTGATTCTTTTGCAAGGGGAATAACAGCCTTGAATTGCAAGCTATAAATGACAATCCTCTTGAAAAGCCTTAAAGTAAAATCAGGTGGGTGGAAAGTGGGATTAGTGGAGTGTTGTTTGGAGAGTGGGAGGAGGGGGGAAGCACAGAGAGGAGGAGGGAGCTCCTACATTTTTCTTAAAAATTTTTTATCATTATATTGACCCGATTCTGTCCAGCTGTAATCGTCCTGTGAGTCTCTCAGCAAGGAGAAAAACACTCACAGTAGTAGTTACTGACACTTAACATTTCTCTTTTTAGTCTCTTCTTAAGAACAAGTTTCAACTAACAAACAACAACTTAGGAAAGTGTACAACTGGTACCACTTAGAGAAACCTAGTCTTGGAGGTAGGTTGAGTGACTGAGTCTTAGCTTTCATGGTACTCATGTCTCTTGCAAACCATTTAAATATCACACTGCCTAGTAAAAAGTATGCTGAGCTATTTGTCTTCAGTTTCTCAAGGTTAATTTCAATTAAGAAAATCTAATTAAACAAACTCAAATTTATTAAACATGTCAGATTTTCACCAGGATGAAATTTTTTTACCCCTTTATTTTTCCAAGTTCTCATGTAGGTAAGAAGAATTTTTTTAAAAAATAAAACATATTTATACATTCTGGTCTCGTTAATGGTTAGGAATAGTTTGCGTCAGCAATGTGTGATAAGACAATGAAAGATAGTTCCAGCTTCTCTTCATAAAGATAAGCAAGCAGACAGCATTTCATGCTGAACAGAGGAACGTGTTAATTCAAATACAAAGAGGATCCCCCTACTTTATTCGCCTAGTCATAAGGCAAAACTGTGAATAAAATATTCAAAAATATCCTTGGTAGAAATTACCAGCCATGTTCTTCAATAATTCACCAATGAACAGAGGATGTAAAAAAAATAAAAGACAAATGTGGGGAGAAATAAGCATCATGTGCATATCCATTACACTGCCTTGTATTTCATGCAGAAGAGAAGAGCAATAATGACTGAATTTTTTTTTTCAGTGAGGCTCATAGGTATCAGTGGGCATCTGTTTCATCAGTCTCACAGGCAGCTGATTAATGAAAAACTGAAACAAAACCCAGATTTATCCTACGACGTGTTCACAGGAACCTCAACTTTTTGTAAAACTCTGATGTTTTTTGCATCTGATTCCGCTGACTCTGCTACCATGGCTCTACCTCTGTTGTTGCTTTGCTCGGTGTGCCTCAGCACACGTAGCACTGGGCAACACAACTAGAGCTGGTGTTCCTGTGGTTACACATTTTCTTCCCTCTCCCACCTCCCATCGCAGGCTGTGTGTATAAGGGGAGCCTGTGAAGCAACTCTTGGCCAACGGCACTGTAACAAATGGGTCGGCACAGAAGAAGTTATGAGATGATGTTTTAAAATATGGACTATGTGTTCAAACGTTCATAACTTCAAAGCATTCTGTGTCTCTTTTTTTTTTCTCCTGAGATATTCACGTTGCACGTAGAATGTGAGGGTTTGAAATATTCATTTCAAATGGCTGTTGATTAAATCATAATGGTAAAGTCATCTATTTCTGAAAGCTCTATTTCGGACAAGATTTATTCAAGAAAAATTAAAATAAGATTCTAAAGCTTGCTCTGAAGATTAATTTTCTTTTTAAGAAGGGAACTTGGAAAATGCCTGAGTGATGACTTTTAATTACTGAATGATTTTAAATACCAAGCGATGGCTTTTAATTCCATTTAATTTTTTCAGCCAAATTATTTAGGCGCTTTTCAAAACCTGCAACTCCCCATTGTTAATGCATAGGCCAGAATAAAAAGCAGTCAGGCCGTTAGTACTGACAAACTGCTAAACACTCCATTCCCATGGAGACTGAGGCTCATTTTCCAAGCTGAAGCAGACTTCCTCCATCCCTTTATCCCACTCCTCCTCCCTTTTACCCCAGCAGACAGACTTGTCCTGACCATTGGGTTCAGGTTCCACCTAGCTCCAACTGGGTTATTTCTTCACTTGATGTTTTAGTTTCTTACTGACCCTGTGCTTCATCATTCTCTTGTGTTGCTCTTCTCATGGATTAAGATGATGAAAAGCCGTGGGGACATCCCTGCTCTCTTGTCTCAGATTATGTTGCTGCTGGCTGTTTCTCTCCATTAGATCTTTGGAGCTGTTCTATTATATAAATATATACATATGTGTGTATGTGAGTATAAATATATCTTGGAACAGACTGTTGAAAACGTGTCTCCTACATCTGAAGTATTTGTCTGTTGGAATATTTGTTATAATGAAGAGTTGTGTATACACAAGAGATTAGCTGGGCTAATAGTTTGATGGTTATGGCTTTCAAACTGTTTAGCCAAGGGACCTCAGCTGAGTCTTTCATGCTCCAGAACATACTCCATACGTAAACTGTGGGCAATTCTGAAATAGCAAAGCTACAGCTGAAGGAGCTGAAGAGATATGTTTGATTCTTCATCAGCCATTTGAGAACTTTAAAACTTTTCCAGGGAAATTGTTAGCCATGATGTTTATAGATCACCACAAACACTTCTGATAGTAGTAGCATCTCACTTTCCGGTTCAAAACAAACAGCATTTTGGTGGAAAGTTTCCAGAATAGTGCTCCTCAGCATCACAATGATAGGCTGGTCAAAAGATTTCATAAATCCAAAAGTGAAGGTAAGATAGAACTGAAATGAGACTTTTTGCATGTCTCTATCTTGAGGCACTAGAACAGGTTGCCCGGAGAAGTTGTAGATGCCCCATCTACAACCCCCCATCTACAAGTCTTCAAGGCCAGGTTGGATGAGGCTTTGGGCAATCTGATGTAGTGGAGGGTGTCCCTGCCCATGGCAGGGGGGTTGGAACTAGATGATCTTTGAGGTCCCTTCCAAGCCTAACCATTCTATGATTCTATCTAGCAGGCAAAATAAAAAGTATTACTGAGAAGCTGGTGATTGATAAATCTCATTGGTTTAACTTTGTTGGTTATGATTTATTGGGCTCTGTATTTCTCTGCTCCTTTATATCAATTATCTGTCCCTTGCTGTTTCTCACATATTCTAGATCATTCAGGTCTGTTGTTAGATCTCTTTGTTGACCTACTGTAAATGTTGACATCTAAATTTTAAAGAATGTTATATAACCAAAGACTTCAACAACACTACTGCTTGTATGCAGCTTTCACATGGGTTTTTACAGCTTGTGCATGATCGTGCAATATTACAACGTAACAGTTTGCAAAGCCTGAGATCTGCTAAAGACACAGAATTCACCAAAGGTTTTGAGCGAGTTATGAGCTGGAAAGGATCTCGATTGTAAACTTCCCCCACCCACCTCGTCTTCTGTAATTTTTCTCATGAAACAAAATGTTCAGTGGCATTTTGGACTCTCTTGGTTTGCCACATACCAGAATTAGCCTGCGAAGCTGGCATATAGCTGAAGGAAAATTTAGAATTTCTTGAAATGGCAGAGTGGTTTGAATGGTGGATGGCCTGTTCAAAGGAGCTAATCCAATGTAGGACATAGTATATCCTTCCACTTCTTCAAAGGATTGATTCAACCGTCTTAGGTGCACGTGTGGAGAGTGCCAAATTGCTTTTCTTTACATAAATGCAAACGTTTAGAGAATAAGTTGCTTTTTTTTTGCCCATGTGTCCTCCAGAGAAAAAGTGCTATCTCCATCCACTTTAAGCATTGGCTTAGGTCCCACCAGCCCACCACACTCTGAGGTGGAGCTTGGTGAAAGTGTTGCCTTTCTCACAGGTCTCTATCTCCCGTTTTTTCCTTAACAGCCATTTGCTGCCCTTAACTGGACACCTCCAAACACCCTCAAAGTCCTGCAGCATCTGCTCCATGGGCCAGATGCCATAAATGCTAATTTGTGCTGGAGAAAGCCCCAAATCCAATTATTACTGCTTAAGGACAGGTTTTTTATTTATTTATTTTTCCATCCTCTAATGCTTTTTGTTTCTTATGCTGTGCTTTTTGGCCACGTAAGACTAAACTGCTCTGAGTAACCTAGATGTGCAAAACACATCAGGCTTCACCCTATAGCACTTTGTTACATGTCGTCAATCAACTAGACTAGTGACCATGATATAGAACATCTGGGGGTTTCCGTTGAATTGTTTCTTTAAAAATAGTATCTAGATTCCTGTTGTTTAGTTTTGTTCTGGTTTTAGATGAGTAATGGATAGACTTTTGTCTGTTTATTTAGTGTAACTTAAAGTTTGCATTTTCATGTTGAAGGGAAACACTTGTGCAACTCTGTCTTCTGCAGGATAATGATCTTTCAAAAGACCTTGTTGAAAGGCAGAGGATAAAAGGGGGAAAGAGAAGGATTCTGCTAAAAGGCTGCCTCTGTGTTTCAGCAAACGGTTTCCAGATCCTCTGTTTCAAAGAACGTCAGCTGCCTTGTCTCTTTTATCAGCTACAAATCTTTTTCTCAGTCCTTTGACATACAAATGTTGTTTTGTGGTGTTCTGGAGGAAAATAATTTTGTTCTCTCAGAATATTTAATTTTTTCTCCAAAATTTCTATTCCTTTCAATATATTGTCAGCTGTCTTAGGAAAGTCTTGTGCTTTACTTAGCCTCTTCATCAGCCTTGAATGTGTACGTGATGGTGATACTATCAAAGCGTGATTTTTTGTGATTTTTTTTTTTGGTGCAAAGCACTGCACAATTCCCCATCCCATGTCTGGTGTGTGAGGACTTTCTTGTAATTAAAAGATTTTATTTTTTTTCAGAAATCACTTTTCATAAGAGTCTGCCAGCCGAAAACTGAAACATCACACACTGAAAGCTCTTGGGCCTAATACTTGCTGATTCCCATGAAGGTTCCCTGATTTACACCCTGAGAGGCGAGAGGAATCAGAATGCCAGTGTGTAATGTCTTTCATGTTAGGGGAGACACCAGGATCTAGTTCCATCAATTCGAATTCTGCCAGGCAACTGTCTCGGAAGGAACTTTAAAAACAAAAAAAAACTGTTTCTTGGATTCAGAGTCACCTTAAATTAGGTGAAATAGTCAAGGACATAAATTTTAAGTTTCTGTTTCCGAAGGAAGCTCGTTTAGTTGATAAGTATCAGAGGCTTCTAGTTACTCTGGATATAAGTTTTTCACTCTTTCAATCAGTTAGTACATTACCACTTCTATTAGTACAAAAAATCTGCCACATGTTTTTACTGTAAGTACGTTAGTCTGAACACTGACCTTCACAGTGTTGTCACTGGCTATGCTCAAAGCGGACTTTGTGGGAAGCGTTTTCATCGGTGGTGTCAAAAACCTTCAATAATTAAAGTTACTATCACATATGTACATTTTTTTTCTTTTCTTGTAATAAAAGAAGTCTCCTCTAGAGCAAACAAAGAGAGAAAAAATTAATTGATCTGACACTTGAGCTGAGAAGACATACTTTAAGGAATACCACTTAAAGGAAAAGGAAGTTTGGAGTCTCAAATAATTAAAATGAGAATTTGGCCAAGCAAATGAAGGCATTTTCTTTCGATATACGACTTCACATAGACTTGCAAAGTCTTTTCATACGTCTTACAGTGCTGAACCTTATTTCTGAACTTTAGAAAATCACCAAGATTAAGCTCAGAGTATCTTTTTCTATGAGACAGGCAATAAAAATACAATTAAAAATACGATTTTATTCAGGATGTGTGTGGTATAAAGAATTTTATTTCCACTTCAGCCTGCTCATGCTGGTCCTATTTTCTGTAAATCTTTGATAGACTTGGATGACATAGAGGGATCTCCTCGTTTACATCTTCAAAGTTAGATTGCCAATTACCAATACCTAAAATTCTTAATACAGCTCTTCTACAAAAGCAAACACTATATTGCCTGAAGAAGTTATATGAATATGGGAGAATATATTCCAATAAATTAATAACACTTAAGAAAATGCAGGTTAAGGAGGGGAAAAAGGGCACGGACACGCACACAAAAACAAAAGAACCCTCTGCTTTGGCAATGGATTGATACTTAATGAAAGGATGAAACCCTTGCTATTAAAGCTTTTGAATATTCTTTCTTGAACCTAACTGATAGCAATTCTCTTTCTGAAAATGAAGACCCTAAGATACACAGTTTGAGATAATATGTGCTATTTGTGTACCAGTTATGTTGTTCTATCAATCATTCTTATGTACAAGATATTTGTTTTCTTATTTCATCAATTTGAAATTCATCATGTCCAGCTGTCAGCAGAGGATATTTCAAGGCCCACCAAACTTTTTATAAAGGCAGAATAAGTCAACGATATTTTACTACTTTTTGTTTTCTAGCTAAGCTTGCAATTTTTTGAGTACTATAAACTCCCTTTAAACAAATGAGACTTCTTGTCAATAAGAAACTAAAAGATAGTCTTTAACAGAATATCTATCATAGCCTGTCTTTATCTTTGCCCACAAGTTCCTTTGCAAGCAATGAAGAAGCCATTGCAATGTACTCTAACAATAGTGACTGTCTTCTTTGATTATATAAATAAATAAAACAAGACAGGCATATGAAACAAAATCACTCCATCAGTTTGTGGTGTTCCCATAAAAGGGATGGAGGAGAAGACAAACATTTACAGGAAGGGAAGTTTCCCTCCCTGTAATGGCCACAATAAATATGTGTGGTGGAGAAAAATAAATGTGAGGAGAAGACATGCACACCTGATGTTGAAGAAAAGCCTGTTCATGCTTAATACATTGGAGAAATTGCTCAAGAGCTGCTCATCCATGCTAAAAAATATTACCCCTGTAATCCTGCCAAGGACAGTGAGACCTATTGTAGTTGACTGAATAAGTACTGGTCGTTTGAGTTAAAGTGTCATAGGGGCAGCTGTAATTTATACACCCAATTTTTCTAACATATCCAAAACATTTTTTTTTTAAGAAACAGGCCAGATTCTTGGACAACATAAATTGGTACAGCTAATTAAAGCCAATGGCTCCATTCGAGGTTTTCTGAGCCATCTCTCTTGTCTACCATGCATCACTTTGCCTATTTGCACAAGTTGTTAACTTTTAATTTTGCCTGAGATCTTGTGTGTTTCTATCTGCCAATTTTAACAATCATGGCAGAGATTTGTTTAATTTTGAATAAGTCTGGATTTTAAAAGTACGAGTCTAAACTTATATGAAAAGCTGAAATGTGTAAGAGGGTCACCAAGGGCAGGATAAGAGCCCTTAGTCTGTGTAGGATTTATTGTGATTAGATAAGCTTTATGCCAATCACCATCATTATCAGGAATTGTATTGCGGGTCAGGAACCAACTTAGAAAGGAGATTGACCATATGGATGTGAACCTTATGGATTTGTATTTTAATAAACAGGGCAAGCTGACATAAAAAGAAACTTTTTTTAAAAAAGTGCAAATATACCTCATGCTAGCTCACAGAGCTCAGAAAAAAAAGAAGAGTTGTAAAAAATGCATATTGGGGTGCGGGGGAGGAGGAAGGGAGATTCTGGCTGAAAAGGCATGAAGCCAAGGGCCAGCATATCAAGCTCATATCAGTACATTTGCAACAGTTGTGCAGGAGACGTGCCCAGTAACGGTGGGTCTCAGCTGTAAAACCTGCCTGTCTAGGACTGTGGATGGTGTGTGGGCAACTTTGCTTTTGCCTGCTCTCTGCAGGGAAACTGTGTCTGACCATCTGATCCTGGCTAGTCCTGGTCCTGAAAGCCGTCAGATTAAGAAAGCAGCACCAGAGTCTTTCTGCTACTCACCTATGCACTCTGATACCAGCACCTAACCCTATATTATGAATCGTTTGCATTATAACAGCCATGGCATCCTGGGAATCCTTGTTCCCAGCTGCTTTCCCCCTTGCTAAAAAGTACTTCTGCCTCACTTAAGTCTATGCAACTGTTTTTTGTGGTCACACTGCAAACCAGGTCAAGAAAAAGATACACTCTTAAAACCAAAATCTTTTAACTTGATTGTTCATTGTTTCCACAAAGTAGAGGGTTGAATCAGTTCAGACAAGAAGGCAGCAACCTGTATGGGGAGGGAGTAAGTGATGCAAGAGGACCGAAATATCTCTTTATCACCAGAGAAAGTATAGCCTGGATCCAGAATTAAGATTCTGTGGCCTGGACTTGTTTGCAGAGGTTTGTATACGTCTCGGTGTCTGCAGTTGAGCAGATGTAGAAGGTGGTCTGGAAACTCAGAGAAAGGAGGTGCGTTGAGGCATGTTGAACAATTAGAGAGGAATTAGAATGGAGGGGGGGGGAATCAATTAAGTGATAGTTTCCCAGTAGAAAGGACCTCATTCATTTTTTACTCATTCACCTTTTAGATGAACTCCTACACAACAAGTCATGTGACTTGCACGTAAACATTATTAATTTTTTACCTGATGTTCCAGCTAGTAGAGTAAAGCTGAGTACCAGCCTTTGCTCCTGCAAGTGAGCCAGCACCTAACAAGTACCTGCCACCTGCAGCTACCCCAGACCAGGGAGAGTAAGCACAGGTCTGTCACAGATGTGAGAGAAGCAAGGATCTAATAAAGTCAAGAGCAGTAATTTCTTTCTCCTTCAGTTTCTGAAGGTTAAAAGTGGGAACATTCAGCACTTTTCCTTGTGCCCTTTAATTGCCCCCTCTCTTACCTTGTTTAGGTCCCTTCCCTTTTCTTTAAGACAGGTCTCCAAAGACTCCAGCAGAAAGAAAAGGGTGGTTCTGCTCTCATAATCGCCAATTCCTTTGCTGTAACAGAAAAGCATTAACACACAAAAGATCAATTCCATATAGAAACTAGGGAGACGCAGTTTACTCCCCATACTTTTCCAATCAAATAAATGTGAGTGCATCCACTTATCTAGTCAGCCAAACACAGAAAGTTTCCAGAACCTATATAACTGTTAGTAATGACAAAAAGGTTTCACATTATCTACCTCATCCACATTTCCTCAGAGATCAATATAGCTGAGCACGTCTTCTGCATACTTCCGTAAGGAGACAAATATAAAACTTAGTTGCATCAAGTGCATTTAGAAACCAGTTTTTTAAATACAAAAGAAGGGGAAAAAAATCTAAAAGAATATCAATACAATGTTAGAATTACATTATTTGAAACAAGGATGAATGGGATAGCACAAAGTCAAAAGGATTTACTCAGCAACTTTCCAGAGGTGATAAATGATCTTTGTTAAAACACGGTCGGCACAACGCATTTTACTAACATGTAAAGTGTTTCAATTCAGTAATTTGAAAATGTCACAATGCTGAAATTCCTCAAATGGCTTTGCAGTGAGGGGAGGGAATATTAACATCTTATACAGGTTTCACTTTGCTGACTTCAGGCAAGTTCTAGCCTCTTGAAGAGCCATAGTTATTTGGCAGATTTGGGCTTTCAGTGGTTTGCAGTAAGCACAGTAGGTTTTCTACCAATATCCTGCAAAGTAGTTTGGTGGAGATTTAGGAGTGGAACTTCTGCAACCTCTGTTTAAAAGCCCTTTTTGACCTCAGGCAAAATACTTTGTGGGGGAGGAACAGACCTCAGAACTTCAAATAGATTTGAAGGCCTCAGATGCCATTCACCTCTCTGGAAATGTATCCCTTGTTTCCTGAGTCTCAGTTCTCTCTTCTGCATGCAGGGATAGTAGTCCATCCTTGCCATACAAGGGTATTGTGATCTAGTTAATACCCGTGATTTATAACAGTGGCACTACAGATATTGCTTTTAGTTTCTGTGCAGTCCTGTACTTTCATACCTATGAAATAGTGCTAGTTTTTCTCTTTTCCTGCCCCATATTTAATATGATTCTTGGGCTTGCGTTCATTGTCTGATTTCAAGGCCATTGTAATAACCTTGATTTGCATTATGGAGCATCTTCATAGTTTTGCAGTCTTCAGCTCCTACTGGTGAGCTTAAAAGGTGTGCTACACAGGAAGTATCTCCAGGTAATTTCTGTCTTTACAAGCTAGGTTCATCAACTGCATCCTCCGTTACACATAGTTCAATTCTGTTTTAGCCAAGTAGAATTTAATGTATACTAAAGTATGTAGGACAGCAAGAAAGCCTGGCCCATAGAGGGGCACCAAAACTATGCCATAATGTGTTTTGGTTTTCTCATGAGTAAGCATGTGAAGTTGCTCCATTGAAAAACCCTTGATCATCCTTCATAGCTTACCAAAATACCATGAAAATTTCAAAGAATCTGCATTGTTCTATGCAAAGCGAGAAACTGACCCCCCACCATCACTTTTCTATAGAAGTCCTGGCTGGCTTGCATTTATCTGAGAGAGGTCATTCTCATAGTAGTGCTCAGGCTGGCAATATGTTGACCCTAGGACCTCCATGACCAAAACTACATTCAAACCCAGGGCAGCACGCAAGTCAGTCTGCAGGATCCTTCCTCTGTACTCCACAGGGTACAGGCAAGCCTTCACATTTGGTTCACATGTGGTTCTACTTTTGTTCACAGACCCAGGTAAATACTTGTGACTCCAGTTTTGAAGTTGTGTTGCAGAGAGGGATGTCTAAATGTACCTTATGGTTGGATTAGAAATAGCAATTTTTAACTTTTAGCTATATTTTAAAACCATTACTAATATTGACTTCTGTGGACTTAGTCATAGTATAAGGTATTACCCAGCATAGTAGAACCTGGGCCAGAGTTGCTAAGGTCGTAAGTTCGTACTGTCTACTCCGGATGTTGCACTTCTGTTCCTTCAAAGTCACAAGTTGCTGTGCATGTATGGAGGAGCAGTGAGAACGTTCACTGTCTCTTTTTTCATCCAGTGGTCTAAGTAGGCCACCAGCAACATATTGCTCTTCTGGACTATAGATGAGAGTGACAGGGTCATAAGGTTAAAAGGGAGATATCAAACAACTGAATGCCAACGCTGTCATCACACCAGCTACAAGACATCTGCACCGTGTGGTGTGAGACAGCCCCACTCTGCCCTTCAGTCTTGCCATACCTGTCTCTGCCGTCCACTGTGGTGATGCTAGCTAGCAGCATCCTGCAGCTGAAAAAGGATAAAGCCTGGAGTGAATGTCCTTTCAGGCTCCTCTCCAGTGGGTAATATTTCCCTCTCTGAACAAGCAGAGCTGCTGTACATGTGAACTGAAGGAGTGCCTCTGGGTGCCTGAAAGAAAGTGGATGAAAAAGCATTATGGTGGGACAAAAGGACTCAGTAACTTATCAGGTGGAGGAGAAAGAAGCTTAGTGCCCCAAACACTATCTTGAGCTGCAGGTTCTACTTCTAGATGAACTGGTCTATATATATGCCCCGAGAAAGACCAGATTACCTGGAAAACAGGAATTAACATGGGAAAGTATTTTTAAGACACAGACCCCTGAAATTCACCTTAGACCATTGTCCTGCAATGCTTAGTGCTATTGTGAAATTGTTCTGCTATCAGCCTCATAAGAGGCTCAAAATGCATCACATATCACAACAAGAGAGTCTTCTCAGCTCTAATAATTCCCTTCTTAAGAACCTCCTGAAGTAGTTACAAGTCCATGCTATGCTCTAATGAGAGAAGCCATTCAGGAATTAAATGTAATTTTAAGTAAGGAACAAGATCAGGAGCCATTCCTTGAAGCCATCTTCTAACCAATGTGTTTGATGGGGTTGGGGATTTCTTGTTATTCTGTATTTTCTCTGTTTATAGACACTAAATTGCAAAATATTGGCATTCTCAAGTAGTATGAAAAAAAGTGACACAGAATCAAAACAGTAAAACAACTTAAGCACTCAACCTTTAAATCCCTACAGCCTCAAGTCATCCCTATCCGCCTGACAACCCACACAACATCGCAGAGCATACATGGAGTATGTTCTACTTATATGGTTATCAGTCTAGTTTCTTGAAAAGGGAAGGAAGATGCTTTTTCAGTAGAATACCAAAGTAGGAACAAACAGCACCAAAACCAGGCAGCAGTGAGCTCTCAGTATGTGTTTCATTTAAAATTTCGTTCATTATGACAAATTCACATTAGCAAGAAATAAGGCTTGAAGTTTCTCCGTGGTGTTCAAGAGAAAGTTCATGAGCTCTTGTTGTCCATCAACTGCCTTGACCTCTCTGTTTGTGATACATAAATGGAAAGGAAATCATAGTAGACTTGTTTCACATCTTGAACTTGCAACTACCAAGGGCAGGTATAAAGTGAAAGTGGGAGTGCTTTATAGCCTCTGAAATAAATAAATTACTTGAAATAACACGTGCAGGAATATGGATGTTTCAGAACGCAATATGTCATTCTTCAAGCTACAAAATCTGTGGCCTCTTTATATTTATGGATGCCCTACCATTCATGATAATGGAGTGATGAGTTAGAAGAGCAAAAGATTGTCCATTAACACAAGAAAGTAATTTTTTAGCTATACTGCCTTTGTCTTCATGTCACGGTATGAAAATAACCAATAACATGGTTTTTATTTATGAAAGTAAATGCATGGGCTTTTAAATATATTTCATAAAGAAAAAAATAGATTTATTTCCTGTATCTTAGGAAGTGAGTTTCAGTAAAGCCAAAATGAGGGTTTTGACCCATTTCTGCCCCTCTCTGTGTTTTATTTTGATTTTTACACATTAAATGTGACTTACTCTCAGGGATAATCCTGTTCTAGACTGTAAACAATGGCACAGAAACTGACTCCTTATCTTATTTGTACAACATCCAGCACTACTGTAATAAAAATATTTAGTAACGGTAGCATGCGATCTCAGGAACAGGCATGCAGTAGAGAACTTTTCAATAAAGAGAAAAATATTAAATGTGAAACTTTTTAATCAACTTTGACTCATCAAAGCAAAAACCCTTCATGAAAAGTGAATATTGATTACATTCTCATTTACAGAAAATGTTTGAAACGTTTTAGAACTGATAGCTATCGTGGTTTTGCCCTGGCTTTTCATTTCACAGTGTGTGAATTCATAGTTAAAGAGAACTGAAAAAGAAAGAAAAAGTTTAAAAATAATTTAGAATTACCTAAATGAAACTGCATCACCTGGCTAACGTTTTTTGGGGGGTTGAGAGTGTCAGTTTAAAAAAATCATTCTTAATTCTTAACTTTTTCCTCACAGGTATGGAGGGAGATAGTGTTAAAAATTTCATAATAAACAGGCAAATTGTTTCTTCCTAAGCTATATATACACAGCGTGAAGAACTGTAGCAAAATGAGGCCTCAGCTGAAGCGAGCACACAATATATTGATTTTTACGAAGGAATCTTTTGATTCTTCCCTTTCTTTTTGGGAAATGCACTGTTAAGCTTAGCTAAAAGGCAGAGAGGCAAACCAAGTCCTGGGTTGTCTTTAATGCAGCTTTCTGAAGATGGCTTTATGAAACCAGAAAGCAAAAAGCCATTTTAAAGTGATTTGCAAGAAGGGTATATACCTCTACAGAGAAACCTTCGTTTGGGTCATTTGGATTTCTCTCTTTTCCCTGGAAGCAGCTAGTCAAAACTGTCTGTATGCAACAGAAAGATAAAAATTTCAATTAGGTTGAGTGCTGTCATAAGCAGACTACATGAGAAGGCTTGAGATAATATGCATTACATATTGATGTCTATCAGCCCTGAGAACATAGCCATGTTTTATTCCATGCCCCTTTTGTAGGTTTGGCAGCAGTGGCACCCAATAAAGGCCTAATCATATTAATTTATGCCCCTATCAATTATGCATTCAGATTCCCCCGATAGCTTGTCAGTTTTTATTCACTATTTTCTGAAAAATACGCCTATTACAGTTACTGAGCAAATAGGAGGACTGTCAGAAACTGAGATTTAAAGAATATTACTTAAAAGGGGTGGGTTTCTTTAATTTATAAATCTTGTATTATATGTCATACATTTGTTAGTTTTAAAAGAGGTGACAGTGCAGGGACAGATGTCACATTAAGGACTTTCTGAAGACAAGGAGAGAAGTTTCCTTAAGAAAGCTCTGTGATTTATTCAACTTTTCTTGAAAGCAAAGTGTTCTGTGGTCTGTAGATGTAGTAAAAATGCATCAGCTTTGTTAGCTTAATAGGAATTTGATTTCGTGTCTCTCAAATGATGTGTATCAATGAAGAACTTTTAAGAAAAGTATATTCAGATTGTAAACTGATTTCTTTTCTGGTTTGGGAAACAGTTTTATAGCCAACAATGTGTTAGTGTCTCAAACTATGTTCTAGATTCAGTGCCAATCTTTAGGGAAGTCATAAACAGTAAATAAGACAGATAAATAGATGTAGTGTGTGAAGTACACAAATTGCCCCATTCAGTCACATCTACCAAGGATCTGTGGAGTAGTCTGTGCTAGCAACTTAAAAATGACCTTGACGTCTCTGTAGGATGTGAGACAAGTCCAGGCTACCTTATTCATACATATTATATGGTTTGAATGTGTCTGTGGGAGTGCTTTGTTTAAGAGTAGAAGTGATCTTTGGAGGTAAATCTCCCAGATTTCTCCACCTACCACTCTTTGGTTCGCATTGCTGGGAGGTCTTGGAGATGACAGTCAGAACTCCTTTCTGTGGGACTAACCTGAGAGATACAAGCTGCAGGACAAGGCAGCATTTTCCAATCAGGAATGGGCATTCAGAGCAGGACGATGGTAGAGCTGGTTTGGAGACAGGGCAGACTATTAGTCCTTTCCTGTCAAACCAGTAAAAAGGACTGAAGTTTATCCCCAAAAGTTGGAGGTCCTGTCCAGATGACAATCCACTCAAAGCTAGGCACTAATTGACCCAATCCTCATTTCTTGATACGTGGAACCTGACTGCTGTTGTTTCATCTGCTCTCTGCCACTCACCACTGCTCAAGAGAAGTCCCTTTTTTTCCACTCTCTGGCTGCATCCATTTCAAGAACATCCATTTCAGCTTCTCGCTCCTACTTCCAGAGCAGTTAATCTGATTTTACACCCTATTATACCACTCTGTATGCTGTCAGACTTCCCCTCAGTGCGTTTTTTCACTAAGGCGCTAAGTGTGGAAAAATACTTTAGAGAAGACAAAAAAAAAAAAAAGCTAGAAGAAAACCTTAGAAGTGCTAATGCTGCGGTATTATGTTATCTGATGTTCTCTGTGTTGGATTTGCCTCTCTCTGGATTAGCCCAGAAATGCATATCTTCTGGTATAAGTAGGGTTTAAGGATTTAAGGTCATTGGTGGCAGGTCTACAGCCTCCAGGCAGAGATCTGGGGCCTCTCACTTCTGTCCTTGCTGCACATGAGTTCAATGTAGACAAGGTGAGATGGGCTCTCTACCCAGTGACTTTACTGGGGCCCTTCTCCTTCACTAGGGTTTCCAACCCATCCCTTGCCATGCCAGGACTTTGTCTTCCTCGCAGGAAAGTTCAGCAAGATAAGCATCATCCTTTTTGCATGATCCAGTCCTGGGGAGCCCTCGGAGCTGTTTCAGAGAAGGCCGTCTCCTCTTCCTGACAGGAGAGGAAGGTCTGAATGAAGAGAATCTCTTTTCACACTCATGTTTGCACATTATATAGGAAATAGAAAACAAATCCTCAGGTCTCACCTAGGCAAAGTCCTTCCTAGCTTCAATACAGGTGGATAACTGAAGCTTACAGTTTTTTTCTTCACCCATTCCTGAGCACGTGTTGCTTTTCAGCTCTGCCCAACCACTTAAATCATTAATGAAGACTGAACTCTTCCCTATTAAACAAACTTGCTGTTCCTCCCCTACAAATTCACACAGCCTTGCAAAGTACTTTGGCTTTACAATGGGTTGTACCTTTTCTTTCCTCTGGCTCTTTGAAGATTTTGCTCTTTGTTCAGAGAAGTTCCCCAGTTCCAGGAACATGTTCCACATTACCTAGATCATCCTGGTGTTTATTTTAGCCTGTTGGTGTTAATAAGGCTTAGCTATGTTACAACATTTAAAACCTTTGTAGTATCTTAAACATATTGTATCTTAAAATACCCCCTTCAGGTATGTTAGTATTATCCAAATCATATAAATGGAGAAGTAAAAACAGGCATTTAGGGATTTGCCTAAGGCCATGCAATAAGTCAATGTCAGAGCCAAGAATCAAACCCACCTATTTGTGGTGAGTCAGCCCACGCTGGCATGGTTTGGTATGTTCCTACTATGGAAATGAGCCTGTTATTGTGCGTAGTAGTCATTTCAAGCATTTCAGAAACTGGCTTTAGCAGTTGCCACCCCTTTAATAACAACTTTCCCAGAAATGCTTTTGCTTACCTAACTCCATATACTTCCTACACATCTACATAGGGAGTAGCATATGGAATCTATGGCTTGCATAGTTGCTGTTTTTTCTTGTCTTCTGCGGTTTTTCTCTCAAAAAGGCCAGAAATGAAGCAGAAATAGAGGAAACTGTTCCTAAAGTGCTGGGGAGTTTTCCCATGCTTGTCCTTGAAATTAAAAGGTCTTTTCCAACCTAGAAATCTATGAATCTATGAATCTATGAATCTATGAATCTAAAAAGTATCCGGACAACACTTTACTTTGTGGGGTTGAATAGTAGTTCACGCTCCATAATTTTCCTTTCCCTACTTTTTAAGGATTAAGTAAGACTCTCAGGGAAGGAGGTGTGCATGTGAAAGGGAGAGAAACACACAGACAACAAATATATTTGAGAACATTTATGCAGGGAGTAGGTAATCCAAAAAGTGATGAAATAGTAAAGTGACAAGACCTGGCCTGAACATCTACAACTTTGATGATGTTTGGCAGGGAAAATTAGACCAATTAAAGGGTGCCTGTGGGAAGCTTTACCTTACATGACCAGAACTTCCTCACAACATCTTGGTGCACTTGGCGCTTTTACAGGGATAATACTCGTGTGAATATGAATGGTTTTGCCAGTATGTTAGTCATCTGTAGGATTTTAGTCTGCACTTGGTTTGGATGCATTTCTGTACCACCTTTTGTTTCCTGAGGAGATCTTGTGGTAATGTGCAGTTCAGCCCAGCCCTCTGCCATTGCCTTGGTTCCCTTTTCACAATATTTCAAGGTATTAGTGGAGTGAAGGATCCTCTCTTCTACACTTGCTTTCATCAAACTTCGTTTAAAACTGAAGTGCCTGAGGGCTATTGGTTGGTGTTTGATAACACTCTACACTAGTAACTTCTTTTCATCGTTATACTAGATTTTTATACCTTAGTATACATGGTTCTTCAGTGTTTCCCTTGACCAGCAGCCTGAGGATTATAGAATAGCACTCACAAAAAGGAATAGAATTGGTACGTCTTTTAAACTCCAGAGGCAAAGGCACAGAAAAACGCTACCAGATTGTACTGAGATATTTTTCCCCTCTTCCCAGAAAACAGTATAAATCCAACCAGTACCATAAAAGGACCTAGAAAAAGTAGAAATGTAGTCAGATAATAAATGAAAATGTTTGAAAAATGAAGCTGGTAATACTGTACTTGGGAGACAAAGACAAAACACAGTTCTTCGAAGGGGAAAAAGAAACGCAGAGACCTCTTCAGACAGCCTCTCTTTACTGTGAGCAGTAATCTGTAAGGGGGAATGGAGTTTATTTGAGAGGCACCTGAAGAACTGTGTGGTAAGAAAGCAAAGCAATAGCGCCTCTGCGTATGATTTTAGAGAGAGAAGTCAAGAGAAGTCAAGCCAGATTTAATCTTTTTTTTTTTTTTTTAGTATGTCTCATTACCTAAACAGTTCAGTCAGGAGGCATTGGTAAAATCAGAGATCATAGAATCATAGAATGGTTAGGGTTGGAAGGGACCTGATATGTGATACTGCAGTGATTGATCATTTTGACCTATTTTAAGCTCACACCTTAAAAGCGTTTGGAGGGCTTTAGAGACTACAAACGTCAGCTTGGAAACACACTTCATCTTTGTTTCTGTGCATGCTGGCAATCCACTGTTTTTCCACATGACTTTTGGTTTTAGGTGATCATATGAGTGCCTGACAGGCAGAGTCATAAAAATATTTTTGATTTAATACTTTTATATTGCAAAACAGTGTTTTGTAAAAACGGAGGTGCCAACAAAAAGATCTATTTCTAATCCACTTTCCATCCCTTTGAAAAACAAAGGCAATAATTAAAAAAAAAAAAAAAAAAGAGGGAGAGAATGGAAGTTCCTCTGCACAGGCTTTCTCTGACAGGAAAGAATACACACAGGTACTGTCATGGTCTCTTATTGTCTTAATTGTTCATTTTATACAGTTGTTTTGAGGACACCATTCCAAACCTGAATTACTTTGAGGGGAATACTCACAATAACAATTCAGAGAGAAAAATGAAAAGAACTTATGAGAAGGATGCAGAAATTTAGCTGTTAGGAGAATCTGAAAAGTCTAAATATTTTCCAAAATATAAGTAATTAAAGAATACTTGGTAAGAACCTATAAATTATCTGAAAATTTGACATCCCAAGGGTTTAAAAAATAACACTGCTTGATGTCAAGGTGACAAAATTACGTTAAATTAGGGGAGATCCTAGAAGTCAAAATTTCCTGAAACAACACGAAGTGCACTTGAACAGTGAGATTGTTTAAAATATGAAATAATTTCTAAAAGAGTTGGAGAAACTACATGGATTGCTGCACTTCTAAGAAAGGAAGTAGACTACCAGAATGAAGTATATTAAAGATGGTGAATGTACTATTCCTCATCTTTATACATTGACCTTGTTTCTGTGTTCAGAAACCATATATAGAGTTGTTGAGTTGGTCAATAAACTAATCCAGCCATCAATAAAGCACACCTTCTTGTTTATTAATATGTGATTAAAAATGTATATGATAAAAAGATATTGACTGAGCAGAGTTTGGGTGACAAGAACAATTATAGCTTCAAGCCTAATCAGTACAAGAGCTGTTTAACCCAGTGAAAGTCAATAGTCTATTTCTGAACAATTACACATTTTGTTTTAAATAAAGTATTTGGATTTTGCCAGTGCTCTCATTTTTTCTTCCTGATTTAGACGTGTACACAGAAGCAGAAAGAAACAGTCACAGAATAAATCACCAATATAATTCCACTTCATGGTCCTTGTATGACAAAGTTGTAAATATGCAGCAAATAGGATTTGTTTTAACTGTAACTTGCTAGCCACAAATAAATTAAACTCAGAATAAATATGTCTCTCTTTTCAGTTGTATTACTAGTTGCACAGGTCTTAATCGTATTTCTACTAAGTCCTAATTTACTTATTCTTATATATTTTTGTGGTTATTTTAAGCTGACGTCATAATTTTACTGCATTCGAAGTACTCCATCTTGATTTCATCAAAGCAGTTTCTTAAACTCAATAAGAAATTATAACTGAGAGCCATTTAATTCCTCCATGAGTGATCCTTGGGTTTTACAAACTTTTCTCACAGCTCGATTCCCCTTCACTCCAAAGCAACAATATTCCACAGAACTCGAAGCCTGATGAAAAGTATGAAAAGTCAATAGCAATGCAGAAAAGTTTGAACTGGGTGTATCTTTAAACACCGAACTATTCTGGTATAGTGAGCGTTCAGTAGAAACTGGGAGCCAGTGAATGATCAGACATTCCTGAGCAAGAACACAGGGTCAGGGGCTTGTCCCCACAATGTTAAAAATTAACCGTGGGCCCGAAGCAAGTAGCATCAAATGTCTAGGCTATCCACAGGCAGAACTTTTAGCATTTTTAGCTTGTTGTGTCAACAAGCAAGATTCAGTTAAATCAATGGTACTTCCCAAAGTGTTTGCAAGTTGTAAATCGTTAAGTGCCAGATCAGAAAGCTCCCTATCTATTCCATAAGTATCACGTTCATCAAACAGTTATAGTGACTAGCATTTCCACAGATCTTTTCCTACCTGCTAATCATGACATTTTCTTAATTGCTTTGCAGAATAAAATAAGAAAGACTTCAGAAATAAAATCTTTTGCATTAAAGATAACTCAATTCTATTATTTATTCTTCTCAAATGCATTTGGTTTTGGTGAATGTAAAATTCACCTTGTTGATTGCTGCTATAGAAAGTTAAGGAAGAACAGATGAACTGAAAGAGAAACCTGCCATTGTGCTCACACAGCCTTGAAAGTTTTGGCTTCTTTGAAATCGATGTTGACGCTATAAACACTCTTTTCTGAGTACCTTCATATTAATATATCACTTGTGACACAACAGTAAGTAAAAGTCAATCGGCTTTTCCCCTGACTGAAGCAAGAGTCGCTCTCTGATGCTTAGAAACCAGAGTAAGTCCTCCAGGAGGCAATTTCCACTTGATTACAGTATAGTTCCAACATTTTTCCTGAATATGTCTGATTCTGGCTAGTGCAGGAGGTGACACACTGGTGTAGGTGGACCATTGGTATGATCCAGCATGGTATCTCCTAGTCAACAAGAAAAGTTTTCTTTTGGGCGGGGGAAAACGTTCTTCCGTCTTGTGAAAGAAAGTTCACAGAGTCTGCTTTGGTTTATTTTGGGTGGTGATGTCTGAAGAATAGAGAACACTTGTCCAGCAATTGAATGGTTCCTGTTTAAAAAATTTCCTCTTTAGCTGGATGGTACAGTCGGTGCCTCAGAAGCACGCACAAGGATGCAGCAGCTGTGAGCAAAGGGGTTGCCCTGAAAGATGAGTCGGGTCATCTAAGATAAGAGTCTTGCCCCTAGTTGCCTTCAGGAGAAGACAACTCTGCAACTACAGAGAGGAGCTCAGGGGAGTCAGCCCTAGCAGCCTGACCACCTGCAGAGCTTACAGGTCATAACATCTCTGCAGGAGGAGCCAAGTACAGTAAGAAAGGTCTGAATCTCTTTTTATCAATGGCACTGATATGTCTGAGCAATCCCCAATAGATTCTAATCTGAAGAAAAGGTAGGGTTTGATATCCATCTGTTTCAAGACAAATGAGAGTTTCTAAATCTAGGGTGAGGAAGGTATAAATATGCAGACAAGAAAAATTATTCCTGAAGAGAGGACCTATTGCACTTTCAGATTAATAGGTGTAGATATCCCAACACAATAGCATGCAGCCAAACAGTAAAAATGAGGCTCTGGGAGGTAAATTTATTGGGCTAAAAATCTATTTTTCTGAGTTTAAACTTACCCATCTGCTTATCTTCAAACTGACTCTGAATAGGACATTGCTGATAATGCTCTTCGTTCCAGTCCATTACTTAATTCAGTGACGTTTAAAAATACTAGTACATTTAAGAATGTTGGTACATTTATGACTCAAAATATGTATAGTGTAGATTTGTATTCTTCCACTAAATAAAACAGGAGTTGAATTCATTTTAGATTTCTTTTTTTTTTTTTTTTGTAATGCTCTTCCTCAGCTTTTTAAATTAAAACTCTACAATTCTCAGTATTCAGGAAAAACTCACCTGCATTTTGATGAAGTAAGTACCCAAGATGTGTTAATTTATTAGAATTGAAATAAATGTGTAGTTACTCAAAAAAATACATATTTTTCAGGTATAGGTAACAGTAATAAAATCATTAAAATAGAATAGTGTTGAGGATATGTAGGATGGCTGGAAAGTAATTTCTATTTTTATTCATCTCATCACTCTTACTTATCAGTGTGTTTGATCTTCAGCATCAGCCGCCTCTGTGCAATTCTACACCCTCTGCCTTCTTCATCCTTACTGCTCATTTTGTCCACGCAGAAGATGGAGGCTTACTGAGCTCTCTACGCACTGCTGTCCTGACTTTTATGTGCTACATAGGATGGAACATTAGTATGTCTGTTGTGATGAAAGCATGCAACATCTGCTTTTACAGTAGTTTCTGTTAAATAGTGAGAGTTCAAACATACAGAATTTTCACTGTAGCTATCATCAAAACATTTTATCATGGATATTTAGTCAAAAACTATTGTTTTTTGAAGGGAGAGCTAAACCAATTTGCAAATGTAGTGAGAGTCAGAGATTATGGCTGCCAGATCTCAAGATCTCTTCTCTGCTAAGTGTCACGAGTAAGCCTGTACATGCTGCTCATTCACATAAACGTGGCGTAATCCTGACAAAAAAAAAACTTAGGGGGGAGAAAAAAAAAAACACCACCCCATGAAAGTAGCTTAAACACTATAGCTTTTCTTGACAAATTGAACTTGGCGAGAGGCAGGTGCTCAGCTGCCTTTAGAGAGGTTGACTCTTGCCTGTGCAAAGTTAGACTGGATGCCTGACTTCTGTTTATGCCTTGGCAAACCTTTCCTAGAAGCAAACTACTGAAGGCATGCAGCAGGTCCAGAATACCTTCATCATCTTAAATCTGCTTCCCCAGACAACTCTGCCTTTCGCCTTCTGTGTATTGGTGCCATGAGCGAGTGAGCAGGGTGTTTCTGAATAACAAGCGTGACAAAGATGGACCAGCCACTGCTAGTAGGAAGAGGCATCCTCACACCCAGAAAATTAGAATAAACTTTTATTTTACTCCTCTCTAAATTTATGCTAGGAGTGTTCCAGTCAGTTATATCATCAGTGCATTTATGTATAAAATCTTTGCCTTTGAACACATACCTATGAAATATTGCAATGCTGTGGCAATGAGTGTGAACCTTATACTCAAATGATTTATTGTGACCCTTACTGTTGTTTTTGGAGCCTTCTGAGATACATAGAAATACAGTCAGATTACTGTACATCGAAGTAGGTAAATACTTTTATATAGTGATCTATTCATTCATGATTGAGATATAGTCACCTCAGGGGTGGGATGATATAGGATTATCATCACAAGCAATAGTAAAGCTTTATTGACATGAATACTAGATTTTTTTTTTCCTATTCTATTATTATCAGCCATGGTGAGAGGAATTTAGATCTGTAAAGAGGCTGATAATGTAGAGTATATACATTCACAGCAGTGAATACACAGTTTTCCATCAACGTGACTTCTGTACTACATCTTGAAATTGTTTGGTTTGGTTTTATTAATGTTGCTCAACGGAGATGAGGATGTCACATCTAAAACTTTTGTCTCTGAGACAAAAACATTTGCTGTTATCTGGGTCAAAATCAGTTCCTAAGCAGCCAGATGGCCATCCTTGCATTGCGTGATTGAGGTTATGTTGTTCTGTCTTGTATATTGGTATAAAAATGATGGACTTGGAAGTATACGTTGCTGTGTTACCAAATCCAAGCGCAGTACATAATGCCAACGGGAAAAAGACAGTGGCTCTGCTCTCTAGCAGGTCAGTTTTGTTATGCTGGGTTTTGGAAAAAGCTCTCTCTTTTTATGCACTAGGTACTTTGCATATTTGAGGTCTCTGGACAGCATTAAGCAATTTACTCTATAACTTTTCAATCAAGCCTGTGGTTTGTTAGAGAAGCAGAGTCAGGCTGTGGTGGTAAGAGTGATGCTGAAGTGGTCCTTGCTCAGAGGAAACGGCACTTTATTTGCTATGAGTTACTACTCAAAATAATGGTGGCTGCTGATTGCATCAGAACTCTTAAAGCTATCTTTATACTCTGCTCTCGTACAGTCTCTGTGTTACTAAAAACTGGATCAGTTTTCTCTTTTTACATTTGCATTTATTTATCCCATTTGTTCAGGTTATTGCAGGTACAATTTTACGATGCCACCGTGGTTATTTCTGGGCATAAAAACTGACGTTGAACTGCAGGTTTGTTCTGAATGAGGATCTGCTGTGAAGCAAAGTAGGAGTAGCAAATTATTTTCTCACTTACTGTCTTGGATCAGTGGATGAATTTTAATCCATGGCTAAGCAGACAGTTAATTTGGCTGTTCCACTAAGCGCAGCGACTGCTTTACTCCAGGCCAAGGATCTTCTGACTGAGGTCAGGACCACACGCCTGGTGATGACACTTGCTATCTCTGTGACTATAAAGGAGAGAGATTCTGGAGGTTCTCTGTGTTGTAATACAGACAATAGAACTTTAAATGTTTAAGAGTTGTTTTTTTCTTGTCATTTGTTCATAATCCAGCCTCGTGTAGTGCAATCTGGGTTCTTGATGTTAAATCCACCCACCTGAAATAATTTGAAGATTTTAGTCTAGTTTCCAATGGATAGGTGTCAGTGTTACCAAATAAATAAGCAATTAAACATGTGTTAATTAAGAAAAAAAGTCAGAGAGTACTTGGACTTTCCAGTTCAGTCATCCTTTTGCTATTATGCCTAACTTTGCTAAGACAGAGGGGTTTAGCAGTGTTGTACCTGATTGGCAGATGAGCTGAAATATTGCCTAAAAGCTATCAACCTGCTACCTTTTGTAAGCACTCAACTCCCTAAAAATAAAAACATTTGTTAAAATAAGTTAGATGTCACTAATACCCCTACACTTGCAGTGGGGCTGAATGAAATGAAAAATCAAGGAATGAAAATCGATAAAGAATGAAAAATCAAAGATTCGATGCAAAAAAAAAAGCTGTATTTAATGGAAATTTAAAAGAACAGCAATAAATTAGGTAGGGGATAAATCTTGCACAGCCATATAATATTTTACGCGTACACAGACACACACACTCAAATTAAAAGAGCATTACAGACTCTATAAACGTTTAAAGCCAGTAGGAAGCAGTAGGAAGTGAGAGAATGAAAGCTAATCACACCGCTCAGTACCAATCCCTTGCGCAGCTGCTTTATCGTACAGCCTTTAATTACACCATCACGTAGTTGGAGAGGACCAAGAATTTTCCAGCAAGAACTGTTTTCCTCAAAATTCAGACTATATAATAGAAAAAATGCTAGTTCTGAAGCAACTGGAAGGACTTTAAAAAACAAAGGGAAAGAGACTGTGCAGTAACCAAAAGGCAAGTCGCTGCGGCGTACGCTTGAAATGGAAGTGTCTCAGATTCCAAGTGCTTGCACCGGTAGAGACGTGCACTTTGGTCTCTTCTGGGGCAGCACCTTATTTCCATGTTCTCTGATAACCTGGCTTGATCCTCCCATTTTTTCTCCCTCTCCTTCCCTCTATTTGTGAATAATTTGACAAAGCCTTTGCTTCATCTGCTCTTGTGCAATGGTGTATGAATGCAATTTAGCAGCGGGGCTTTTCTGCTTGATCTTCTTCACAAGCACCCCTTTGACATTCAGAGTAGTACGTGGGAAAAGCTTTCTTCAGGAGCTAGTTTCCACTGTTAAGCTTACCTATATGGGACTGTAGGTTTTATTTGGGGCACACAAATCCTAATCTGAACCCAACACTGTTGTTCTCTTCACCACGCTGTAGTATCTGGGTGCTTCGCAAACATCTTTTACAGCCTGAAATTGAGAGGATGAGATCACCTTATCCTTTTTTAATAAATCTATATTCCAAACAAATGAGATTAAAGTAAAAAACACCTGCTAATTCTGGGTATCCAATTAGAGATATTGCCTACTTGACTTTTCAGTCCATTTGGCATTCTGCATCACTTGGCATAGTCAACGCACAGTCCCATGGATTTTGTCTGAGGTAGTGAATGATTGGCTTCTGCCTACTAGACCCCAAAAATTCAAGATAGGCCCTCATAATAGGAAAATCTCAGTTAATCATTACCTCCTGAGGCAACTTTCACCACATTGTAGAAGCTTTGAGGTGTAAAGGGAATGGAAGCAAACTCAGCAGGCAAAATTCAGCTATTGCCTTGCCACAAGCCCTGCTTTCTCCTCTTCTAATTCTCTACCTCATACATCAACCGTACCCAATCCTGTGACAAATTAGACAGGAATCTAGTCAATAAGAACTACAAAGTTCTGATCTGTCCCCAGAGAAAGTGTACCTTGCAAGGCTTCATTTCTGCTTCAGGAAATTTGCGGAATAAACTCCGCGTGGTCACGTATCGTAACGTACAGAGAATGAATCGAGGTGCTCTGAAACCCTCAGGTTAGTCATTTCCTTAACATCTCAGTGCCTGATGTTGCGGTTAGTGTTGAATATATGACACGTTTACTTAGTTGGGTGGTGACACACACAAAAAAAATCATACAAAAAACGTTTTGGATCAGACCTGAAATACTTGTCTTGAAGGTCATTTAATTATTTTTTAGCGTTAGAAAGCAGATTCTACTCCAAATAAAAAGCAATAACAATGCAGCTGAACTGCATCAGTCGAAAATATTGAAATAAAACATTTTGACTTTCAGAATTTCTACCATGTTTCAAATGAAATCCAGCCCAGCTTCTCTGGACATCCTGCAATTATGCATCCTTGCTCCTGGCTGACAACATTAGTCCATTTTGCTATCCTTGCCCTGCTCTAGTCCCTTTTCTCCCCTCCAGGCTTCTCAACTGAACAGTTTCTCTCTGCTTTTTCTGCACAACCTCTGTGTCTCCTTACCTAATCAGTCTCAGGCTCCTGCCTCCAAACACTAGTCCTAGTTTTTCCTCTCTGGACTGCTTGGCTGCTTCTATCGCCTGCTCTCTCACAGGCTGGATGATGGTGGTTTTTTTCCTCCCCATTCTATTCATGCGGAGACCTCTCTTCTTGACACAACCTTCAAATCGTTCAGAGCTTAGAAGAGATAGGATTCCTACCTCTCAGATCCTGCGCCAAAGCTCGGGCTCACGGGGAAAATTTGGAGGTAGGGATTAAAGGGGAAATCTAGCCTCACCACTGTGTCCTTAAGCTTCTGTTTGCAGCAAGGGCCAATCTTCAGCAATTCCTTTTTCCTGCTAGAATAGAAGAAATTGTAACTGAGAGTGTGTTCATCACAAAATTTCTAATACTTACAAGTCAGCCATATTTGGATAAATTTCCAGAGAGAGAGGGAAAGGTGCTTTTTAAATTAAAAAAGGTCACATTTTGAGTCCGTGCTTCAAAAGCCTGAGGGCAGCAGAGCATTTCAAAGGAAAAAGTTTCCATTTTTTTAGTATGAGCAAAACTGTTTATTTTTCCATAACCTTGTTCTTGGAAATGGACAAATTGTTTTGGCAGGTATTTTCAAAATAATCTGCCCGGTACAGACAGTCAGCATATCAGTTTTCAGCCTAAGTGATGATGTTTTTTCTAAAGCTACATGCAAGAGAAAATAAAGTCTCTGCTGAGAAATGTTTGCCAACCCCAATACAAGGAACGGCAGCGCATCCACCTTAGAATATCGTCACAGATTATATCCTCTGAGGATTTCTGATTTTTTTCAGACATCAACTGCCTCATGGAAAGGCAATAGGGTCAGTGGCTGTTACTTTCCTATTTTAGAGGCAGAGAAACTAAAATAGGAGGAAAAGAGAAAAAAAAAAATCAGGGATAGAATCCAAAAATCCTGATCTGATTCTTAGATCCTCATTTTTGCACTCGTTGCTGCCGCCCCTGAGGGGTGTTATTTGTGTGATGGTCCTCTGGTCTGGAGTATTGCAGGTATTCTTTATGCTACACAGACCCTTATGTCAGAGACAACATCCCTTTTGTATTTTCTGACTCTCTGTGATTTAAAGTTTGGGGGGGGAGGAGGGCTATAAGAAAGGGCACAGGAGAGATCGGCAAATAATAGTTTAATTCAGCTAAGAACAAGCAGCCTCCCATCTTCAGCCCAGTGGTTTGTACGAGTACCTCCATACAGCATAAAAAAAAAAAAAAATCCTCTATTTCTGAGAGGCCTGATGCGACTCAGGCCCTGTGGAAGAGGCATGAGGGGGGACAACTGTGGCAGGGCTCTGCCGAGACAGAGCAGTTTGCTGGTGTGACCAGTTGGGTGATGGCCACTGCCTTGGCTGTTGCTCCAAGTACCCCGGCCGGGGTGAACCCCTGCGAAGGCACACGCCAGAGGTGCCGGAGGCCTGGGGTGAACAAGCTGCGTTAAAAGTTCATGCCACTGGCTCGCTTCAGAAAGTAAGAAACACAGTTAAGTGTTAACAGTAAGTGATGCGATAGCCCCATGCGGACTGAGAACCTCTGCTGAAAAACACCCTAACAGCAATAACACATTCCTTAGCTCAAACTGCGGCCCTCTTCGGAGAGGGGAAAAATAAAAAAAAAAAAAGAAAAAAAAAAAAGAGGAAAAGAATTGCCAAATCAAACTGCTGACTCCTTTTTTCTTATCAAAACACCACAGCATACGTCTTAACAGCCTGAAGTAAATCAAATGCGGGACCAGCTGGAACTGGCCAGCTCTTGACCCTCCCTTGATATCAGGTGTGTGCTGCACTTCTCTGACAGATTAATTTATGATCTCCAGTAACTGAGAGCCCCTAAAACTTTCAGTACGGCTGTTAGGACGAGGTTGAAGGTTTTCTTTGGAAAGCGTCACCGCTAGAAAAAGTTGGAGTTCTTTTCAACCGACAGAGATACTCCCCTGCCAATGTCAGTGACTTTGCTCCCTCTGTATGTCTTATTTTTAAACTCACCGCGATGCGACTATGGGACGAAATTCAGACATATGGCCAAAGCCTGGATGTGTGCATCAGAGCAACTCTGTCTCCTTTTGCATGTGGAACTTCCTCTTTGGGGGGGGATCTAGAAGTGTTTAGAGAAATGCATTCCTAAAGAAACCTTTCAGCTCAAGCAAAAGATGGGGGAAGGTCCAGGGGAGCGTGTACAGAGCCCTCTGAACTGCAAGGAGCTCGCAGGCAGTTCTGTCTTCTGCACACGATCAGCGGTGGCTCCGAGGAGAGCGCGCCCGTGTGTGTGATCAATATAATCCATTGTGAAAGAAAGCGTCCGTGTTTCTGTGGGGGAAAGAGATTTAGAAAGAAGCTCTTTAATTATTACCTGCAGAGAAGTTAAAGTGTAACTCGGCAGTAACATACTGCAGTCCCTGGGTTGAGAAGGGTGGCAGCCAAGTCAGGCAGCTAACCTGCATGAAGCTTGTACTGGAATTAAAAAAAAAAAAAAAAGAAAAGAAAAAAAAAAGAAAAAATAAAGAGAAGAAAAGGAAAGGAGGAAATGGGGGGGGGGGAGGGGGGAAAGACAAACATAAAACATTAGCAAGCCAAAAGTACAGAGAAAAGGGGTTCGTATTTCAGGCCGCTGACCTCTCTTTGTGTTTCGAGGGGGGGAGCTGTAGCACCCACGCGTGAGCCTGTGTTCGCCTCACCGGTGTTCATAACACACCTCCCGAAGAGCCCAAATCCTTCGCCTTTCTGCCCGGCGGCCCCAAGGGGGGGACGGGCGGGGGCTTAACCCCGGCGCTACTTGCGCATCTCTCCCACTTCTTTCGCAGATCGCTTCCCTCCCTCCCTCCCCCCCCCCCCAAAAAAAAAAAAAAAAAAGGAGAGCCGGGAGGCTTCCAGGGTCACGCAGATCCGGCCATGTACGTATGGGTATGATGTGTATTTTATTTTTCTGACGGAGTTTGCTTCTTCGGCAGGTCAACGTGCTCATTAAAAGTTGATACAGGCTGGTCGCTTGCAGTCTCAGATGAGAGATTAACACAAAAGGAAATTATTTAAATTATTTTTTAAGACGTCGGAATGTAACAACTCGGTAGCAACTCCATTTCCTCCTTACTAGTAACTAGCAGATGTGCAGAGAAAATCATTAGAGGTATAATTAAATATGGGCCTATTTTTGAAGAGTGTTCTGCAAAATAGCCCCAAAATATTATGTAGTGATTTATATTTTTTTTTCCTTTGGCACTACAGGTGCTAGCTGTGTTTTCCCTTCATTTCCCACACCATGTATATTAAACAGGGAGGGAACATTGCTCCATTGTTGGTGATGACCCCAGACTTTGCCGAAGTGTTTTGCTCCTCGGTGTAGAATTGCAAAGTGGGTCTCTCTCTAAAATTCGCTATATTGCTTTTTATAATTACCTCGCGGTCTGAACTTTTTCGCATCCCAATTCTTAAAGAAAAAATAAAAGAAAGAAAGAAAGAAAAGAAAAAAAAGAGAAAGAAACTAATTTAGCTGTCACCGTATGAACGTTTCTGTTTGTCTCAAGCCCAGGCTTTCGGGAACTTGGCCTGGATCGGGTCCTGTGGTTCTCTGCTCGCCCTGCTGAGGCGTGCGTTTGCCCCTGGCTGCCCGCCCTGCCCGCAGCTTACCCTGACCCTGGCTCCTTGCAGGCCTCGGTGCGGCGGTTTGCTGCCGCTGAACGCCCCCCACACCCCCACCCCCCCGTCGGCTGGTCCCTCCTGCGGAGTGTCGCGCCGTTCCCGGGCTCTGGCCCCTGGTTCGCTGTAATGTGTTCCCCCCCGCCGCAGCGCGCCGGGGAGCCGGTACTTCACACCCTGGCGTGTAATTTGTCAGATTTCAATGGAGGGCCGAGTAACTCCTAATGTTATTTATTGCAGGGGAAAGAAAAAAAAAACAAGAAAAAAAAAACCAGACTGCTTCAGGCCGCCGTCCCCCCCGTTCCTTTCATCCCCAAGATTTTATTCTTTTCTCCGGAATATTTTCTCCGCGTCCAGTAAAACCCAATTCACGGCGTTGCTTTGCCTCCTTACGAGGCTGATTCCCTCACTCCCTCCGGGACGATAAGCAGCGGCCGGAGCCCAGCGCCGGGCAGAGAAGCCCCGCGGAGAGGCGCGGAGCCGCCGCGGCCGCCAGCCCCGAGCCGAACCGAGCCGCTCGGCCCCGCGGACCGGCCAGCCCGCCGCCCGGCACACCGAGGCGGCGGAAAGCGCTCGTGATTTAAACCCAGCCTGGGTCTCCTTGTTACCGGGAGCGTGCGTTATTATATTATTTTTTTCTCCTTTGTAGGATACAGAAGGTGAATAATGAAATCCCTTCGCTAATAGTTTATGAGCCATGAGATTGGAAATGGATATGGATAGACCAGCGCGCCGGGCTAAAAACCACTTGAGAGGATCCGGGAGCGCGGAAGAGGAAAAGCTTTAGCGCGCCCGGTGCGGAGCGCGGGGAAGCGGGGGGCTGCGAGGGGCTCGGGTCGCCTCTCGCCGCTCCCGGGAGCGGGAGCCTTCACCGGGGATGGGGGGGGGGAGGAGGGGGCGGTGCGCGTGCCCTCCCGCCGCGCACGGGCTGCGCGTATGCCCGCCCGCTGCGTGTCCGCGCGCTCGTGCTCCCCTCCGGCGGAGCCATAGGAAGGGGCGCCAGTTACCCCCGCGAGGGCCGGCCCGCGCCGCGCCAAGCGCGCGCACGCTGCCCGCGCCCCGCCGGGCGCCGCCTGACCCGCGCTCTCGCGCGCGTCCCCGCGCGGCAGCGGCCGTGGCCGTGGCCGGGCAGCGCGTGGGCCCGGCGGGAGGCACGCGGGCAGCGCGTCGCGCGTGGGTCCCTGCCCGGCGTGGCGGGGGGCGCCCAGCGACGGCCGCCTCCCCGGAGGGCGACGGGGGAGAGCGCGGGGCGCCCTTTAGAGCCAGTTTGGGGGTAACGGGGAGGCGCGGCGCCGCAACCGGCTTTAGCAAACGTGGTACAAGCCGCATTCCTCGGCGTTTTGGCGGCGGGTCACGTATGCGTGGACGGGGCGGGAGCAGGGGGGAGCGCTGCCGCTGCCCCCCCCTGCCCTCTCGGTGCACGCCTCCGCGGCACTGGCGACTTTACGGGAGCGGACGCTTCACAGAAAGTCCGTGCCGCGGGGTGTCTGAGGGCACCGCTACCTCCCCCGCCGTAAAAACAAAACAAAACAAAAAAACAACAAAACACTCATCAACTCTGCTCGCTGTACGCCATCGAGAAAAGTCGCCACGGCGCGAAATGGCACCATCTGTCCTGCCATTCTGGGAGACACAGATATATTTCTTTAGACAGGTCAGCAGTTCTTCCCCGGCCAGCCCTGTCAGGTACCTGTCAGGGGAGAAAAGCTCTTCCTAGTTGCCGCGGTAGGATCCTTAGCAGCGGCAGTTCCTCTGCTGACAGGGACCCAGCCTCACGCTTCCAGCAAATCGATGTCCTCCGGAGACAGGTAACTGTCGGTACGAGGGAAGGCCAAAAAAAAAATGCCGCCACCGCTCAGCCCGTCAACACAAGATGGGCAGAGGGGAGCCGGCCCCGAGGAGCCTGAGAGGCTCTTTCCCAGGGGCTGCCCGAGGAAGGCCAGGCTGGGCGCTGGGCCCGGGGGTGCCCGGGGGTTCCCGCGGGCCCCGCCGCGGCCCCGTGCTGGCGGCGGCTCTCCCGGCCGAGCCGTCGCACCGGCCCCGCCGCCGCTTCCCTCCCGCGGAGGCACCGGCGAGGGGGGGGCGGGGGGCTGCTGCCCACCCTCAAAGGGCTTAGGCCGCTGGGCGAGCTCAAGGACGAGGCTGTCGCGACGCCTACACGCGTGCCCAGCCACGGGCCCGGCGCCCACGCGTGCCCGGCCGGGAGGCGCGGCGCCGGGCGGGGAGAGGAGCGCGGGGCGGCCCGGGCGGCGCGGCCCTGGGGTCCGCACCTTGGGAGCGCGGAAACCCCACGGGCGAGTGTTCCTCGGGGCTTTCTCTCGAGTGGATCTATCGGCCCGTGGCTGACCCAGAGCTCCAGGCAAACATTTCGTCCCTACCAATGTAACACCCCCACGCTCCCCCCAATAATTCCGACCTGTTTTCTTTCTGTTCTCCACTTGTTTTCGAAGTGAGGGCACGCTCAGGAAAGCCTGCCTGCCCGCCTCCTTCACTTCCACCCGATATCGCGTGGAGCCCCCCAACCCCCCCAAAAACAAACAAACAAACAAAAAAAACCACACCGCAAACGCACCGTATTTCCAACTTGGAGTTAAAGTCGGTGCTAATCCGGGTCAGTTCCTGCCCCTGGCTGGGAAGGCAGGGAGGGAGGATGCAACGTAGGGAGGGGGGGGGGGGGGGGGGGAAGGGGGGGTTGAACAAAAACAACCCTCAAAATAAACAAACAAACAAAAATCTCGCGCGCAATCACAATAAAGTGAAATTCCTTTCCACACACCCACAACTTTAGCTCCGTCTGCTGCCTGGGGGGTTTTAATCTTGCAAAGAGAAAGGGGGGCTCCCTGCGCAAAATTACGCCTTCTCCTCTCATTTGTTAGCTGATTCCATCAAAAAGTTCGCTATTTATAGGCTACACACACGAACCTGGAGTAATACAAACCCTCTCGTGTTGTTCCCCTCGCAAAGTGGCCGGTCCTGAAGCATCTGATCGGGTTTGTGTGTGTGTGCGTGAGCGAGAGAGAGACACACAGAGAGCGCTACCATCAAAAAGGGGAAAGAAGAGCTCAAGCTGAGAGACTTATTAATTGCTAAGAGCTGCTCTGCCACCAGCCATGTGAGTACCTAACAATGATCACCTTTTGCACAGATGGTCAGCGATCAGGCACAGACACTTTCTGTCCTTTTCTTCCTCCCTCCCCTTTCTTTTTTTTTTTTTTATTCCCCTCCAGTATCCCTCCCTCCCACCCACCTTTTCTTTTTTTTCTTTTCCTCCTTTTTAGTTTGAGTTTGCACGGCTTATTTCTCCCGAAGAGGAGGAATGAACGGTGGGCGAGCGCGGGGGAGAAAATGTGCCGGAGAAGAGGAAGGAAGGAAGGAGTGGTGGAGGGAGAGGAGGAGGGTTTGTTAAGCGATCGCCTTGTCCCCTGAGTCCGAGCCGGCTGGGAATTAGTAACGGCGAGATAACGGAGGTTGCATCCCTCCCTCTTCCTCCGCTTTTCTTTTCCTGGAGCGCTCAGACCCCCCCTGACAATTATTACCCTGGTATCAGCGCGGGTAACGAGCTGTATTGCTCAAACCTCATTTAGGAGAATTAAAAGGGAAATAAAAATAAAATTAAAGGAGAGAGAGAGCGCGAGGGGATAAGGAGGTGTGTGTCTCGGCGCACAGCAGTGACCCTCCGCCTGCTCCCAGCCTGCTGTGCGGACAGGTAGAAAGCGCTCGGAGAGCAACCCCGGTCCCTCGGGCTGTGCGTGCGATTTTGGGGAGAGGGAGAGCGCCCCGACCCCTCGCCCCCTTCCCCGGTGGGGGCTGCAGCGCGTCCCCCGCACGCCCGGCTCTTTCCCCCACGCGAGGTCTCGGCGCTTTTCGGGCAGTCCCAGACCTCGGCGTGGCACAGTGCGTGGCATCGAGCCCCACACAGCAGGCAGGGCACGGCACGTGGGTTTAAGAAATTGCCCGGTTGATTTGAGGGGGGGCGGGGGGGAAGGGAAACGCAATCTGTAATAGGAAACGTGGCTCCCGAAAAGGTCGGTGTCCTGGTTTGCGGAGGAATGCAGGGCTGGGAGTCTCTCGGCGTGGAAAGGCGGGGTGTGGACAGAGAAGGCGAATTTGCTTCCAGCGTGGAGAGGCGCTTTGCTAAACCGGCACTTAAGCTCCAATCACACACTCTCAGGTTAGCGTAGCACTAAATTAACAGGGTCGGGGTTATCCGGGGCGTTATACTGCGTGCCCGGGATGTAACCTCTGCTCACTTGTACACAAAGACGAGGGAGAGACGGAGTTACACCTGGAAAGCCAAAGAGCGCGGTGAGTATCGGTATTTGTTCCTCTCCCTCACATGCCTGTGAACAAAGTTCAAAGGCAGCCGGTGCGTGTCTGGGTTTGGGTCCGCCGGAGTCCCTCGCTGCCTCCAGAGGCTGCAGCGCAGCCGCCTTTGGCGCGGGCACCTCCAGAACAGCCTCTCCGAAGCGAGCCCTCGCAAAACAGCAAGAAGAACTTGCGGTATCTTGATTACAACTTTGCTGCTTTACGTAGAGGGGAAAAAAAAAATAGGGGAAAAAAAAAAAAAAGAAAAGTGACTTGGATCCAGCACTATTTATAGGTGGCAGTAAAGCCTCCTTTTAAATAAGCAGCAGCCGTGGAAAGGGAGCGTCAGAAAACCGGCTGCTTTATTGATTCGAGGTTCCGGACGGTCACAGCCACGCTCGCCAGGCTGGACCCACAAAGTCACGGCTCCTCTCGGGCTAGGCAGCGAGAAGAGGAATAGGATCCGTATTTCGCTGACCCCTAGCTTGGATATGATTCAGTTCCCAGGCGCAGGTATAGGGCGCAAGAGCGTGAGATGGAAGACTTTTCTCTTCTCTTTCAGACACGCACACAATACAGGGCACCCGCAGGGCTGAAAGTGGGCCAGGGCTACACGGTAGGCATCAGATCACACAAAGCAGAGGAAAGAAATCCAGTTAAAAATACATTAGTTGAAATCAGAGGACGAGCTTGATTTCCCACCCCGCCACCCCCTTTTTAAACAAAGGTGCACGTTAGAACAAGCTGGAAGCACTTCGTGTCTGACGGTATCCCCCACGCCCATTGGAAATAAAGCGAGAAGCTTGCTCTTTCTTTGCGTCTTTTAAACCTTGTTTTAATTAGAATTGCTAAAGTAAGACACCCTGGTGGAAGATGTTTTCAAGTAACCACCTACCTCTCTGCTGTAAGCAGAATTGCTGTCTGCTAAATTGCTTGAAAAGCAAAATTCTGCCCCACCCCCCAGCTTGTTTTGGCACCTACTCACCCATTCCCCCCCGAAATTGCAATCGCTTATGAAAGGTTACTCCATTAGGAGGGAAAGAGAAACCCCAAACAACTAGCAGTAATGAGATGAGTGGACTCCGAGGGCTTTGCTCCGTGCAATAGGAAAGGGTTTGGACAGAGAGCGTTCCTCAAAACGAAGGCTTTTTTTTTTTTTTTTGAAGTCCCAAATTGGGCGTATCCTTACCCTTCTCCTTTAATTTATTTGATTAAATCATAACAAAAACAGACTCATCAGCTTCTTGTATTTCCTCACATGTAACCATACGCGAAACCTTTTATATGGCGGCGAGTAATTGGCTTTAGTTAACTAAGGGCACAGGCTGGGCTGAAGTTTTCCTCCCGTTCCCAAGGCAGCGTTTCGCACAAACGCGTGTTAACAGCTGCACCTCACGCTCCTCATTTGCGAACCTCAGGTTTTTAAAAGGTTTATCTAATTCCTCACCTTCTTCTGATTTCGCAAGGGAAGGTCGCTCATGCCAGGGGCTTGCGGGACCAAGGGGTCTCTTCCCCCCGCGGGCTTTGGCGCTTCGCGGGGCCGCCCAGCCCGATTTAAACTCGGATCCGCTTCTGGACCGCTTCCCGCGGGTATCCGCATCCCACCTCTGTACCGTGCTCGCTACTTGCTTCCGCTCCCGATTAAGGACTAGATTAATTTTGCCTTCAGGAAAGTGAGGGTCTGTTAGCTCACTTCTAGCTTAAAGTAAAAAGAAAGAAAGAGAAAAAAAAAAAAAAGTTTCTCAGGTAAAGCTCGGATTCCCTTTGGTTATTACTCAAATGAAGAACCGCGTTAATTAACTTTTTGATTTGGAAATGTCTGCCCGAGAAGAATAATGACAATTCCCCGTCCTTCTCTAAAAGCTAGTTGCAGGGTGGCACGTAGTGTATGCGGTCCCCTGGTAACCTAATGACATGATTACCCCCCTGCCCACTCGCAGCCGTTCTTTTGGCTCTCCTTACCCTCTTGGTTTCTCTCTGAAGTTAGGCGCCAACGCCGGGCACCGCTCACGGCTTCTGGAGGTGCCGTCGCTGCTGCCCGTCCTGCCCAAACTTTTCCCCTCCTCGCCCACTCCCTGCCCGCAGCCACCCGGGCTTCACAGCTCGGCTGGACTCCCGCAGCCCCCACAGCACCAGCGCAGCCAAAAAACAATTGATGCTCCCCCCGACGAGAGGGCAGGAGCCTCGTAGCAACAGGTAACGAGGGCACCTGCGGCTTTTCAAGGCTGTTTAACTGCTAACAGAGGGAGCAGGTTTGCCAAAGGACGGCATTCGGTAAGGGGGTGCGCGGGATTTGGGGGAGAGGACCGTCGGAAAATAGCGCTTAGTGACACTTTTAACAAAAGTTTAACGCTGCTGTGAGCGGAACAGGATCTCTGCAGCGAAACGGAAAAGCTGCCTCCCCTTGGTCTCTTGCTCGCTGGCTTCTTCGTGGTCCTTAAAAGCCCCGAAAGCCGCCCCGCGGAGCGGCCCCGGCTCCGGGAAGGGCTGAGCGCAGGTTTGGGGGCCTGACACGTGTTGCTGTCCCGAAGAGCGGGTCCCTCCCCGCGGGGAACCGCCAAGGATGCTCCGGGCGCCCGGTGCGGGGTCTCGGGCAGGGCTGGGAGGGGCGGGAGGGGGGGAAAGGTTCGACTGGGTGGCGGGGGGAGCTCTGCAGCCTCTCGCCGAGTTACTTCATCGTTGCTCTTGGGAGCACAGCAGGAGCGGGAGCTTCGCGGTCGGGCACAAAATAGACCTCGAGCAAGTCCTTGCAGCAGGGGTGGGGAAGGAGACTTATGCCTCGGGCAGGGGGCTCACGGCCACCCCGGGGGCAGGGACGCCTCGCGGGGGTCCCCCGCTCCGGCAGCCGTCGAGGACGCTGCCGGCTGGGGCTCCGTGGCGGCGGGCAGGGAAGGTCCCCGGGCCGACCCGAATGGGGAGAGCTCTCCCCTCCTCTCCCTTCCCGGCTCTTTGTTCTTTGCCCTTTTGTTCTCCCTTTCCTCGGCGTTTGCCCGAAGTTTCCAGGGGGGTTGGAGGTGCGGAGGGAAGTTGCTGAAGCTGAGGAATTAAAATAAGTGGATACTGGAGTAGTAAAAAGAGGCACGGGTCCCTTCCCCGGGGCTACGAGCCATTCCCCAAATTCTGTCGCTTTGTCTGATTTGCCCAAGGGATCGGTGCGCGGAGCCGGGCCGCGCTTGCACTGATGCTGAGGCAGAGGAGGGGAGATGGGGACCCTCAGCACAGCCCTTGGGGACCGTACACCCCCCTTCCTGCATTTGAAAGCATTCTGGTGGCGACTGTCCTTTCTGCCCTCTCTGGTGGGAAAATGGCAAAAAAAAAAAAAAAAAGCCAAAAACCAAAACGGTGCACGTATTGTAATGAGATGAGGCGGTAGGTCACAGAGCTGAAGGATTTCTGAATGTTAGATTTTAGGGCACACGTATCGGTTTGAGTTGCACAAACCCAGAAGACATTTGGCTTCGTTGCTTTCTTTCCGGCGTTCTCCCTGCTTGCTTGACAGGACTATGGTAAAGTGTTGTCAGGACTTAAAAAAGTTGACGTTTACTTTCAAAGGAGGTAGAATATTCTCATAAAGCAACATCGCAGCTTAAAGGATGGCTTTAGCATGGTTTACGGGAGATTGCACAGTATGATTTGGTATTGACGATGATAATAAAACTTCCCTGGAAAAGGAAAACCTCTTTGCTCAGTGCAGTATGGTATAGCCTCATCCTGCCTTTACTAATCACAACTAAATGCTAGAAAACTACAAGCTTATTTTACCTTGCACTGAGAAATCACCAATAGCTTCACCAATACCAGTTATTACAGGGTTCTTCCCTCTCCTCCTGACATATGAAAGCAGGAAAACACTTCATTTGGGTGAGTCAGGTATTAGGAAAGCTGATATAAAAGGAAGTTTTAATACGGTGCATTGGAGTAGGTGACAACAGGTTACGGGCAGAGCCAGATTTGAATCCCTAACTCCAGCAGACTTCCCTAACAGCGCTGTTACATTCCCACCTTTGTAACCGAGGATGTAATGGATGAACATAGCACGTTGAACGCTGCTCAAATGTATTTCTTGCAAACAAGAGAATATCCATAAATAATTACAGCAGTGTAATGTAAATTTTCTGGTTTTATATGTGTAGGGCTCCTATAACTTTTTTTAAAGAATATTTGCACAGTACTTTTGTATGAAATAAAAAAGGCTAAAACTATTTATTATAGTGAGCCAAATTTCAAAAATTTATACGCATTTTTTCTGATATCAAAATAAATAAAGTTGAGGAATGAGGTGAGAGAAGGTTGAAGTTGACTAAATAAATGCTTTAGACTGAAATTTTTTTAATGTGAATATGCTAATAGGGATCCTACCATCCTTCTGACAGATGTTAAACCCCAGGATCAATTTTTTAAATTAAATGGGCTTTGATTCGAGGTGATGTGGGGCCTGTTCTTCTGGCTTTGTTTTTTCCTGACGTTGAGGGGGATACAATCCCAGGGAAGAGTCTGGGAGCCTTGCAACTGGAAAATCCAGCTTTAGGTATTTCAAGCTGGAAACTCAAACCCAGAAGCTGCCCTTGAAAAGTTTGACCTTTATTGTTTAGGACCAAGGTTCACAGTTGAATGTAACGATCGGTCACTAGCAAAGTAGAGAACGATACAGGCATCGTATCGGACGCTTTGGTGATAGTTCGATTTTCTAGCCGAGTGCGTCTCCACACACCAGTCTGTTACTATATTGCTTAGATCCAGAGGCTGGCTGCGTTACTTACTATTCTGTTTATATCCCAATACTCATAATGTGTTGTTGCAATATCCAGGTAAAAATGTTCAATGCTGTTTACAACAAGGAACCTGCCTTAAGCGATACTATAATCAGTAATAGCTATACCATTACCGAGAGCAACAGTTTCTGCAAATGACTTATCGCCACAGGAGTTAACCAAGGTACAGCTGTAGCTGTGTTCAAAACTAAATAAAAGCAGGCATCCAAGAAGGAGAATATAAATTTAATTGGAAAAATGGATCTTACAGAATGCTGTGTGTGATCAATAACGGTTGCTTCTGTCTCGGTAATGACGACGATTAGAGGGCCAAGCGACGTTAGTGGGTGCTTGTTAGAATAGAGGGTTTCTGCAGCGTGAGAAAAATTAATTTCTGACTCAAAAGCATCCACTGAAGGAGAGGTGGTTGCATTTATTCACATGCTAATTAATCTTCTCTTTTTGCTCATGCTTTTTACTGACATACGTAGTTTTCCTTTCAATAGATGAGAAATTTATATATATTAAAAAAACCCTCAAAACCAAAAAGACAACCCTCTAGTACATCCCTTGGAAACTCTGACAATGAATACAAGTTACTAAATACTGCACTGGGTTTCAGAGAGCAAACCTAAATGCGTAAAGATGGTTTGGGATTTTGTTTTGTTTTTTGGAGCAGTGGACAAAGCTACTGAATTGTAGTAGTTCGCTAAACTACCGAGTTGTTTAAACGAGGTATATCAAGCGAGACCTTTTATCTCTGAATTTTTATCACCTTTGTCTGTTGATAAGTGCTTGAAACAAATGAGGGAAAAAATACCTTGCTTTTGTTTTTACTTCACTTGTTATTATATTGAAGCAGTTCTGAACAGCATCGATGCAGAGGAATATGGCATAAAATCAGAATAAGGAGGAAATTAAAGATGAACACTCTTTGCTTTATAATAGATACTTCTAGTATAGGTGTGAATGAATAACGATTCATCTATACAGCTCTTAAGTAAAGCCTTACATGTACAACAAACGTAAACAGCACGTTGTACTGCATTTAGCAGATGTTGGGATGCTAAGTTTAGGAAAATGGAGAGCAGTGGTCCCCTTGACATCTCTGCAGAAAATTACATCTTGCCGGCAAGGAAAGGAAAGCACATAACTACAGGAGTTATGCTGAGAATGCAGAGTTAACAGCTTTAATATTGTATTTCTTTTCTTTTATTAGTTTATCTTAGTCTTAACAAAATTATAAGATTTTTGCCTTTTAAATGCTTGTGGTTTATTCTATCAATATGTACTTAATAAAACTAAAAGAGTCTTCAGAATAATGCGAATCTCAGGCTTTCAAATGTTACAAGGGCCTTATGTGCTGACTACATGTGTAAAATTACCAGTAAACATGGTAAATAGTGGTACATGTTGGCTAAGATTCAGTTGCTGAATAAATAGCAATTCAGATTAATTTATTTATTTATTTTTACTGTTTTGCCCCATACGAAGAGGCTTGGAGCTCATTTCATCATTTCATTATGCAGGTGTAGAAGTACACTTAGGATATTGACTGAATGTAGTAAGTATACTTGCAACAAATACCGGTGATCATGACATGTTTCCATCTAGGCATTTACTCTGTTTCAAAATTTGTCTTATTCTTCACAGAGTAGTAGAAATAAACTTAGATTTTACTTCCCCATATTTATATTCTGTCTCAAAAGAGTTTTTATTCAAAGCACAAAAATATGTATTTCTCTGTATTTTCTTAGTGACTCGTGACCCTGAGATACAACACTGGCATAACATATGCAATCTTTCTCCCTCAAAATACTTGCAAGAATAGTACATTATAGCCTATGCATGAGTTTTTTTCTGAATGTACATCAGTAATGTACAAGCATCTCTGGCTTTAAGCACAGAGGGAGAAAAGATGATAAATTAATGTAAGTTCATTCTAAGTAACCGATTAAGAAAAAGGCTCCACTCTGTTTCCATTGCAGTTAACACCAAAAGTCTCATGACTTTGAATTGCTTCCTCTTACTGCTTGGATTGTGGAAACGCTCAGAAATCCCAGCCAGCATTTTGCTTTTGTTATGCAGAAATACACAGAATAACATAATCTTTTTGTTGAAAGCTATGGTTCCAAGTCTTAATTTTTCTATTTAATATTTTTATATTTTTTATCATGTAGTAGGAGATTTGCCCTCCTCCCTCCCCCCACCCCCCATGGAAATAGTTACAAGTGGCATAGTTGATGTTTTTTGTTTAACTGTCTCAAACCTTCACGCAAATACAGGATGACCAATAATAATTATTATTATTTACTTGTATCAAATACAAATCATTATATTGGTGTCAGTCTTGGGAAGCTGCCAATGAACTGTTGCTAAGTTTAACATCCATTAACGACAACTGTTAAAATGGGTGAAGAACTTACACATTCTCTTCTGGATAGGAAAACGTCCAAGTACAGTAAAACAGAACTGAATTAGGTGATTCCATGCATATGATTATCAGTCAATGCTTTCTGAACAAATGCTATCACTATTTAACTTTTTTTTACCTTATTTTTTCATATTTTTGTATTAACAAGAAAGAGTGAGGCATTTAAAATACGCTTGACATTTATCATTAAAATATAGGTCTTTAAACAAGGAATGAAAATAGTGCAGACTTCTGAACTATAAATTAGAAGATCTTTTTCTCTGTTTCTAACTTGGATTTTCTCTGAATTATTTCCTTCCCTCTTCCCTCCCTATTCATCTTGTCCACTTGAAAAGTGTTGGAAGTAGTATGTATTTTAGTAGGACACAGCATAGTGACTCCTCCATGTTCAAAGGATGCTTGGAGCTCTTCATATGATGTCTTTGCATCAGTAATATTTTTAGGCTGATTAAATCTCTTATATATGGCAAAAAATACAGGAATTCACTGATGGTTTCCACTGACACATGGAAATCAAAAGATTTTGCAGCTGTAAACACACATAGACTGCCACTGACATCAGGTACTTCTGGGGTAGATGGTGGCAGTGTATTCAGGGAAAAAGAGAAATAAATGAAGCTTATAGTTTTAACTTGGGTGATACTAGCTCTTATACACTTAGTAGATAAATTTGTACTTTTTCTAATCTGTAATAGCATCTATCCAATGGAATAAGTGAGATAGATATAGATATCTCTGACACATATATATATTTATATCTCTCTCTCTCACATCACAGCCAGGGAAAAATTTACTCAAGGAGACAAACTTGCTTTAAAGGAAGTGCCACATAAAAGAGGAACTTTATGGGTCCGAAGTTGTCTGTCTTGGTAGAATGAAGAAATTATTGAAACTGTAGCATCAAACCTTCTTTAAGCACAGCTCTATTTATGTAAGGAAGGATTATTATTAGTAGAAACATGTAAGTGAGAGTGACCATAGTGACTGAATTATTTCTCAGTTCCTTTACCCATTAACTAGCAAATAAATTTTCATCAATATGTCAAAATCAAAATTCTTTAAGAGGAAAAACATGTAATAGGTTCAACCTTTAAATGCTGGACATTTAGGGTTTTTTGATTGTTTGTTTGTTTGATTTGTAGCAAGCAGCATTCATAGCAAAATATTCAAAGTGGGGGGAAAATAATTGAGAGACTGTGACGAGACTGGCACAGATCTTTCCTGAACTGGTAGAAGATGCAGACCAAATCACTTGTCGTTGGAGTGCTAATATCTTTAGAATCACACTGAAGTTTATATGATTTGTAAGTTTGGCATCGCATCCTTGAAGTCACTGAGATTCATGTTCCAGAGTCTGGAACTTCTGCGACCATGCCTAACTTTTATGAGTGGTTTGTTTTGATATTCTAGTTTAAAATGTTTGAGTAAAACAGACACAGTAAATGTGTGATTGATTATGATACCCGACATTTAATGAGTGAATTTGATCTATTTGTCTGAGACATGTCAAAGACATGAGCCTTAGTTTCATATAAGGAAACTGAGGCACAGGGAGAGAAGTAACTCTCAGAAGCCCAAGTTTGCAATGATAAGTCGGTGATGGATTTAGGAATGCAGAGCAGGTTGCATGAACCTGCTACATACATGAAGCACAAGCATTTTATGATGCCTTCACAAACTACTAAAACCTTGTTCTAACTGTTTCCTCAAGAGCTTTATGACATTCTTTTTTTAATGGCAATGCTTTATTCATCAAATGTGTATAAAACTTGTACCTTACGGTCATCTGTGTGAGGACTGGAAGACCTGTTTGTCTTTCTGGTACCCAAATAATTTCTTGAATGTTAACTACTGTATTTGCCAGCATATCAGCAGAATTACCTGAAATTTGTTGGAATTGCTCTCACATATCAATTTGTTGCACTGAGGCCATGGGGAGGAAAACTAGCATCCCATGTCGTACATCCTCTACAGGAGCATAAAGCTGAGACAGAAAAAATGAGGCATAGTGGAAAATAGTGAAGGGCCATTTTCACTGGGCTTGTACCTATAGAATTGTTCCAAGAAGCAGGATATCCTGCTAGAATAGAAGAAATGGTTTCTGGATGTTAACTCTGGGTAGTATACAGTCCTGGTAACTTAGACTGCAGTGTGATATCCTTTCTGCACAGGGAGGAATGCAGAGTGACAGTCTCTTAATAACTGGAAAGTAATACATCAGTCTCTTAAACAGTCGTTATTCATACAAAAGAGGAAAAAATGAATGTTAACTACTGTATTTGCCAGCATATCAGCAGAATTACCTGAAATTTGTTGGAATTGCTCTCACATATCAATTTGTTGCACTGAGGCCATGGGGAGGAAAACTAGCATCCCATGTCGTACATCCTCTACAGGAGCATAAAGCTGAGACAGAAAAAATGAGGCATAGTGGAAAATAGTGAAGGGCCATTTTCACTGGGCTTGTACCTATAGAATTGTTCCAAGAAGCAGGATATCCTGCTAGAATAGAAGAAGTGGTTTCTGGATGTTAACTCTGGGTAGTATACAGTCCTGGTAACTTAGACTGCAGTGTGATATCCTTTCTGCACAGGGAGGAATGCAGAGTGACAGTCTCTTAATAACTGGAAAGTAATACATCAGTCTCTTAAACAGTCGTTATTCATACAAAAGAGGAAAAAAAATATAGTGTCAGGCAAAATCAGGTATCCTACCATATATCTGGCTGTAACAAGTAAGGGCTAGGAGTATGGTTTTATATTAACAGCTAGTAAAATAATTGATTGTTGATTGTAGCCATGGTTTTTCTTTTTCAGTGGTCTTAGCTGAACACAAGTGTCCTAAGGGCTCAGAGAGGGGTCCGAGACTGTGGCTGTTCAGGCTGTCTGCAAGCCTGATAAACACAGGGCACATAAACCAGGGATCACTGAAGTTCTCAAGATGGCTCCAGAAGGACTTGGACAGGGCGTTCATGAGCTACTGGCTCTACTTCTCAGCCAAAATGTAGTGGCGAGACAATGTGGTGCAGTCTCCTAACTAGTAAAATTGCTCTAAGGTAATGAACTGTACCATAGTATCCAATAGTATCCAATAGTACAGTGCAAAAAATCGCCCTATGTAAAATTACTCTTGTTGAAACAAGTGAAAACAATGGACGCGACTGAACTCTGGGTAGTGTATATAAGGAATAGCATTAGCCAGTTTGATATCAGAGACAGTAATACCAGTTTCCCTGAGGTTTCTTTTAATTCTCCTGTAACTAAACCGAGAACTCGCTTCAGTGTAAGGGAACTTCAAGAACGTGTCCAGTAATGATGTTTTACGTACGCCTTGTATGGTGCTGGTGGGCACAGACATTAACATACTCAACACCAGGCTGAAAATTTTCAGCCAAATAAGAGACATGCTTAGCCATCCCATGGGCAATGGGGATGCAGAGGTGTTTGCAAGGGAAGCTGTTCCCCAACGTTAGCTTCTCCATGCCTTCCTCTGCAGAAGCCCATCGGAGGACGTGCTCCAGCTCGGCAGCCTGGCTGGCCAGCCCTGCCACACCTGGCTCAACACCAGCTCCCTCCTCCCCTGCCCGCTTCTTTCTGCGCAAGGAGGCGATGCCAGGTGGCTACATCTGTCCTCTTTTCTTGTCTTTTTTTGGTCGGAGCTGCCATCTGAGCAGAGGGGTAACACGGGGAAGGCTGATCTCTTTCATGACCTATTCGGGGCTATGATTGTCGAGCCCAAAATTGAAAAGACAGTACTCTGCAGTGGGTCGTCTTGTTTTGGTGAACACAGTTGAAACTCTGCCATCCAACTACAGAGCAGCTTGAATGAGTGGTACTATTTTGAAGCACTTTTTATTTTCTATTTAATTATCTACAAATAGTTATCTACAGATTTGAGGACTATCCTTTATATTCCTTCCTGAATCTTCTAAGACGACAAACCCGAGACCCAAAAATTATCCCTGCTTAACCAATTAAAAAAAAAAAAATCAGACAAACAACAATAAACCCATTAGATATTTTTACATATTTTAATAGATATTTAGATAAACTAGTACATATTGTCTTCGATATGACAAGATTTCTAAGGCTTTGTAAACTTTGTGTTTGTAAGCTATTAACGAGCTGTGATTCAGTAATGCAACGGAAATATCATAGCTAAAAAGGAAATAAACAACTTGCCTCCTTGGCAGAATTATCTTTACCCTGCATGTAGGAAAAGGCTCCGTAGCTGGCTGCCTTTGCTGCAATTATGGGTGTACTTTCTTCCCAGGATATCCTGTTGTTTGCCACACTCCCTTCGCAGTCTTTTTTTGTAGGGCTTTTGGATGCAGGAACTTTACCTGATGAAATGTTTTGCATGGCACCCAACAAAATTACTTTCTTACTCTGAGTAATGCTACTGTGCTATAAACATCTAATGAGAACATGTCTCTGGTAGCGTAAATCTGGAGCAGTTACCCTAATTTTTGTAGAAATTGCTCTGCACTGACACTGGGAAAACTCAGTCGGGCCCGATGGCAGCAGGTCTTTTGTGGCACCAGAGAAGGACCTAGTATTTTGGGACTTACTTCTGCAAAAAGTTGGGCACTCATAATCCTGCTAACATTAGCAGGAGATGAGAGCACACAGCTCCTGGCAGCAGCAAGCCCCACCAATTTCTGCGCTGCCCAGAAATTAACTTCAAGAGTCTCAAAATTGTCATTAAAATCCAATTGTTTCCCTTCACATCTAGGCATCCGCCCATGGAAAAACACCCATCGTGTAACTTCTCCCCTTCTCCCTGGGGGTGGTACCGGGAGATTAGCTCACGAGGAGGATGGGAAGGTTGCAGCCTTAATGGCGACTGAAAAGACAAAGGCAAGAAAATGAGCTTACCTTGCTGCCCTAAAGTTAAGCAGTAATTCACATGGCTCCAACGCTGAAATATGTAATAACGTGGTTGTAGGATTTCATTGCTAAAGCTTTCGCGTTGGTTCTGCTTCCATCTTGGCTATATAAATATTTGTAACTTTTTATTTTATTGCTAATGCTGTATAAAATGACCAAAATATCATGAAAAAAACGCGATTTCTCCACTTTTTTTATTAGAAATTGAAGATAGATGCCCAGCTAGTATAAACTGATATGACTCCAATGATTTCACGAGAGCTATGGCAGTTTTCACTAGCTGCGTATCGGGCTTCTAGTTTGTGGCTCTGACCAGCTAATTACTGAAAAAGGCTTCACCATACCATGACATTCATATATAGTAATGGAATTCAGAGTTCTGATCAAGGTGAAGCAGTTAAATAGAAGTAAACGCATTGGTCTGTAGAATAAGGTCTTTTCATTTTTCTCATCATTTTCCATCACGAATAACTGGATTAAAACTGGTGTACTCTCCTTCTCACTGGCCTCTTGGCCACCTACTAGAGGCCCGCAGGTACAAGAGGAAGGATGGGTTTAGTATCAGCACATTTCACATAGAGCTCTAGAAATGAGCATCTTTAATACTCACCAAATGAGCTAAATTACAGGGGAGCGTTTGCAGCAGGCATTCCAGGGCTGTGAACGCAGCCTGAGAACCTGTGGTCCAACTGGCTTTGTCACCCTGATTGATGCTAAGAAAGTCCTCCCTACACGCTTCTGTATGCCATTTTCTACCTGTATCTGTCACATCTTTGCAAGTACAGCTTTTGGTGTGTGCCTGGGGATGTACTTACGCATATTGAAAAGTCAGAAGACTCACTGAACTTTTAAAGCTGGATAATGTCAATGTGCTTCAAGCAGGGTCTAGATGGAGTTGAGGTGGTTGAGGTCCTTCAGCCCAAAATTGTTTAAGAGCCGATATTGACCTATTCACCTTTGGACTTAACATGCCAGGTGAAGTTCTGCAACCTCAGGGAAGATTTAAATCATACCAACAAAATTCAGTGTTGGGGTTCCATAATGGAGTGTCACAGGTGCTTTCTTCTCAACTGCAATAGTATTGGTTCCTCTGCCTTTTATATAAAACATAGCAGTTAGAGAATTCCAGGTCAGGGATGAAGGGTTTCATATTTCCTCTTCTTCTAGTCTATAAACTATTCTATGGGTAGAGTTCTTCTGCTCTTCCTTTTGAAGCTCTACCATCAGCACTAAGGTTATTTGGGCCAGAGAAAAGAAGCAGCAGGAAGCATGAATGTAGGCTCCTGTGAGAACATTGAATTATGCAAGGTAATCCTGGATCTCTGGCTTCCAGGACTCCTTTAGCACTTATACATTAAGAATAAAATACATTAATGGGCTTTTGAGAATTCCTGAGATATGACCTGAATCATAGATAGAGCCTATCTGCCATTAAACATAATACCTTCTTGGCAGCCATTTCTTTTCTGCAACCTTTGGCTTTGAGATCTGTTTTGGAGAGGCAAGAGGATTTTGGAAACCTTGTAGTCAGCACCTGAACACCCAGGAATCGGGCCCACCACGTATTGTTTTGTACCGGTACTTTCCCCAGTATGTCATACGTGCTTTGCACATACAGTGCAGTTGCTTAAGTGCAGACTGTTATTCATTAGTTACTTTAATATTTGTGTAGTGTGTGAAAGGGGAAAGGGCGTAAATTCTGTTTATATTTTAAATAACCATCTTGGCAGTTACACAACCCATAGTCTTTAGATCTTCGTGGAATGCAGTGTTTGTGACGGAGGGCAAAATAAGAGGAGCAGAAATCAGATACAGTTCAGCAGGTTCTAGAGTTGGTCCAGACTGGGTCGGCCTTGCACCGCAGCCTGCTGTCAAGGGCATCTGGAAAGGTGCCATTAGCACTGTACAATTTGTCTGCTACGTATATGCAATATTATTACTTGCTGACGGCAGTTTGGCAACTTTTGTCTATCTCAAGCAAGCCAAATTCTGATCCCTTTGCTACTACTTAAGAGTTAGTTCAAACTCCTCTGACATGAGGTTTGATTCCAGATCGCAGGAGCTAGGAGGTGAGCTTGCTTATTCTGAGCAGACGTGGATCTCGTATGAGGTGAGGGCCCCACCCCGAATCCTGATCTCTGATAAATTAACTTTTTAACGTTGCGTTACCGCTTGGCGTACAAGCCAAATGTCTACGCAGATATTTATGTTCCAACAGTCAAATGCAAGCTCCTTTTTTTTCTTCTGATTTATGTTATGTTTTACAGACATGAGTAACCCATGTGGGATATCTTTCCCACAGAGTAAAACCAATGCAAATTCACATGACTCAGGGATTTGTTTCAATGCTCATGTATAAACTCTCATTAGAAATGATTATGCGTGAAGATCAAAAGAAAAGTACACTCGCTTGTATTAATGTTTAATGCATAATTCACATTGTTAGAACAAAAAACAAAACAGTCGGTGGTTGTTATGACAAATATTAAACATTGGCGCTACTAACCAATTCCCATAGAGGATCCTTCGTTTCATTGCATTGGCTGTGTGATGAGATTTCCTCTTGCGCATGTTGTGCCATCGTCTCAGAGATTTCAAGACATCTTCCTCACTGGATGAGTAATTCCACTGTACCGACAAGGAGTAGAAGGGAGTGGGATACCCCACCACTGCAGGTGGCTCCAACACTCAGAGGCTTGCCTGTGGAAGAAGAGTGTAAAATAACCTAATCCAATTGTTTATATGAGTGGGATTTCAGATCGGGCATGCTCCTGTATGGTCCAAAACTCTCATTGCCTTCAATCCTAGTCTAGTTTGTGCCTTAATATCGAGACTAGACCCATGGTCAAAGTCGCTCAGCACAAGAGAACTCAAGAAGAATTTGATTTCTTGATTACATTTATCCATGTTCTGCATTCTTTACTCAATGCTTACTTTCTTACCAGAAAGCTTCTTACTTAAATAACCAGGTTTGGTGTGAGGGAGATGCACATGAAATCCATTCCCTATATTCTCCACCAAGACCAGCACAGGAGAGCAAAGCCCCGCTCATAATCACAAATCGAGCTTAGGAACAAGAATCCTACGTGTAGCATCATCGCCTGTTACACGGAGTAACGGAGCTACTTCATCTGCCTAAGGGAAGACCCCAGGTCTTCCCACATTACAGCTTTTCACACAAAGTAGGAGTTAGGATTTTTATCTTCATAGCTTTTATTGGCTTTCCCCACGTCAATGTTTAAAGGGTCAGCAATTTGTACCATCTAGCTTTTATATTTTTGCTTCTTTCAAAAAATTGGCTGTTTTACTAGCTGAGCTTACACAATTTCTTTCTTTTTTTTTTTTTCCCTAAAAAAATCCCAACAAAGAACCTTAAGTCTGAAGTTTAGGAGTCTTAATTCAGGTCAAAGAGTCACCTTTCTTCCCAGGGAGGTCTGTGGCACAGAACGAGACCAAATGACATTTGACAAACTTTCTGCTTGGCACAAAGTCGCAAAAACATTTGTATGTTCTCATTATCATTTTGGTAACTTTCCTGTACGCCAGTAGTGATACAATACACCTGATTCAGAGCTGCCTCAATTTCAGGTAGGTTCTTCCTGATTCAGATCTCTGTAAGCAAACTATAAATTAGCTCTCTATTCTCAAGGTGCCTTCTGAAGGCCCTGTTGTTCTGCAAACCCTTCTGTGCAAGTTTGAGAGGTTCCTCATTCAGGAACTAATATTGTTGAAATAGAAGAAGTGCTAATGCTTTCAATGGTATGCAGTCAAAGTACAAATGGATCCTCGGTGTTTAAGAGGACGGAGCAGGGCTTTGGTTCTTGTTTTCCTTCTGTTTATAACAACCCACTCAAAATATTTACGATTGAGAAGCTGATATTTTATCCAGTAAAGAACCTATTGTCCACTTTAAGGCAGTTGAAAATGTACTCGGAGTATATACTGGTTAAATAGTTTGTTTTTAGTGGAGTGCACATGGCTTTGCTATCCCGAAATTGGTCATCATCAACACATAGCTGTTGTGGGGGTTTTTGTTGAGAAAGAAAAATGTGTAATAAATTAAATGTGCTTCACGAGGAAAGAAGTAGGTCAAACGTTGGGCTAAATTAGCCTCATGTTACACAGAAAGACTAAATTCTGTCGTTTTCACCTGTGGGACTTCAGACTTGCCTACACATCAAATTATTCCACAACACTGACTAGGTACACTGCAGTAATACTTTCGACTAAAACCATGTGTAGACAAATCTCACGCCAGCATAAGAATTCACTTCTTGAATTATCTTAATCCATTTTTGAAGTGGATTAAGTGAAACCAGGAAACAACTCGGTCATTCCAGAATTAATAAGCTATCTGAACACAGTTCTGCTTCACATTCCCATCCAACCTTATTCCAGCATAATTTTACTGGGCTGAGAGGCTCTTAAGATACATCTACATAGCAAACGAACGTGTGATTATAGACATACCAGCCTTTCCTTTACTCTCACTGGCGTAACAGCAGTAATGAAAGATGGTAGCAAAGACTCCAGTACAGTCTATTAACTGGAGCATACATGCAGTTGGTTGTGAACAGCCCCTGCCGTAACCCATCTCATCACACCCTCACTTCGGATACAGCTCACGTCCCTTAGACTAATACCGGGGTGGGGAATGCCCCTCTGCACCTCCGGTGTGTACGCGCACCAAAAATTGCCTACGCGATACGACTGTGCAGCTGAGCTAAATGGGAAACAGGTGAATTTTACTTCAGAGGTTAATCACATTGGAGAAGCAGCATGGCTCACACATTTTTAATATACACACCTTTGACAACCAAATAAAGCGTCAGCTGTGTGACTGCGGCGGCCAAATTAAATATGCCGTAGACGAGCACAACTCAGTTGATGTCACTAGGGCTGAATTTGGCTCCATAGGTGGGATCTTGCTTATTCGACTCATACTTGTTTTGTTGCCTATCTGCTCATTTATTTTAATGAAATTAATGCATTTTAATGTTCCTTTAAGTGCATTCCAAAAATAGCAATTTGATTAACTAATTGACTTTTAAAAGTGTAACAATCACAACTAAAAATCTCCCTGTTAGCTGAGGTATGGAATAACTGCAAGTAGCACCTTGGGTAGCTATGCCATACGCTTCATCCCTTCAAACAAATTCCCCACATCAATGAGAAGGGCCTCACTTAAAAACGAACGGCGAAATATAGACAACGATCAAGCTGCACACAGTGCTTTTCAAGCCTACCAAAAAAATGTATCAGTAATGTACTCTGTACTCTGCTGAGACAGTGTACTTAAGACAGGTAAGAATTTAGCCTAAAAGCAGTTCAAAACAATTCCCAACCAGAAACATGAAACAAACTTGTCTTTCTAGCCAAGCCAGAAAGCACCTTGAGTGGCTTGGGTTCCAAAAAAAAAAAAAAAAAAAAAAAAAAAAAAAAAAAAAAAAAAAAAGCACGCTTTCCATTTCAGGCTCCTTAAAACGATGCTTGGACTGTACTGTATTCTGAGAAGGATTTTGTTTTTCCCCAACTCCTTTTCCAGTTTCAATAGATGATCTCACCATTTAAAATAAGGCGCTGTTGAGAGCACGGAGTCCAGCAACAGCAAAGGTGTACACCACCTTCTCCCTGACTTTATCTCCTTACAAAAACTGCAATAGCAAAACCTGATTAGTAACAATACTAAGCAAAGGGAATTTTCCCCTTTATTCTATTTAAATGAGGAAAATGAAAGTGTTAATGCCAATATTTAGGCCGAACAGAGGCAGTCGCAAAAAATAATCTAGTTTCAGCCCTGCCACACGCGCTCCTTCATGAACTCCATGGATTGGCAACGCTGTAACTTGTTATTAAAATAGGTGGTGCACAGCGCAACATGGAAGAGGCAAACTTGACTTTGGTACTGCCCAGACGCTCCGCGGTCACCGCGCAGGCGGTGTGGTGTTCCAGCAGTTTGGGATATTAACGACGAGTCCATAACAACTGATCTTTCGCTAAAGCGGCATTGAAACGTGAGCGACCGCGGACAGTTTCTTTTCCAGCGAGGCCTAGCTCTGGAAACGCTTTTGCACGCCAGTTGAATCCAACACGTAAAAGCTGCCCTGAATTCAGTGGGACCGCTCACGTAGACCTACAGGATTTGCCTTTTAAAAGTACAAAAATCAAGGAAAGGCAAGGCAGGTGGCTTGCCAGCCCCCACCATTACCCCCAACACCGCTCGCAGCGCGCAGGGTGGTCACGCCGGCTCCGGTGCTGGCTGCAGGCCTGAGCTCGCCCTCTCTTTTCCCGTAAAACGTCCTGCTTTCAGACACAGATGCTCCGCAACCCTCGCAGCAGAGGTAGGGAGCGATGGCTGGAACACCCGCGACTCAATCCCGCCAGGGTTCGCGGAGCCTTTCCCTCTCCTCCGCAGCGACCGCCATTGTGCCGCCCGACCGCCGAACCACCGCCGTGCCTGCCCCCGGCCCCGCGGGGAGCGCGGCGCACCCCGCGTTGGGCCCAGCGCCGGGGGCTCCCCGCGCCGGGGGCTCCCCCGCCTGCCCCCACCCCAGCCGTGCCCTGCAGAGGCCCGCAGGAGAGCCGGGGGAGGAAGCGCGGCGCCGGGCCTGCACGGCAGCGGCGGTGCGGCGGCAGCACGGCCGGCAGCGCTGCTCCTCTTGCATTGCGGGTGCTTTTTTTTTTTTCCTTCTTGTTTTTTTTAAATTTTAATTTTTTGCTGTGTGTGTCCCCCCCCCCCCCCACCTCCCCTCCCCGCCCCCGCCGGCCCGGCAAATGGCCTGCTGGCGGCTGGCGGCGTGTGCGTGCCTCCGTGTGTCCCCGCGTCCCCTGGGCGAGCTGTCCCGTCCGCTGCCGAAGGACTCGGCCGCCCGCATCCGGGCTGCCGGGGGGGGTGGCACCCCCTCCCCGCCCCCCGTTTTCGGTAGTTGGTTTGTTTTTTTTTTTCTTGTCGGTTTGGGTTTTTTTTGTTTGGTTGGTTGGTTCTTTTTTTTTTTTTTTCCAGGTGGGACTTGGCGGTGACCGGCGAGGCTCGCCTGGCACTGAATGTCACCCTGAAGGTAAAATGAAAGACAAAAAGATGAACGCATGCCTGCTCCCCTCGGCCGCGCCGCCCCGCGCCGCCGCCGCTCCCCCGCGCCCGCCGGCGAGCGGCCGCCACCATCGCGGGGCGGCAGCCCCCGCCGCGCCCCGGATTTCCTGTCCCGGCTTTTTATTATTTTTCGCTTTAAAAAAAATATATATATTAAAAAAAAACCCGCATGCAAAAGAAACGTGCACGTACCCGGTAACGAGCCCAGGAAAAACCCGGCCGCTTCCCCCTTCTCCTGCCAAGTTATCATTGAGAAAACAGACAGGCGGCGTGACGTCCCGGGTCAGGCCGAGTGCGGACCGGCGCTACCAAGGCGGCAGGGAGGCCCGGGGACGCCGGCGGGGCCGGGGCGGCGGGAGCCGGGGCCGCCGCCGCCCGCCCGCCGCCTCCGGCCGCCCGCCGGGCCGTACCCGCCGCCGCCGCCGCCCCCCGCGCCCCCCGCCCCGCCGCCGCGGCGCCGCGCGGCCTGCCGCCCGCCTGCGGCTCCCCCCTCGCCGGCGGAGGTCGCGGGAGCCCAGTTAAAGGAGGCGTGTGTAAAGATTTTGCAATGTCCCTGCATGGTGTTGTAGACTTTCCTAGCAAAGAAACCGGCTTCGGCTTCTTTAAAATCCCCGACGACTCACCTGATTAACCTGCCTGCGGTTCTGAGCTGACCAGGTAAAGCGGGCCCCCCTCTCCCCACCCCGCACCTCTGCGAGCTGACATTGCACTGGGGGCATGTTTTTGCTCGGGGACGAGCCGCTGCCAGAAGCGCTCTCTTCCACCCCCCCATCCCCCCCCCCCCATTCCACCTTCAGACCTTGCCAATTACACTTGCTCAGAGTCATTCCCCCCAAAAGAAAAATCAGCTTCGTAAAAAGCCGCACAACAGCACCGGCCACCCGGGGTTTAGTGATTCTCGTCTCTCGGACAATTATTTAAAATTATTGGGCCGGGGGGGGGAGGGGGGGGGGTGAAGGGAGAATGATTTTTTTTTTTTTTCCGCTGACAGATCCTACCCCAGCAGGTTTTGTCCTCCCCCCCGCCTTGCCCAGGGTCAGGAGTGCCGGGGAAGTAGGCTTTAGCCAGCAAGAGTTTGGGGCCGGGGTCCCGGGGTGGCTCTGGCGGTTGCGAGCGGGGAAGGGGGACCGGACTCTCCAAGCCGGTGCCGGGGTGCGTGTGATTGTCGCTGCGGCTGCCCGCGTCGCCCTGCCTCCCCCGGGGTGCCCTTTCGGGAGCCCCGAAGTGTCCCGGCTGCGGCGCGGCGCGGCCCGCCCGCCCCGGGCGGGGAGAGGCCGGCGGGGGGGCCCCATTCTCGTCGCCGACCCTCCCCCGCCGCCCTCTCCTTCCTGAAACACTTCTGCGAGCGTTCCGCGGGAGCCGAGCAGGCCTGCTGGGAGCCCTGCACGCCGGGCGGGGGGCATCGCTGCTGCGGGGTGTCTTGTTATCGGGGTCCCCGGCTGAGCGGAGCGGCGGCGTGGCCGTGCCGGGCGGGACGGGCTCCGCTCTGCTCCCCCCCGTAGCGTCGGGAGCCGCGGCCGGGCGAGCGGGGGGCAGAGGGACGCGCGCACCCCAAATCAGGAGGGGCGAAGGGAAAGTGTGGAAAGTCAACGTACCGCTTTGCTCCTCCTGGTACTTCACCCTCCCAGCTCCGGCCGTGGGCGGGGGGAGGGGGGGGTGGTGGTGGTTTAGAGAAATGGTCGCATGTGGGGTCTGAATGTGACCCGGCTGCGAGGAAATGTGTTTGGTTTTGGGTTTGTTTTTTTTTTTCTTTTTAAGAGCTGCAGGGGAAGCACTCTGAGTACTTGGTCTAGTTAATATGTTTCTCGTGATACCAAAGGAGAGAGGACTGCATTTAGGAGATGACTAAATAATGGGGGAGGCAAGTAAAAATGAGTGGAATATAAAGAGGAGGAAAATGAAGGTGAATGGTAGTGTGGGAAGGCAGGGGCTGAGCAGCTTGGGTTTCTCTCGTGTAATCACCTCCCCCCCCAAGTCCACCCCACCCCACCCCCCCAATCCTGTCTTGTCTTTTCATACTATTAAGGAGACTCTTAAGAGCAAACATAACCCCTACAGAAAAACGGATGACACACACACACACTTCAACCTATCTTCATTTGTGGCCAGGAGGGAAATCTGAATGCCCTTTATATAAAACCCCCAAACTTTTAAAGATTTCTTAGCCACCCTGTCTCAAATACAAAGTGTAAAACTTGCCTGATGTGTTGTGGTGTTACTTCCCTGGTTTATTTCAGAGGATGAAATGTCCTGTTGTAACATACCGACCGTCACTTTCAGAATGGGAGTAGTTTACAGTATAACCTACATTAGATTATACGTGGTGCCTGCGATGCATTTCCACTGAAAATAGCCAAAGACTTAGAATGACAAAGCGACTCATGTGGTTGTGATCTTCCTTGTCTTGAGAGCATCAAGGTAGCTGTGGTTCCGCGTGCCGGGGAGGGGGGGTCTGTGGTGCAAGGGGTGTCGTGTCTGTATGGGAATGTGGCAGGTCTCTTTTTAGAGGACTTTACAGTTTAAAATGTGCCGGGGGCAGGAGAAGGTAAACATGACATTCAATGTGCTCATTATCAAAATAAGGAAAACAAATCGATTGCGTTAACTTTGTGTGCAGTATCGCAGTTGTTCCACAGTATTTTGTCAGAAATTAAAAGGTTACCACTAGAGTACCATATCCCTATCTCGAGCCTGGCACCACTTATTACTGCAACGGTATTTCAATATTAAGTGATCTTGGAGATATTTCATCTTTCATTTTGAATCCTGAATTTGAATCAGCATTAGGATGTCAGGGCTGCGAGATAAGGTATAACAAACTAAGTAGACAGCTGAAGGGCTCCTGGTGAAGGTGTTGCTGAGAAGGGTATCTTGGGCCGTTCGCAGTAACCTTGTTTACAGGGACGTTTCAATTGCAACCTGAATTTCAGCGAGAGGCTGCCTGGACTAATGCCTGCGTGTCTGAAACCCATCACGACTGTCTTTTGCACTCTAAACCTTCTCTCTGCCTTCCTTGCATGCTCGCAAAAAACTTTTCTGGAAGGTTAGGGTGATTTTCTGATATGAAAATTAAGATGTTTTCCTAAGAGGAACGCTGCTCTTTGAACTCGTGTACATTAGCAACAAAGTATTCATGAGGTTTGATTTTTTTGTGTGTTGTTGTTTCTCTGATGTATCAGGATCAGTAGTTACACCAGTCTTTTTAACTTCATGTATATGGCTTTGATTTATTATATTTAAGTCTCAGTGGTTTCGAACGTATTTTGCAGCACGTGAAGTCGGTTCAAGTCAGAATGTGAAAAGATGCATACTATAACAAGGAACGGTTTTGTAGTGATCTGCTAATTTTTTGTTTTCTTTTCCTAAAGCCGTTCCAGGAAAATCACGTGCATTTAGCGAGTGGGTGCTAAATGCCAGCAGCCACATTGATGAAGAAAAATGCTGTTGAAATACTTTGGAATAATAAATAGGATACGTAATGGTCAACCACAAGATAAAAATTTTACACAGTGTTTTTATGGCTCTAAATTGGCTGCATTGTAAACCAAGCTTACTACTCTATTAAGTCATCAGAGTTTTCAATTATTAAAGATTTCTAGTCAAGCTACGTAATGTAGTCTTCATCGTGCATACCAGAAAATTATACATAATGTTGTAATTCCTTGTCGTTGGTATGCGAGGGCTTTGTTGCGGATGGGGGTTTAATTTTGACTTATCGGGACAAATCTTACAAAGCATGCACGCAGAAAAATGATATGGAAATAGCCCCAGTCCTGCAAAATGGGGATAGTTACAGCACTGAAATGTACCTAATACAATTTGAGATCCACTCACTAAGAAACCTTGACAGTATCTGCCTTGCAGGTACCGTGCATTTGGAAATACTATATCTCCATTTAAATGCAGATCTTCAGTTTTCTCCAGGGGGCAGTTGGTGAATCTTTCGATTGAACCACCGGTACTAGAAAAACTAACTGAAGATTTACCCATGAACAAGAGACCCTTTCAAGTCTGCCTTTTTGAAATGATGATTAATATTAAATTTCCTAATATCGCTGGTTTATATTGATTTTGAATGCCTTTTCAAAAGTCACACGAAAGGAATAATGTCTTTTACTCGAGGTAGGCCAATGTTTGCACACTTGTTTAGCAATCTTAAGAGAGATAACCCTAACAAATAAGTTCTTTGTTTTTACACGGGTATTGTGTTTGCATGTGAGTTTCCTCAAACGGACAGAGCAGTCTTGCTTTGATTTTGACCTAGATTCCTCCTGATTATTCCTCTACAGCTAGTACCTGCTTATTTCCCACTGTGAAAATAGGAGAACAACTGTTGATGCTATCTAGCTGGGGCTGCATGGGCAATAGGCACGCACGTCCAGTAATCTCCCCTCCTCCTCCAAGGCTTCATTAGTAATGGATAAAATAGCACTGCAGTCCAAAGAGGGTGCAAGCCAATATTTTCTGTGAATTTTTGTTCTTTCAGGGATTCAAAGGAAGATGGGGGGGAAAAAAAAAAAAAAGGTGGAACGGGTGAATTTATTTCTGTTTCCATTTTGGCACTCAAATTTTGCACACTTGCAGGGATGAACAGGGCTGTGTTTTATTTGAAACAAGTCTCAGATCCAGCTTACTCCATATTTACTTGAAGCTCAGTGGCGGTAGGTGTCAGTCTTCCTTAGAGGGGCTTGTCCCATCCCGTCCAGTTTTCTGTATTGTTTGCCAGCTGTCTAGTTCGCGGTGTAACCCAAGGCACTAAAAGCTCCAGAGGTATGGAGCGGGAGCTCCCTGTTTGGAGTGAAGGCAGCACAAACTACCTGGTGCAGAGGAGACAAAAGACCCTGACCTTTTCTGTGCTAGGTGCCATGCACTGCACGCGCTCTGGGCTCTCCACCACGGGCAAAGGTGCTGCCCGGGGATGCTGCCCTTGTCCCTGTGCCAGAGCCATGAGGTTGTGAAGATGCTATCCATATTATGTTTGCCTGTTAATGGCATATAAGCCATTGGCCTCAATACCCTGGAGAAAACATGCACTGCAGCCTCTGCGTGGAGTTCAGGCAGATCTGCAAAGTCCAATCTTACATGCACCAGCGTTAATGGCAGAGCTCCCGTTCAGCTTAATTGATATTCCTGTAAACATCTGCAGGTTTCTGTTTCTAGTGGAAGCTGCAGCTGGGTGGACTTCTTAAATGAATGTTTTGCATATTGAGGTTGAAAGGAAAGTCGAGCCTGATACATTAACGTATCATCTGTGTCGTTCTCTTGACATCACTTGGATTACTACAAGCATATATGACAAGGAGATTAGGTGCGAGGTCTTCACACGCACATGCTTTTGTTAGTGTGTTGATCAGCAGAGATGTTACTTCTGTGAAAACCTTGTTCGAAGTCAAGCCTAGGCAAGCACAAACCTGTGCACGCATATACAAGTTGAGCAGGGCCTATCCTTTATAATACAATTTTTTCTCCTTAATATCTGAGCGAGATCTCTTATTATAACTCAACCATTAGGGGAAAGAAAATGGAACTTTTCTCGAACAGCTTTTCTGTTGGGGAATCTAGTGGCAGTTGCTTTGAAGCATGTGTAATTGATTATCATACATTTATTTTAAAAAGGAGACATAACAAGGAATCTAACATGATGTTTTGGAATATATCTTCTCCCCACAATGTTCTTGAGGGAAATGTAAGGTTGCAGGCATCATTTCATGCCCTGTATGTTTTTGAACATAAATCAAAGAAATTGTTGGAGAGTTATAGATGTTCATAGCAACTGTAGCTATAATAAACACATGCAGTATATATTTTCCAAGCTATTTTGTATGGGTGAAAAGCTGAAGCTGGCATTTTGTACGAACAATTCAACTTAATCACTGAAAATTTATTTCCTAGTTAAGGTGGATTACAGTGTAGCATGAAGTCGTACACCTTGGTTTAAGTTCATCTGGTTATGAAGCCTCGATTAAAATTGAGGAGGAATTTAAATTGGATCTAGACACCTTGAATGAATTATTCCAAACATCAAATTTATTGTGATGCCTCCATGGCGATATTTACATCTGTATTATCACCGATATTGGTTTCAAAGTATGGTGGATACTTTAGAGAGCAAATAAAAGACAGGAGCAGTATGAGAAACCAAACAATTTTAGTTGTACAGATAGTACAAAACATGAGCATAGTAAATATAACAGGAACGAGAATCCTGAATGATTAGGTAGTGCAGATCTGCTGATGAGAACAACACCTAGCTTAGACACACAAATTTCTTAATCAGTGTGTTAGTTTTGGTTTAAAGTCTTAATAGATGAAAAGGGAGAAGTGACTTTTATGGAGGAATTTCAATGAGGAGTGCGTAGCCACTCAGTGTGGGAGGATGAGGAAGGTGTTCCATGTGTTGACGAGGATCCAAATGCATTAAAATGCTAAAAAGAAGATCCAATGTTCAGTTAATATGTATATGGATAGACAGGGGATAGGACACATTCAGGATCTGTGCGGACATCAGACAGGTCTAGATGAGCAGAGTTTTGGACTCAGTATTTAAGTAAAATCTTAAGTATCTGAATAAAAGAAGCAGGGTGTGTTTCTTGGAGTCTGGCCTTCCAGGTGCTTTCAGGTGTAGCTCTCATTACTCTGTGTACTCCTTTTGGGTTCAGAGATTGATAATTAAAACACATACCGCATATTGAAAATTTTGAGACTAGCTAAACGGTGTGACTTTTAAAAGCGTCACTGTGCTTCTGCTGGACTCTTGTTCCATTGCGGTTACTTTCAATCATTCCTCTTTTATTAAAAGACCCAGAAATCTCTTTTTAAAACAGAAAGCTTGTCTCTTATTACTTGACTCCTGGAACCAGCATTTTGAAATATACAACAAATATTCTGAGATTGATGCTAAAACTGAGAATTTGCTCTGTTTTACCTGTTTGTAATATTAGCCTTAAGTGACTTCCTCTTGATGATGTCTTTGAATTTTAAGACCTGCATGAACTAAACAAGAAACTTTCTAAATTGTTACAACTGATGGACATCAGGAAGGCAGAACATGGCCCATCTTGGGCACCAGTACTGGTTTAGACTTCAGAAGAACAGGCAGTGGGATTGGTTTCCAAGGGCCACCCTTTCCAGTGGGGATGGATGGAGGAGGGATGGAGACACACAGCTTCTGACATTGCGTAGGCTTGAGGTTGGCTTCCTCTTCTTCATTTCTTGCCCAGCTCTTGCTCTCCATCCTCTCCGAACATTTTTTGTAGCCTCTCCGTAGCAGCCAGGCTACTTTACCCTGTCCTCTGAAGGCTGGAAAATGGACTTTGTATTGTTACTATCCTCCCTGCCGTATACAATGCTGTGAAAATAAAATTCAGTGAGAAAATCAGAAAGGAGAGAAAAGGGAAGACAGCATCACAGGTTGAGCTACAGCTGGGAAGACTGGGAGGAGAAAGATTTGGCGATTCCTGTGTGTCCCGTGGTCGGGATCTGTGTATACTTTTACAAAAGAAGGGAGCTAAAAGAGTTGTGTCCCTGAATTCATATTGACTCTGCTGTGACAGTTGGGACATGATTATAGAGGAGAGGTAGGGAGAAGTGGAATCTAACCCTCAGTGGACGTCCTGCAGCCTTGACCAGTGCCAGTTGGGCTGTGTGGGGTCGGACTGCTGAATACGGTCGGGTTACCGCTGTCGTGCTGCGTTCGGGAGCCTCAGCCGTTCTGCGCAGACACTTGGGTATTTAGAGGCTCTTGAGGAGGAACTTCATTCACTGAAATTCCTGCTTCCACAGGGATTTTTTTTTTTCGCTTGTCTTCAATTAGTGTCTTGAGTTCTACCTGACAAAAAGAGCTTGTTTAACTCTGTGCTGAATTTCTAATGGGGAAAAAAACCTCTCCTGCCGTGTTACGGTCAAAAGAGACCAGGTGGGCAAGGGTTGAGAGCGAGCTGTGCGGAGGCCGGGCAGCAGGCTGGGCGCTGGAGCACGGAGAGCAGGCAGTCCAAGGTCATGGCCCATCCTACGGCACAGCCGGGAGCCAGATGCACAACCTCAGGTTTTGGTCCTTTGCTTTTCTCCGACATGCAATCCCTGTCTTGCAGCTTGAGCAACGGAGGCATGGGAGCTGTGCTTTTGCAACACGCGTTAAACGCGATGGTGCGGGTTTGGGCACGGAGAGGTGAGGTGATGTGTCGGGAGTGACGCAGCCAGTCGGTGGCAGAGCCCAGCCTCGTCGCCAGGATTTCCATTCTTTGCCTGGCACTGTCTCTCCGTGGAGAAGACCAAGATGAATCCTGCTGGTGCCACCACACGCTTGCCTTTCTCTGGTGTGACACGGTTCAAGGGTGGACAGGCTCCTTCTCCCAAAGGAGAGAGGCAAATGTGGGCAAATATGGGTGGAAGCACGTGTTGATTCAGTATGGTTACCCTGCTATAAACGATGCCCACTTTTTATAAAAATTATTTTACTTGTTGTTACGTTTTTTTAATTGAAGGAGGGTGAGGACTATGACTATCTCTGAAAACCGTGCCACAAACCCTTGTACTTACTTGTGCTCATGAGCGTGTGCGCGCGCATGTGTGACATGCACACACACGCTTGGATGTTGTGTATGTGCAGGATCTCAATTATTTTGCTGTTTGAATCACAGAGCATGCTGTCTTGATGTACTGTCAGTTTTGGTTTCTGCCCTTTGGAATAAAGTTCAAAATATTAAAGAAATAACACGCAATATACTAGTAGCTAGAATAGTCATAGCGCCCGAGGGGAAAAGAGGGTGGTGAATAGTCTGTCTTACAAATGCCCAGAAAAAAACCCTTAACTCCTCCTAACCAAACTCTGCAATGGTGCACTTTTAAAAGGGACTCTTCTAAATTTTCTTTCGGAGGTTTGCTGGTTATCCTGGAGAGAGAAGTAGGGCCCGTTTGGAAAGCAGTATGCAATGCAAGCTCTACGGTCACGCTCTGACCGTGCGCTGGGGGAATGGATGGTCCCAGCTATTTTTTGGAGAATCACCCTGGGCTAAACGGTGAAACGACTAAATCTGAATTAATTATTGATAATTCTTTGACATCAAATGCGAGGATGTGTTTGGAGTGTTGCTTCCCAGTTTCAGAGTTGAAGTAGTGCTAGCAGATGTATTATTTTTAAACGTCGCTTTTCCGGCCTTATTAGTTTACTTGGACAGCAGTAAGAACCACAGAAGCTGATGGAGGTTCTGTGCATCCCTGGTCGCTTCTGGAGGGCCGAGGCAGGAGCTAAGGGGGCACTAACAGGTATTTGGAGTCACACTGGGACTTTGGTCAGAATACCAAACTTTGCCACTTTTGGGGTGTTGTGTTCCTCAGTTTTAGTCCAACGAGGACCATGCTAAAAGGCTCTAGATAAGATGTTAAATGAAAGAACCAGCCCCCTCCCACTCCTATGATATTTTGACATGTACTCTGTATCAGGAAATAAAAGTGCTGAGAAGTGTGTGATGGATGCAAGGCAAGCTCGGGATGAATTTAGGATAAACAAGATGCCTATGAACCTTAATTTAGCGATTCTAAGGCAGAAAAATGCTTTTGAGCACCGCTAAACAGCTTCTCATCTGCAAATGCCACAATCAAGACAAAGCAAAATATATTGTGGCGAATTCTGCAGTTCACAGTCGTGACACAGTCAAAAACCTCCTATTACAGTGCGGGAGACTTCTGCTTGTGTCACCGCTGCCCAGGATGCAGGATTTCAGAACGGCATTAGTAAAAATCATTCGGTAAATATACAGTTTTGAAAGTCCTGCAGGACATGCAGCAAACGCCGGTGATTCGAACTGGGTGAAGTTGTCAAAGGTTGCTTTGCTCTCCAGAGCCTGGCAGTAGCTCCGCTGAAATGTGATGCCATTGGTTTTCAGCAAAGGTTTCTTTCTGCAGGGCTGCAAACAGAGATCAGCTGCTACTGTGTATACACAACTAGGGAGCAAATCAAGCAGCACGTTTAAGCAGCCTTTTTAACCCTGAGACTTTCCAAGATTTCTTCTTCACGCGGGAAGTTTCCTTTATATTGTCAGCTGTAGCACTTTGCTCATGTAATGAGATCAGAGCTAGGATCACTGCTGCACAGTAGCAAGACTTCCTTAAGACATTTGTCCTTGAAACTGCACCAAACTCTTGGAAGAACCCAGAACCTGTAAGTACGTACGATATAGGCGACAATAGCACGGTGCAAAGCTGCAATCAACCATTATACAATATCCGATTAGCAGGGCAGGAGGGGTTTTTTATTATTTTTTTTTTTTCCGGATGTTCTGTTACGTTCATTTTCAATTTGTTCTAAGGAAACAAATCAATTCGGGCTTCTGATACAGTGACTTTGCAGTAGATGAGCTAGTAGTAATATGTTTGATTTAACTATTTGTTGCTCTCATGTAGCTTGTGGGACAATTATTGTAGCCATCAAACTGCAGAGAAGTTTTCTTATGTTTTTAGGCATTTTAAAGGATTTGGGGGTCCATCTTGCAAATAAGTTTTTGCTTTGCTTTTTGATTTTGGCAACCCCACCCTACGCCAAACTATAAATAACAGGGCAAACGGAATTAGTGCGTATTGTTCTTAGGTAGCAATAAAATATATTTGTTTGTAGTTAACAACATTGCACTGTTTGGGATGGTTTTTGTCTTAATTGAATTCTACTCAAGGCTGTCTATTTTGTGTTTTACTGTCTTGTCTGTGTCTGTTTAAGTTACTTTGCCGGGACTGCAGTCTGGTTAAACCTGTATTTAAGTACTATTTATATTCTAAGCACATTTCTGGTAAAATAAGTGTTCGAGAATTTTTTTTTTTTTTTAAAGCCTTAAACAGTATAGTTTTATTAGCAGTGAGCGCCAGAGGAGGCACAACATGGATGAATGTCAGATGTAGACCACATAACCTAAGTCTTCCGTGCACTAAGTCCGATCCGAACGTGTCCACTTTTGCGACTGCGACTAATAAAAACCTCGAGTTCCCTTTCCATAAATTTTTTATACGCAATGATACTTCTGTTTATCAGATTAATTTCTCCCAGGTTAGCCTGATTGATAGCTGGATTGTGGTTTCTTAAGAGCTTTCTCCATGAAACCCCACCGAAGAGCTGCATTCCATTTAACCAGTGAATGTAAAAACTGGTAACCATGGATTCAGCCACCACTAACTGTCGAGAGCAATGACTTGTTGTAAACAATACAAATGAGCCAGGATAGCAGAAGCAACCAGACATGAAATGATTTTAATAGAAATTACGGTAAAGGTCATGTGATACTGTATCGGCTTGAATTCAGTGTTAAAGGGAAAGTATTTCAGTTTTTCAGATTTGATTTAAATTGCACATCTCCACTGGCTTCACGTTTGCATAAGACCCCCAGAAGGGAAAATGAAGCAGTTCTTTGGAAATGCCTCTGCTTAATTGCATGTCGTGACTTAGGCCCTGATCCTGAAAATGTAGGAATAACTCTAATCGGTGGGATTCTTCATGTACTTAAAATTTGGCATTTATGTTTGTAGGAGCAAGGCCTTTCTAGGTAACTTTGTAAGAAAAAAAAAAAATATATATTCTAAGGAAATAATAAGCTGTCACTAAAGATGAATCATGGAAATGCAAGTTTCAGTACTGTTGTGTGGTTCGGTTGGAGGTTTTTGTTTGCTTGTTTCGAAAACACAAAAACAAATTATATTTATCCCTTTGTTTTTAAACGTTATGACTTTCATTTCCCATCCACCATTCCTCAAATCCTCTTCCTAATTTATAGCCTCTCTTTTGGAGAACTGGTAAACCATAGTGTCAGCTATTATAATACAGCATGATGATAGGCACATGCAGATCGCATGAGCAGTCGTGTGTCCTATCTCAGGAATTTCCATCCCTACAAAATCTTTGCTGACTCCCAGCTGTCACATGGCTGTCACTCACAAATTCTAACCATAACCAAATCCTCCTGCCTGGGCATGCGCTCGCCAAACCTCTCTACGTGCACGGAGATGCAGGCACAAACCTCTCTGCTTAAGCACTTTCTCTGCTAAGTGGGTCTCTCCCCCAAGCCTGCTGCGTTCCACTAGTGCTGCTCCCTTAATTTGTTCCCGGGTGCTACTCCCCTGCCGTGCCTGCGCTCTGAAAGGGGGAACCTGGAAGGGCAATAATAGCCAGTAAGAAACGCAAACTAAAATAACTTTGTGTGTTATTTAATAGAACAATTCAAACCAGTTTGAAGCTGAATTCCCCACTTCCATGGCCCCCTAAACCTCTCCAAAAAAATTAACCCTTGCTGCTCTGTAGGCAGCTCTGTCACCTTGGAGTATGCTGACTTACTGCTTTGTGTATTTACTTGTCGTAACATTTATATAGTTTGGTAAACTTAGACTGTAAGAGTCCTAGACTAGAACTTTGGTTATTTTTATATTTCTAGGTTATTTCTATATTTCACAGATGTCACATACATCTATGTTGTTTTATCGGTAATTATGATTTATGTATTTTTCAACCAGAACAGTTTCAGACAATTTCTCATCAGTCTGTTACAGCTGACCAGTCTCTGTCAAGCACAGGTTGCAACTAAAATGTATAGTTAGATACAGGACAAATCCTCCTTTCCCTGTTCTTCTGAGCTGCCTTGCCAGACAGAGGAGGCGATTGCTTGTGTGAGTCGGGAAGGTAAGATTTAGCTTGTATATAGATTAACAGCAGGCAGAAACAGACTGACTTCTACTGAAAAAAAATACTTCTGAGAAGCAAAAGGAAAGTACCTTAACAGGAATATTTTGGGAAAAAAAATCCTCAAATTGCAAAATATTTTCTGTTGCTTGTCTGTGTCGGTATTAAGAGTGTATTGAAATACTCCTGTGAGTCAGACCTATGAGTATATTAACACTTTACCAAAAGGGAGGAGGTGGCTGGACAGAAAAGATATCACCTTGAATTTGCGTACATAACTCTGGGACGAGTCCAGAACTGAAGGTAAAATGCAGGTGAAAGGACAGTGAGACTGGAGACCAGTATACGAGTAAATTGGGGAAACCACACTGGCTGCCTTACCATAAGCTCATTACGAAGCATTAGTAATTCCTACACCCCTTGAAAACCAGGTGGGGGACGTTTGAATCATTGTGCCTGGCAGAAGAAAACCAAGTTTCAATCTGAGTGATAGTGCAGTGTTCAGGAAGGAAGGAGTGAACCCTGGTCCCATGGACTTCACTGGCATGAGACAACGGGCAATTTCCCTTTGCTCAAAGTATCTTCGGCATCTTTATGATCTGTGACATACGTGCATCTCTACTCTCTCGTATTTTGCATCAAATACTGATTTTTAATGAAAAACTTGCATTTTTCATTAAATGTGGGAGAGATGCCAGAACTCTGTGCCCATCTGCAGATAGGAAGAACTGGGAGATCTCCTTGTTTCTCTCCCAGTTTATAAAGTTCAGGTGCTGGGTGATGGGCAGCTGCAGGAGACTTAGGCCAGAATTCGCATTTAAGCAGAGCTCTGTGAAGATGCGTTTGAATCCCCAAAATGGAGACCTCAATGTTTTACTCATAGAGAAATCTCAGTGTGTGCAGTCAGGCAAATGTTGCAGTGCCTACTTGGGGACCAGCAGAAACATTTACCATTAAAATAATTAGTAATAATTCATGATATCTCCCTTGTAAACACAGTAATATAGAATAATAACAAAAAGCTGTATTTTGTGATTGTAAATATGATCTACTACTTTTATGCAAATACCACTTTTGTCAATTAGATTTTTTTTTTTAATATGGAAATATCATATCAACACTCCTGTCAACTAAATTCAAGTGGTTTAAGTATAGGCACCTTTTTTTAAAAAAAAAAAAGCAGTCTTGCTGTGAAGGTACCAGGTGTAGGGAATATAGGATAAACTGGTATGCAGGTCTACTCACACTTTACTTTGTTGTTGAGATAGCCAACAGCACTGCAGGTAAGTGAGAAATAAATTGGGAGCTTTTGTTAGATGTCCTCCTGGCTTACAGGAACTGGGCTGAAACTGCTTAATTTCATGGAGCATGGCAAACTAGTTGGTCACTGAATGACAGAGTATTGTTCTTTGAATTATTAACTCTATGTAAGCATTACAGCACTTTATAAATTTCTGCTCCTGTCTAGTTTTACCTTTTAGCTGGTGTGGGTAAATGAAGATTTTTTTGAGGACTCCTAGAGTCATTTTGTCTTTTAAACATTTCCAAATGTACTTCTTACTGTGGGCTACTGAAGACCCTTGATTTATGGGTTATAATGTTCTTCTGGTCAGCAAAACTGTCGTGGGAGTCTAAAGACAGGACTCTGATCTGTATCAGCTGCATTAACTTTCTGTGACTGGAACACGTCTTTGATTATTCTGCATTATTCCTTTGTACAAAATAAGGTCGTTCTCTGTGTATTTTAGTTTTAACAGAACCAGACTGTCGCTGACCATCAGCTTTTGCATGCATAGACTCTCTTCTTCCTGGCAAGGCTTTAGGCCCAGATCCACAAAAGGATTAGATGCCTTAAGTGGGACTTAAGGGGGATTTAGGCATTGAAAGACCAAACTGAGATCCTCAATATCCCCACTGAACTGCCACCTAACCTTAGGAGTTGCCTAACCTGTCTGAGTGCCTATGTTTTCAATATCCAGCTTTCCCAGGTGCCCAAAGATATGCTTCGGATATTCTCAAGCACTTCTATCCTGACAAGGTTGAGCCTCTCTGCTCCCATCTTTCCCCCCGTATCCCAACAGACTTCAGAAAACATGAGCTTCTCTTGAAACGGTGGCTCTCTGTGTGTGATGTATCTCACTTTCTCCGACTGTGTCCTTGAAGGAAAGGACCCTCCAGTAGGTTTCTTTCAGAAGCAACCTGGCAACCTTGAAAAAGACATCAAAATTAAGAAATTTAAGTATCACTGCTTAAACATGTAGGTCTTAGAGAAGAGGTTGGTCTTCAGAAGTGCATGGCCTTCCTCGTCTCCTACGGGCAGTATTGGACTGTTCTGTGCTCAACGATGGCCGCTTGCGAATTTGCTGACACTGCACAAGACATGGGGGTAAACTACCAGGTCTGAGGGCTCCATCGCATGGGCAGGGCACCTGCAAGTTGGTTACTGGGATGCGAAATTATTATTGCCAGAGGTTTTCTTGAAGAATCCAGGCCTTGGTGTTTTGTAACAGCAGTTTTGGGGGGAAGCACTCATTTCTGCAAGAAGTCACTTAGGGTTTCACCTGTCTCTGTGATATATGGCGGATGTTTTGTTTTTTGAAAGCCAGACTTATTGGGATATTCCATGTGCGCACCCAAAAATAATACTCACTTTTTTAGGGCTTCAGTCTCAAGAATTTCTGGAGCTGTGGCTGGATTGATATCTGTCTCACTCTGCAGAGGCCAAAGCAAATAATGTCTTATTAGTAGCTGAGTAAGTGGTCCTGTGCCATCACTTATTTCTCAGCTGTACTCGTGACATTTCGTGTGTTCTCAGCCATGTCTGTTGTTTGTTTAAATCCTGCTCAGTTCCTTGATTTATCAGTTTTCTGTAGACTTTTGTTCGAGTAGTCCCACATGCTATCCTATTTCAAATAGATGCATCCTTATCAGCAAATAGTCTTTCATCAATAACTTTAACTCTTTCACGTAACTCTACATACGTTCACTTTGACCTTCTGTTTTTTTAAATATTGGATTTTTTTTTTTGGGGGGGTGGGTAGTATTTGGAAATCTGTTAGAATTTCTCCTGAATCATTCCCTCTTTTTATGCCAAAGTTGTACAGGCATTTATTTGCCTTTAGCTTTTCTCCCACATTGACAGATAAGAGCATTTTCCTTTTTCCTCTCCCTCTTCTGTCCTGAAAGAGAGAACTTTTTCTCCAGGAATTCCTAGTTTTCTAATTTGTTAAAGATAGCTGGGCTGCATGCAACCTTAGTATTATTTATTGCTGCTTTTGATTTATGTACATCTGTACAATCCTGAAAACAACAATACTGAATGTAAAACATATTTGTATAGAGGTATAGCCTAGAAACTATACAAGCACCAAAAAAGATATACTCTTTGAAAATTTAGAAACTGCAATCATAAAAAATCTATATATAGTGAATAAACTTAACGTGTAATAACAAGTGCTATATGTATTCCTTACAAAGCCTGGTTGTGTTTATATTGAGGTAGCTAAAATTTGTAGGACTGTCTATGATAATGACATCTTAATAGCTAAGAACATTGTTCATGTATTTTTAAAACTGATACAGGGAGATGTGTTATTTTAATGGAGAGTATATGTTATAAGTTAACCTGTAACTTTCAATCCGCTACCTTCGTGTTTTCGGAATAGCATGCTTGAATTATTATACCTTTATTTTGGTATTTTAATACATAACAAATGTTGACTCCTAAGCACATCTTTTGTGATTTCTTTTGTACTTTTGAATTTGTCACATAATCTCACTGTGGCATTTCAAGGACAGTTTCATAAAATTTGTTCAGGGCAGTCTTGTGAGTGTTCCTGTCTTGCGGTTTTACCTCTTTCACTGCAGAAGATCTGCTCCTGGACTTCCATGAAGACACTAACATGTTACACAGAATGAGAAAACCAAGCACAAATTAGGTATAGCCAGGTATGTTAGGCTTATATACCTACACCTAATATAATACTTTAGGTACCTAATATAATACTTTATCTTAGGTATATAAAGAAACTCATTGCTGGCCGACTGCAGGAAGGAGCTGGAATTGTGAGTGTTAAATCACCAAATATAATGAATGTATGACTATTGTATGTAACCAATTTTAGGTATAGGAAGTTCAGCAAATATTGTTCCTTGGTGGTTGCCAGAGCACTTGCGTGCTTGCTAAATCCTATATACAGTGCTTCCGTTTGCTGGGTTACTCATTGAGCTTTTAATAGTCAACTTAATTTTAGTTAAGGTTCAGTTTAGTGACTCTGGCAATTAGTGGAAAATATTGCCAGCATTCATCTGGTAAACCATATTACGTACGATATGCACGCGCACGGTGCGCGTGGAGGTAAAAGATAACAGATCGATTCTGATGGATCCCATCGTGACGAGCTTTTAAGGATAAACTACAGAACCTTTTAATTATTGGGGGTAACCTTGCAGAAAATTGAATCTTGAGTTTGCACGTAGGAGGACGTTTGGTCTCCTTTGCTCACCATTGCTTTCCAGTACCGACAGCGGCTCCGTGCGCTGGGGTCCCGCTGGGCTTCCCATCGGTGCCAGTGACATGCCGCTGCTGAGGTGGGCTCAGAGCCGTCGTAAAGCAGAGAGGTCTTCTTTTCAGGGCAAGATTCTGATGCTTGTCCTGCTGGTTTGCTTTGTCTCTCTGAAAGCAGCGGAGGTGCAGGAGGTAAGTCTGCTGCTTGACTCTTTTAAGGCATTTTTATGCTTTTGTTTTATGGGTATGGGTAAAGGACTACAGGTGAGATTTTTTTTTTTTTTTTTTGTTCTCATGTAAAATGTAGGTTTGACTTCAGCCAGCCTCCTGTGAAATGAAATACCGGGAACAGTAACCGTAACTAAGGATTAACTGGGAAATAAAGGCAGAGGTACAAACTGGGAAATAAAGGCAGAGGTACAACAACTAAATGCAGAAAGAGGGTGTTTTTCCTGTTTTGCTGAGTGAATAGACTAGAATGTATGTGTCCAGCTGACGTTCCTGGAAAATAGAGGCCCATGTGTTCCCACAGGATGGACACTACAAGGACAGTTAGAGCTGTGTCTTGCCTTGTCAACAATGCTTATGTCTGAAGTAGGATTTCTCAGATCCATAAATACCCAAACCGCAGGTATGTCTGACAAAATAAGTAGAAATTGTATAATAGTGGAGGCACAAGGACATATGTGTCTTTATCGTAATTGTGTCTCTTGCTCAGAAGTAAACAACACCAGTTACTTCTGTGTGGAGTGAAATTGCAAAGTGCATGTGCTGATCCAGTCCATTGGGCTACAACTCACTGCCTTGAAACTGTCTTGTGTGTGCATGGTCCTACCCTGGTTAGGAATACACTGATTTAAGTCAAGGTAACAGTGTTTTTTTGCCATAGAAACCTAATGTAGAAAAGGCGAGACTGGTGACAGGCTCCTCTCGAGTTGGGTGAAGAACAGGCAGCAGAGAACTCAGATTTGTAGGAGGATGTAGGTAAGTGAGCATCTTTGCATATGAAATCGTTCTCCAGCTGTATGGAAAAGCACAGAGGATAAAGTCTTGGCTTCACTAAGATCTGGGGGAATCAGTCTCAATATCCTTGTAGATTCTGTGTACTCCTGCGGTGCTCTTCTCACCATTGACAGAAGCCCCAGTACAGGCTTCAGCAGAATCCTCACCATCACACTAGGTTTGATCTTTACAGAAAAGGTATTGCTGCCAGTAATATTACAGAATAAAAAAATACTGCGAAAGACAGGAGTTTTAAATCTTGCTATTTTATATTTTGACCCTGTTATTTGGAGTGATACCAGCATAGAAACTGAAATGCCTATGGGGATTTTTGCAAAGCAGGGCAATTTTTATTTTTCCCAGTTTTTGCAGTTATAGGAAACAGAGGGTCAAGATTTTGAATGCTGATCGTAAGAGGCCTCGAAAAAAGGAAAAATACCAATACCTACCTTGTAGGAATATTTGTTTGTTTGTTTGTAGAGTATGTGAAGTCCTCAACTGAAAGGAGCCATAAGAAATTCCAGGTGGTTATTCCTCTGTGACAGAAATTTGTATTTAGGCTTCTGTTAGTCGTCTTTATTTATAACAAAACCTTTGAATATCATCTCCAAGACATTCAGCTATCAGAAACGATGTGATAATGAGGACAGAGGATAGGTCACGAGTCTGCAAGTATGTGTGAGGAGATGGTGAGCTTAACCTACCAGGTGAAAGAAAGGTTAGTATAGCAACTGCATGAACACTTCAAAGCATGCACCTAGTTTGCTGTGCTAACTTAATTATCCCTGCTATAGATATGTTTGACAAACATATCTATAGCCTAGATACTGTTACTTCTCAGTGGGAAACAGCAGAAGTCTTCTGTTTGGTTGCCAGTTGACTGAATCCTTCCTTCTACTTCCTCACATTACTCTTTTCAAGGACTTCGGCTGCCTCTTTGCTTGTTTGATGGAGAGAATCTTACTCCTTTCTTTTTAATGGTGGAAAACATTGTAAGATGGGCAATCATGCAGCCTGATAGGATGGGTGTAAAATGATTTTTAAGTCATTCTGGTGAGGATTCAATCCTATTTTAATCAAATACTGCCTGAGCCAACCAAAAATAAGCTTTTATCACTCGTGCTGAATCAACCGTATTCTGGTGTCAGCACTATTTCTCAGCAAGCATCTTGCATCCTCCGTGTAATACTACAGGGTGTTTTGAGCATCCCCATGTTGTTGACTTTCTCCATGAACAGTGTGATCTGAACTGTAAAGAGGCAGGGTTACCCCAGCACTTCCCATCGCACAGAAACGCAAGCCGGTGCCCTGTTTTTTGACACTAAAACGTAGCCTGCTGTTGGCAAGCTGTGGGCTTTAGTAGGCAAAGACCGTGGGGAACTTTTCAGCTTTTTAGTCCTTCTGCTTCTGTAAAGTCTGTTACGCAGGGAGGTACGGTTTTTAAATGTGGTCATTTTTAATTCCTGTCCCTGGAGCCTGGCTGACAGATCGGGAGTGCGGAGGATGGGAGTGGGCTGAAAAGACAGGCTGAAAACACAAGATGTATACATACATTAAAATGGAGCAAAACAAAAATAAATGAACTTCATAGAATCATAGAATGGTTAGGTTGGAAGAGACCTCAAAGATCATCTAGTTCCAACCTCCCTGCCATGGGCAAGGACACTCTCCACTACACCAGGTTGCTCAAAGCCTCAAACTTAGGTGAACACAGAGGGGATCTGGTTTGGGCCACTCTTAACGCCTGTTTTAGATGGCCTGTGGTGAATATCATTAGTTTAAAAAGATGCTATTTATGTCTTCTTTGAACTCAGTTTATGCAAACCCGCTCATTAGCCAGCAGTTCTAACTGGAGAGAACGGAGATAAAATTTTGGTGGATTTCTTCCTTTTTTTAGCCAGCAGTTCTAACTGGAGAGAACGGAGATAAAATTTTGGTGGATTTCTTCCTTTTTTTTTCAGAGCAATACTGTTTTCATTGCAAACCTTGGAAAAAAAAATAGCTTTGACGTGGGTTTTTTCATACACAGTTTATATGAGCTACCTTCCTTCTTCAGAAGCGCATAGGCATTGATGCATGCTAAATATAATTTGTTCAACAAAGACTTAAAAATCACAAATGTGGTTTCATAGGTGTAAATCTGGAGTTTATCTGCTGTCTTTTGAGGTGTGCTGTGGATTTCCGCTTTTGCAGCAAGGATCAAAACTTGTTTGTTGACAGAGTAGTTTTCTGATTTGAGAATGCAGGTGACCATCGGTATGTTTTGTTGACTCACTTTACTCTCCATACTGATTTTGACAGGTCACACTGAAAGTAACACTCAAGCTTTCCAAATTTTTATTTATTCTATGTTGGCCATTTGAATTTTGTTAAGAAACCCTACTTCTATGATAATTTCTGCAAACCTGTTTCTTGTGGAGGAAAGTATTGAGTTTTTCCTATTTCTAGCAAACTCTTCACAGTTTTCTCTTTGTTTCCCGTATCATAATAATTTTTATTTTGTCTTGATGATCGTTAAATCTGTTTTTTTCCTTTATACATGGAAGAGAACAAAAGTTTTGAGAAGGGACATTTATAGTTTGATTGTTGTCTACTTTCCTACTGTAACTGAAAGGAGGATTGCATCTCACATGAAATATTACTTATACATGTAGTAGTAGCTAAAGTAGCATAGGTGCATTGTGAGCTATTATGTTTAAACACAGAGTGGTTGAAACAAGGTATTAAAAGCAATCAGTGTATAGAAAGTTGAGGAAAAACTATTCATTTGATGCAGATGTACATGTTGCCGTGTCATCTATAAGAAGTGTGCTCCTACCTGGAGATAGTGATGTAGTCTAATGGAAAGAGCAAATGCTGGGGAGTCAGGGAGTGGGTTGTGTTCTGACTCTTCCCCAGTCTGCACACCTTTATAAAATATTTTGAGGTTTCTGGATGAAAAGCATTATAAAAGAGCTAAGTGTTATTGAAGCCTGCTCAGTTGGACAGTAGGCTTTAGTCTGTATTATTTTCTGGTTTGCGTGTTACATCATTAGAGTGTGAAACTGCTAGGAGAGCCTTTTGCTCCTGCACACTGGCTCTTTCCTTCGGCCTCTTTTTTTTTCTGGCTTAATCACACGTTATTGGGTGGTAAAGCATACAGCAGCTACTGGTGCAGTAAGGAGGTGCATAAATAGCAAATATATTGAACTGTGAACAACTAGTTTTTTGGATGCTTGTGGAAGAGTGCTGACCCTCTCGGTGTGTTACTGTGGGGAGATGACAGGTACCCGCTGTCCCATGATGGTCCATGTAGCTGGTAGTTTTTCGGTGTCCTGTAATGTGCTCCCTATCCTGTTCTGCTGAAGGGCCGCTCTGTCCTCTGTAGACAGTGACAGGAGACTAATGGGTAGTTTCAGAGCCCCATCTATGACAGATCTGTATTTATGGCTTTATTAGTATATGTGCCACTTAAAAACATAATCTCTAGGGCAAGGCTTCCAAACTGCTGCCATCATAGAAGGATCTTTCCTGCTGTGCAATGTAATGGCTGCAGCAGACCTCTCTTCTCTGCTGGACTACATGCAGAAGACCTATACAGCAGTTCAAACAGCACGTGCTGCCCAAATACTTGTTTTGCCTTTTCCTCTGGGATGAGGGCAGCAGACTGGATTTCTCCGTATTGGTATGTAATAGTTCACTTAGTACAAGAAACATGCGATGTAGCTGAAGAACCTTGTGCTAAAAAAAAGTCTGTAGCTGTAAGTGAAGATTTCTAAAAGCGGAGCACTAATCTGGAAAAATTGTATGTATTGTGTTAAAGGAAGTCTCTGAGCCGCAAATAGATGGATGTTGGGAAAAGTAGTCTGGGGAATGGTCACTATACACCTGCCCCACGACCTTCACTAAGCATCTGCTGTTTGCTACTGTCCTGAGCAAGCCTGTAAGCATATGGCCCTTTGGTTTCACCTGCTGTGGCCGTTCTCCTACATACAGCAGAACACAGATGACCGTGAATATGTATGTGTGTGTGTATGCGTATGGATAGCTGAGTGAGGACATTCCCTGTGGAATATACAGCAGTGGGGATGTTAACTATGTCTCTTTATAATCCCTTTTCTGACAGTTCCTCTTAGACTTAGTTTTTCTTCTGACAGTGTATGAAAATGCTGTTGACTACTTTGTGCTTGAGAGACAGCAAATTCAACAAGCTTGTTTCTCTCTTATTGGTCTTTGGATGTCTTCTGTAGCGAGAACTTGAACTCCTGCAATTCTAGCCCTGTGTTTGTAATTCAGTGTGTATGGTCACCAGAATGCCATGTGGTTTTTTTTATTTTTGCAATTATTTTCTTTAATTTACTTCTTGGCTAGTCCACAGCTGTAAAAAAAAGGCCGAAAAGAGGTGACCTAAACCTGATGTTAAATACATAATCTCCTTTCACATCAGAAATGGCGACTGGACCCTTGCAGTTTTAATGTCTCACAGAGGGGGGATAACATTTCCCTTCGTTGTGGAATGTGAATATTACTTTTGTTAATGGCAGAATGTGATGTTGTCCTGTGATACAGTGATTTCACCTGCTTGTTTTTAAGGGGCTGTCCCACCTCTGAAGCCTAGGAGCTTCTCCAAAATATTATTTAGTTAATTAAAAAACATAATTGTCTCTAAAATATCCTTGTCTAGGGTTTCTATGAATTCTATGAAGTCTTGATGTGTGATGTTTTTTGTTTTTTTTTTTTTTTATCAAGCACCTGCTTTCTTTTCCTAGCTCAGTTATGCAGCAAGGTTGGTGTTACAGTACTAAGAAGTGAGCAATATATTCCATATGCCACCGAGCTTTGTAAAGAATCCTGCTGATGACAATTTCACAGCTGCTGAGAAATAGGCCAAGCCTTCCCCGTAAAGTGACAGTAAGGAAAAGAATATCTATTCCATTGGGATTGGCCAAGCGTCCTCCCAACTTCTTCCCTCTTGAAGGAAAGTGCTAGCACTTCCTAACTATGTAACAACAGATGGTGGCAGAAACCATTTTCCACTGCAAAGCCATTTGGTCAGGAAGTATCAAAAAATGTTTTGGAATTGTGAAAAAGAATTCTTGGCTGCTGGGCTACCAGCAGCCTACTAGGAATGAGACGTGAAGCAACTGCTTAACAAACCCAAGAGCCTGCTTGGTCCTGAAAGAAATGGCTTTGATCAAATGTTTTAGAAATTAAAACCTTTACGTATGTAGGGTCTAGAATTCAGAAGTGCTCTGTGTATTATGGGTGTTATAAAAAACAGGTTCTTAATTTCTGGACACCGATTGCTTGACCAACTACCAAGAAAGCAGCCTTCAAAATGTGCAGAATGACCTCCAGCTGAGACAAGCTTAATATAGCTCCTACTGGCCTAGTCAGGTGGAACCTTCCCTTTTGGCTCAGCCGATTTGCTGCCCACAGACCATGAAAGTCTCAGGGCTCTGGTAACATACAGGGACACAAAATTAATGCAGAAACAGCACAGGCCACTCTGCTGATGGGTTACGTCTAGTAAGTTGTGTGCGTCCGCGAGTTGCTGGACACAGCAGGTTCCTTCGGTGATTTCCGTAGCCGACCAAACGTGCCTTTTCGGAGAGCGCTTTGAGAAAGAGAATGTGTTTCTTTTTAGAAGTGCACCATAGATGTCTGTCTGTGCCATAACTCTCTGAAATAAACAGCAACATGTTTTTCCCTCCAGCGTTTCCGTTGTGAGTCTTAGCCGCTCCTATAGCACTGTACATTGAAAATGGTTTGAGAGAACTTCCCATAGATGTGGGACATAACCGACACTTGCTGAGACATCTTGTTTTATCTGTTCTGTTAGAAATGTATACCAAATTATACGGTAATGTCGTGTCACCAGAAACACAGAGCAGATGGAAGTATCTTTCCACATATTGACTCATGTGACTCTGATGAAAGGAATTTGTTTCTCTCCTTCTGTCAAGCCTGCTAGCCTCTGGCAAAGGATGCAACCCTCAGCGAGGAGAACTTCACCAATAATGTTCAAGTGACCATCTGATTTAAATATACTATCGTTGGCCGATATAGTAAGACTGCATCAACACCCGCTTGGAGTAGCCAGTCCTATTTGTTATGTTTGTGTAAGGTAACTTAAACCAAGTCGTGTTGTGCCAGGTTGAGGAGACCTCAGGGATTTAACCTTTGCGGAAGGAGATATTCAGCTTTGATATGGAAACATTCAAGGCTCCAATATTGGGCCCTTTGGAGACCAATCCTAATAAAGCAAGTGCCAGCTCTCTGACTTGTACTTTTATATAGAAAAGTGGCACCCCCCCCCAACACAAGTTGTAAGTGCTGTGTATTAGCTACCAAAAATACGGTTTGCAAACCACTAGTGAAATCCTGACAAACAAAATAACTATAGATGTGCCATGAGCAGCTGAAAAGCAGATGCCCTCTGTATTTCTGTTTGTCGTGAGTGGCATTTGACTCGATACGAGTGCAGTTCGCGGGTTGAAAACACGTGAAACAAGTCGAAAGGGAGTCAGTGTAATCATTAACTGACTCACCTTCTGGATGTGACAAGTAATGAACCAGTCTAAACTTGCCTGGAGCGTTCTTTGGGACAATACCCGCAGGGGAAACCCTCTTGCGCTCAAGTGAAGCGTTATCAAATGGGCCCTCTATTTTCCCCAAATGCCAGCTCTTTTCTATCTTGTCTCTAACCACCTGAGGACATATAACTGCTGATCTCAGCATCCCAGCCAACATTTGCATCTCGGGGCTTAAGTGCAAGATAGTAAAATCCCCAACACAGCCTTTTTTTACAAAAAATGGTGTATGCTTTTTGTTTGTTTCTTTTTTTCCTGGCTAGCCAGTTCCCACAACCGGGCAAACATTTTATCTGCCCGCACTGGGATTTTCGCGTTTGCAAACCTCTTTAACCGGCATTTGGCTCTTTCCACTTTCTTACTTTGCTTTGGATGACTGCCTGAAGCACCTGCTAATGGCCTGAAGCGTTCAAGCTGAAATTTGCAGTTTGGTGTCACACCCGGGCTCAGACTGTTTGTTACCTGCCTTCTGGAGCACCTGCTACACAGTTTGGGCTGGAGAGCCTGCTCTCTGCCCGCTGACGGCAGCGCTGCTCATGGCACTGCCTCTCCTCAGCTTTGTCCTGCTCTCTCCCCTGCTCTCCGTAGCCCATACTTCAGCTTCGCCTTGGCCATCAAGGTAACATCAATGTTGTCCTGCTCATTCTAACGCTTGAGTGAAGAACGAGGTTTCCCCCAGTACATAGGAACAAAGGTGATGCAAATTTTTTTTTTTTTTAAATAAGGTTTTATAGGGAAATCAGGAACCAGGGCAGCCTGCTGAAATCAGCCTGTCGTTCAGTGGTGGTCAGAGGGTGAATGGCAGTTTGGTGTTCAGGAAATGTAGGAAACAGCATTGCCACTTTACAGAGAAGGACCAAAAGAAACCTGAGGGACCAGAGGAACACTCCTCCCTTTCTCCTGCTGCCTTTTGAGGATCTTTTGTACCTATGTGGTTTCTCCTGATGCCTAAACATAGGGAAGACTGTTAGAATTAGCTCTATAGGCTGCATTTCATGCCTTGCTCTAACAAGGAACAATCCTAATGGAGGCTTTCAGAGGTAACAACTTCCAACAGGGAATTTTCTTTCAATTCTGCCTTGGGAAGCATTAGCTTTTCCCAGAGTCCTGGTCTGTGCTGAGAGTATAATTTACATGGACCTTCCCTTTCCAAAAAGGTATTTGTTTTCTCTGTTAGAAGAATGCCGTTAACAGCTACAGAAGCAGCTTACATATTGGCTTCCCACCTGGGTATTTATGCCTACGTTACCTGCCGGTCCCTTTACCGGCAGGATCATCCTCTTCCGCAACGCGGTATATTCTTTGATACAGCCACACCATGCCCTTCACCCACATTCCATGTTAGTCTCATTTGGGGTTTCCCCCAGGAACCGAAGCATCTCTCTACATGCCCGTACTGCAGACTGAGGCTTGTCCACACCAGCGACATCTGCGCTTGCAGAAGTAGGCAGAGCAAGGGCTGATTTTTTTTTTTTTTTTTTTTTTCCTCCTTGCTTTCCTTTGGTTGCCTCAAAATAACTCTAATTAATTTTGTGGAGAGTTTAGTTTGCTCCCATGATGGGATTGCTCTTTGTGCGGATCTCTTGCGTGCTATATTTAGGTATGGTTTTTGGAACACCATGTGACCCGAATCAGATAACTTCTGAACTACTAATCATGTCTTTGACACTGACTCGCTCTGTGGCTTTGGGGCGTTTTACAGTTGTTTTCTTACATACAGAACAAAACCAAATACACTCATCTGCCTTGTAAAGGCAGTTGCCAGGGTTAACAGATATTTCAGATGTTGATTTAAGCTAAAATTCATTTTATTGTTTCTACTGTAGTCATAGTTTTATTGTTTCTTAGATGTTTAACTTCAGAAAATGATACTTTATCATCTTAGTTTTTTTAGTGGGTGCCCCTGTTTCACCATTTTAAAAGAAAGAAACAAGTTTCTTCTGTGTTTGTACATGAAAATAGAGCAGAGAGAAAAAAACCTAAATGCCCTCATTTCCTGCCACACACAAACTTTCTTCCTTTATTTACTAATTGTTCCATCCACGTAGATGAAGAACCCAAAATGTTGACCTGAACTGTTTCCCTTGTGCTAGCTATGTCCCTTTTCTTAACAGGGGAAGTTAGTTATCTGCTTGTTTTTTTTCCTTATTCTTCAAGTTATGCAGCCTGACTTGTATCCTGTCATCATCCGCTGCTTGAGGCCAATCAAGCCCTGGAGGAAGCCAAGCTCCCTTGGGCTCCGCATCCAGCATGGCTGGGGTTTGGAGCCTGTCATCCATTTCAAGGCATCATCTCTTTGTTGCTCATGTCCATAATTGCTGCTTTCTGTGTCTTGGTGACTTCTGCAGGGAGTTGTGGTGCTGGCATTTCTTTTGGCTTCACCTTTTTTTGCCCTGAGCCCTTAAAACCTTTTGATATGCAACTGGATCAAAAGGCCTTTTGGACTTTTTTCCTTAGTTGAAAAGGAGCTTGGTTTGACCAGGTAGTTAGTCAAATAAAGAATGGGAGAAATTATGGAAATACTTCTCATCCTTTGGAAAGTAGTGGCCAGAAAGGAAGAGAATCCTTCCTTATTGCAAGGTGAATTTATTAAGTCTAAATATAAATAGTAGCTTTTTTTTCTCTTTTTAAATTTTTTAACAATTTCTTCAGAATTAAATCTTTTGGCCAAATGCTTATTCTTTCTCTCCTACAATAGCAGTATAAAGCAAAAAAAAAAAACCAACATATAACAAAAATCAGCTTTGAGAGCAAGGCAGATAATGAAATATCTGCCAAAGACTCTGCAATATGTGTCTGTCAGAGAGAAAAAAAAACATTCTTATATTTGAATCTCTGAAATGTAACTGCATCAGACTGGTTGGGGAAAATTTGTTTGAAGATGTATTACGTTCCACGATCAAATGGAAAAAATGGCACCTGTCATCATATTTAGAAAACAGCTGGGTAACATGGCCAAGTGCCATAGTCTCTTTTCACATGGCCTTTATGCTGAAACCATCCAAGCTCCATTCTCAGCAACTGGAGAAATGCTGTGCCTTTAAATGGTTACAGAAACATCTACTTAGGGGCCAGCTCTTATTGCAGCAAAGCCTGCTTCTGATGCTTCTAATTAGCAGTTAATGGATTATACTTTACTTTTATAACCAACCCATCAGGCACTCTTTTATAGTATTTTTCTGCTATTTTTGGTAGAAGATATATGCAATCGCGCTGCTCTTCGTGCTTTCCTTTTCAGCATGCAGAAAATATTAAAAATAAATCGCTATCTGAGATTATTTTAGCACTCAAATGCTTAATTTAAGTCCGATTAAGCATTTCCTGAATGTATTTTCTTTTTTCTGATATCTTAGAGAAACTGTAATGGGTTAATTGCCCTATCTGATCTAGGCTTTGATGCAGAATCTCCTAAATACATACATATTGTTAATTAAAATATCTATATACCTAGTGAAAGCTTTTTTTTTTTTTTTTTTAATATGCAAGCACAGCTCCAGTACGTATTCATTTAGGGAAAAATGTTTCTCCAGCTGAACACAGTACAGGTTTGTGCAGAAGCTTAGATGCTTCACAAGTTAGATGGGCTTGTAGAAACTGACAGTTTTTTATACTTACTTTGAATTGAAATTGCAATGAGATTAGTAGCACTAAAGATTTGCAGGGCTACGTAGGTGTGTGTCCACATATATATGTATATACACAACATATATATATATAGTATAGATGTGTCAGAGTATGTATACAAACCCGTGCATGTGCACATATATCTATGTTTAATAAAGAAATACCTTTATGTAGGCTTTAATTGGAAGGTTATGCTATTTCCACCCTCAGGGTATTAATTTGGGTGCCAGTTTCTAGCAGGAAACCTAGCTTGCTGATACTGCCTTTGAACCTGCCTTCTTCACTCGGGTCATGCTCCCAGTAGGACAAGGTCTAGCATTGGTTAAACTGGATCAGGAGGGGGAGCTCTCACTGCACCCACCAGGAAAGGGAAGGGCCGGGTACCCCCCAGCCAAGGAAAAGCTGGAGGAGCCACCACCAGCTGCTGTTGGAAGCAGGTGAGATGTGCCCTTGCTTTTCTCCCGCTTACTGTGCTCCCTTCACCAAAGTGGAGAACTGGGCTTCTCCAGCCCTTCCTTAGTAACATTAAAAAAAAAAAAAAAGGTTTGGCTCAAGTGATAAACAATTCCAGGTTATATCCCTGGCTTCCCACTCGCAAGGATCCCAGTTCGACAGTACGTTTGTATTCTCATCTGGATGTGGCACTGCTCTTGCTCGCTACAAGAGAGGTGCTAAACTGGTCATTTCGTGTTTGTTGAAGGCAGTGAGTTCCAAAATGCTGTCCAGAAAAAATATGTGGAAACTGCAATTATTTTTATGCAGCGAACACTAAAAAGAAAAGGAAAAGGAAGAAAAAGGAAGAGGCAGGTAGTGGTTATTATGTGAACTAGCTCCCTTGGTGCGGCAGGACAAGGACAACTTACTTTCTGTTTTGTTTTTTGAGGGTTTGGGTTTTTCCTCTGTTGTATAACATCCTGGAAAAGGAGGAGGCTGGCTGTGCCTGAGTCAGAGAGCTGTGGTTCCCCTGTCCCTCACAGCCACTGCCTGTGCTGTAGGTGTGGAGTAGAGGGATATCTGCTGAGCCGGGCCAGTCCCACCTCGTTCCAGGAGCAGTTCCTCACTGTTTAATCCATTTTCCAGCTTTCTCAGGACAGTGCAGCAAGAGGCTACTCCTTGCTTGAAGCGAGGCTATAGTCAAGCCTCTCTGAAATTATTTCATGTTTGCTCAGTTATAATCAGCCAAAGCTATTCTGACATGCTCAAATGTGCTCTTGCATTTCCCTTAAGAAATAATGTGAAGATCAAGAGATTCCAGTATTAACCTTTTTTTTTCCCTAAAAAGAGAGCTATCTCCCCTTGAGCCTGGTAAAAGCTCTCCTTTCTCTCAAAGCTTCCGTAGAGGTAAAGTCCATCATTTTGCCAGCACCGTCTCATCATAGTGCTTTATAAACTCAATTTGGGGTGTACAAGAACTGCAGGAATAGCCTCCCTCCAACCTGTCTGAGATGCCAGTCAAAGTCTGTGGCTCCTTAGAGCTACATTTCTGACCTCCACACCAGAGTGCTGCAAGCAAGACTGAGACACTACCAGTTCAGTGACAGTATCCCCAGATCTGCATCAGCCAGAGCTCTGGGATGACTTTTGCCCTCTCCAGTTTCATCCCTCGGCATTATCTGCCAGGGCAGGGCAAGCCAAGCTTTGCAGTAGGTGAGGATATCAGGGAGAACTTCATCCAGAAGACTAAGGCTCCTTCAAGCAGAGTTTGGTTTGAGTTCTCAGAAGATCAGCGTGGGAAGTTCCCCATAAAAGCTGAATTTCAATGTTGGCAGCCAAGACAGATTCAAGAAGTATTGGGAATGTGTTTTTTTTTTTTTTTCTTCTTTTTAATTATATGAAATGCAGGAGACCTATGAATAGAGTATTTTTAGATTGCATGTTCAAATATACAGTATCATAGTACGAAAGCAAATTAAAATTCTTATAAAATCATTATTCATTTTTTTTAAAGAAATGTGCTGTAACTCATAGTTCATAGTTTGATGAAGAACAGTGTCCTTCTCTGCACAGAAATTCTATTCTTGCGGCTAAATTAAACGTCATTGGTTGCGCTCATTTAGATGGACCCCTTTTGGAAGTTCTTTTTTTAAAGGTAGCGGATTGGACTTCTAATTTTAACTCTTACGATTTATAATTAGAAACATTTCCAAACTTGTTTACAAACACCTGCACTTGACGGCGTGTGTCTGCAATTTTAGAAGGACTCACTTGTCACTTCCAGTGGGGGCTGAGAGGGCATCTGAGTTCTTTGTGTTTGTACAGTTTCTTTCAGGACACTGGAACAAAAAAGAGTTTTTTAAAATAAAGTTACAAATATGTGACGTTTTGCGAGGGGGTTGCATGCATCTAACTAGCAAATAGGTCTTATTGACTAGTTGTGGATTATTTCGAAGTCAGGAGGGTTGTTAGTGGTCGTTTGGAACAAGACTCAAACTGGCACCCAAAGGAGAAATTCCAGGAACTAATTTTAGCAGTTTGGTCTCTCAATTGGAGAAGATGGTTTACAGGTTTTCTGTGTTTATCTCTTCTTCAAACATACTACTTTCTTGCCAGCTGTCCTTCAGAAGGAGTTTAAAATTACTTTTGAATAAATTGTTGAGTTTTTTTCATACGAAGTTAGAAGTACGTCACCGAACGTCCAGTGAAGCCGCAGAGCATGGTTCCCCCTGAGCTTGAGCGAGATGGGTGTGTTACATAAGTCTGCATGCCACTTGTTTGCAATAGGGTGAATATCATGTTATGTTACTCATGGATTGAGTATATAATCACGTTAGAGGTAGTCAAAATACTCTGTTTAAAAAAATCCTTTGGCTCCCCGTTATGCTCTTTACACCTGATTTTTAGCTGCATCACTCAGGTTAACAATGTTGCTTATCAATTTCCAGTATAATGGGAAAGACTGTCCTCACTAAAAATTGATGCTGCCTGAGTGGGTGGCCAGAAGAACCATCCAAATATGCTTCAAGGGTATGGCTGAACCAGGGGTACTCAAAGCAGACTTAAGCAGCAGTGGCATAAGGTGTCCTATTGATTGCTTTGTGTTCTTGTTGTTACTAATTAGTATGAAAAACTCCAGTTAATTAGACCAGCCTGTTTGGCTGTTGTGTCCTCTACTGGAAACCATGGTCAACCTTCGAGAAACTCCAATATAGGTGAGGATAAGGAGGCCATGGAGCAAAATGGTTTTTATTTTCTGCTGTTTTGTTGTCTGAAAAAGTACGGACTTGAATCCAGGTGAGGAATCCGTGTTAATGTCAAAGGATCATGTCCTCAGAGGTGCTTATTGTCTATCAATTTCACTGAGAGTTGATGTAAGTGGAATTAGGCACCTAAATACCTTTGTGTATGGATGTCCTTTGAAGTTAAACCTGTAGTCTGCAGCCAGTATCTTGTGCTTGACCCCTCTGCTGAGCACACAGTATATACTCACTGGGAGCTCTTCGGAATGAATTGCTTGTAAGTAAACAAGCAGACAATTAAATAAAGGTTTTGGAGTACAATGCACAGGTCTGAAGAATTATTTTTTTCCATCTGTAAAACAGCTGTGTCTGGTAGCTGTATTTCCGAATTCCTTTAAGGCATTACAGTTTTAACAAGCATTTACTTTCTATGGCAAACAAGCTTTTTTTTTTTTTTTTAAATTTACTTTTCAAACAAGTAGCCTAGCCAAAATTATAATGTTACTTAGATAGTCCACAGCATAATTTCGTAGCAAGTAGGGCTGCAATTAGTAAGTTATGTTGCAACCACATTAGGCTGTTACCATCTTTGAAAATAACTTCAAATGCAGTTTACAAGCTCCAGTGTTGTCAGAGTCTCAGTTGATCAGAGTTAGAAATACCTGATATTTTAGAAATTGTTCATGATTCAAATATGACCATAGAAATTAGACTCAAGTGGAATTTAATGCCACTTCTTGCTTAACTAGAAACTTCAATTTTATCGTGAACTCTATCTCGAGTTAGTGCTTTCCCAACCAATATACTGAGGGAAATGTGGCATCATACCACTGTTATACCAGTTTTCCTCTATATTTGTTCACTTGTGTCAGCTCTATGCCCACTTTCCAAAGTGTTAATATGTAAAAATGTTTCTGAAAGGTTAAGAGAGGCTCAAAAGCAAGAACTATGCAACTGTGGAAAGATCCACCTATCCAGCAGAGCCTCGAAAGCATGTAAAAACCTTTTTGATGTCAGAAGTCTCGACTGACCGTGAAGTTAGTGACAAGCTTTCTCAGATGTATGTGATAAGAAAGGAAGACCACTATGGAATATTTATGTAGTTATCTAACTTGTGCAAGCCTGACCGATGCTTTAGTGTGAACCTTTGGGTGAAGTAGAGTGTATGGTGTATGCGTGAAGTGATCTGTTCTCAGGATAATCTGCCTGGCTCCTGTACGGAAAAACATGGAAAAATCACTCTTTTGGTGCATTTAAAGGGATATTATCTTCCTCGGAAAGTGGTAATTAAGATAAATGGAGGAGTTGTGGAAAAAAGGAAAAAGGGCTTCAGAGTTCTGCTTTAGTTCTTCGCACAGTAACTCTCACTTCAGGTAAAATTGTTACTTCTTGCAAAGAATCCTGTGGTATGATTGAATAGTTTGAGCCACAGTGTGCACGATATTTTAGTGTGATTTAAGAATTGAATTCTTATCCAGGTAGCTGGCCGTGTGAAGGTATATCATATACCATCGTATACCTTGAGAGGGGAAGCTCAGGGAGGCAATATGTGATTGTGGTTAGAAATCAGCCATGGATGTAAGGTGACTGCTTCTGTGTTACCAAAGGGAGTTAATGTAGGTTCCCAACCCACAAAGTCCCAGCATCGAAGTTAAGGCTGCATCCCCAGGGCTGGAACACATTGCAAATCCCTGAGATGCACATCCTTTGCTGGTTTCTCCAATGGTACATAGTTATAATCTGGCTTTTAAAGGCCTATAAACAGGTGTAAAATATGCATTTTCCATAGACATAATGAAGGTAAAGAGGACTGTCATTATTACTATGGCCTATTGCAAATTATCTGTAGCTTAAATTTTTGCAGTTTCTTATTATTGGTGCATATACTTTGTGTGAGCAGCTGTTTGATATTTCTGAAGCAATCCTGTATCATAAAAATACATATTTCCTTCTAAAAGAAACTGTCACGTGCCAGTTGTACCCTAACTGAAGGGACCTAGAGCTAATGTGTATGAAGTGAAACTGCTTCAGGATAACCTGCCTTGGTTTAGGGGATGGTTAATGATAACTTTATTTTCATGACCTGTCTGCTGATTATTTGTACACTGATTAGGTCCTATTTTGAGGGCAGAGCATGTGAGTTTGTAAGAAACCCCTTGTAGAGGATGGAGAGGGCAAGGGAATTTTTGTCCCTAGTGAGTGCAAAACCAACTTCTTTACGTAGCATCGCCTAAATGTGTGCATTATTTTTCAGTAGTGTATGAATCCCTTGGCTCATATGGAGGCACTTCTTAAATTGGCTCACAGGAGTAGCTGTAGCCAGCTAAGGTGCTCAAGAGTAGAGCACTGGGGAAGAAACTGAACTGACTCAAAGCATAGTCATAGTTTTTCACTTTATACAACATCTTTCACAATATAGTAGACAATTACCTTTATGACTAGTGGCAGGACCTGTTGTATACGTAATCCAGCCATGGCACTGGTCGGTATCTTGCTTTTCACTTGAACCTCTCTGCGATGCAGGTCTTGGAGGAGTGAGTGCCTGGTGCAGTCTCTGCCTGGCTCCTTGGTAAGTCATTTGGGTCTATCTTTCTGTATAGTCACTTTCCAAACTGCTGAGCAAAAATAAGGAAATTTTTCATAGAGTACTTTAAATGAGAGCTGCTAATCAATTTTTCTTATTATTTTATGCCCTGTGATTTTTACACCACCCCCACCAGCTGGTTAATCATGCAAAAGCTGAACACTTCATTAGCCAGAACATGTTTGCCCATGGGCATTTCTGTAGTAAATTAGTTCTTTCTATTTATACAGGTAAGTCATGACCAAAAGTCTTTAAGGTGCCAAAGGTAAGGGTTCGAATTAATTCGTTTTTCTGAGTTTTCAAGAGAACTAGGTTTAACTTTGCACGCTGTTGATTTGGAATTACTTTTGAATTAAAGATAATGTGGATAAAAGAGCATTCTTGGGCTGTTCTGAGATACATCGTGTCTTTCTGGATCTCAAATTCGGCCTTTGTAGTACAGCCTGCCTTAAAAAAAACCTCAAATACATGCACCTGCCCGTGTGTGTGTGTATATGTATGTATATATACCTAGAGTATCTACAGCTACATGCAGAGACTCTACTTGCCTGAGTGGCATGTAGCATATTGACCAGTGTTTTTCCTTTCTTACTCTATGCCTTTTAAACTATTAATTGAAAATATGTGGTTTGTAGATGCTTTTTTCCCTCAAATCAAATGGTGCCCTCTGAAAGCCTAGTTTAGCTCGACAATGAATTTAGCTTTCAGGCTTTGGCCATTGCAATATTGTTTGAATGCCACCATTTCCTGCAATCAATGTAATTTTATATCTACTTGGAATAGAAAGTCAAGATGGTGATTGCCTTAATTTAACTCAGTGTTGTATTCATTAAGGAGCTGATCCCGAATTCCTTTCAGATCAAAGTCTGTCTTAATTTCAGTGGAACCTCTCAGCACACAAGGTGTGCGGTAGCCTTCTAAAATGTTGTCATTGTGACTAGTGAATAAAAACTAAATGTGTTGCTAAATTTAGGCTGTTGCTCATGTCAGCTTCCTTTTCTAAATGACGGTAAGTGCATTCCATAAATAGTATGCCTCTTATGTTGTCATATCTCTTTGGCTTGCTTTGCAGTATTTTACAGGATATTTGCAAATGAATTTCGTGTTCAGTAGGCAAGGGATGAAAATAACACTACTCATTGGGACTCCATTAACCCGCAGCTAATGAGGAACCATTTCAAGGGCTGGATGAGTGTAATTCAGATTAGCCTGCGTGCCAGGCTGCTCTGCTCCCACTCAGGCTCGCACCGTGCCATGCTCTCGCTGTGGTCCGGAGGGACGGAGCCTGCTGCGACACAGCTGGCACTCCGGCACGGACTTTTATCGGTTAAGTTTTCTGTGCTTCGGTTTCCCTTTTGGAAGGTAGGAGAGAAGAGCGAGTGTGTGTGTGTTTGTGTGCACGCGTAGATAGGTGACGGTGATCTTGACCTCCCTAGTCAAGTGTTTTGAGATGTAATGAAATACTCTACAAACACTGTACTTGTGCTTGCTGGTTGATAGCATTGGTACTTGTAGAAGAGGGTACTGTATGATGACAGTAAAGGTGGTCCAGACTGGCCCTTAATTAATTTTATTTTCAAAATCTATATTAGTGACTGTCGTGAGGGCACCTGGGCACTTTACATCAATAAAACAATCAATTTAAAAAATGTGTAGACCAGAACTCTGTGTTCACCAGCAAAACGCCTGTTCCCCGTTACGACTAAAGGTCAGTCCAAGGCTGGCCAAGCAAGCAGGACTCGCCTTTCTGCACCTCAGCGCTTGCCAGACACGGCTCTGGCGGAACACCACCGGCAGCAGCTTCCAGATGCCCGCGGTCCCTGCAGAGAAGGTCTTGCTGCTGGCCGACTACTTGTTAACCCCCTGCAAGTCTCAAATCGGTTTCAGGGCCGATGCAAAAGGTGGAGAAAGACTAGTTTGGAGGCCAGTCCCAATTGAAAATGGGACTTTGCCGGTTGCAAGCAGCCTGCTGAAGCTTAGGAAACAGGGACTTGGTGGAGCTGGGCTGCTGGAGCTGAGAGAGACAGAGACTTCCTTCTGAAGAGCAGGCTAGAGGTCTCTTAACTGAAGAAACTTTATTGATGAGAAATGTTACATTATGCAAGCTTAGCAAATTGTCTAGGAATGTAATGCTTCCCAGTTTTTTTCTTAACATGTGTTAATATTTTATGATACTTGTGCATTAAGGGCCAGTTCCTACAATGTTTAAGTGAGTTTGGGCTGCTAAATTGCCTTTATGGACTTTTAAAAAAACACTACCGGTCACTACGGATTAGCTAAATTCCCAATCTTGTTTAACATGCTGATGATATAAAATGAGCTTTTTTCTGGTTTTAATGCATTAATTACCTAGTGAGCCTAGGTAATTAAAAGAAATGTTGTTGCAAAGCTGCATGTTATTTATTTGTATTGGTACATTTGGGGCAATAATTGCACTTTAATACATATCTACAATTGCAAACAATACTGAAACTAGGAGTTCCTGGACACCGATGTGATTTTTAAAGTGTGAAATGATAATATATTTTGACGTCTGGAAATCCAATTGAACTCAAGCTGAGCTTAAAAATCCAAGATCTGATTCAGGAGAATTCAGTCTCGTCTGGCCGGTGGGTAGCAGGTGTGCAGTGTGTGTGTAAGGGAGGGAGGTGATTGCAGGGAGTGAAACATTTCTCTTTTCTTGTAAAGCTTTAGTTCCCATTTAATGCTCTGGTCTGAGGCTCTCTGCAGCTTCGGTTCTTGCGTCATCACCAACATCTGTCGTTGGTCTCCATTTCTAGGCAACATAATGGTGATGGTGAATGGCAGAAGCAAGTAAGTGTACAGCATTATGGAGAAACATGGTTTCTAATTATTAAAGTTTCTGATTACTCTCAAGACTCTTCATATGGGAGAGTGTGTTTTTACAAATCAATACATGCCTGATCCTTAAGGACCGAATGAGAAAGGTTTCCTTGCGGCGTTCAGTCTCAAGGTCTTTTTGAGAGTTGTTGTATGTTCCCACAGCAGCTTAGAGAGGGTTTGATTCACCTATTTAGTTTTATAAAAGCAAAGAAAACATATTACGTAATTTCTGTTCCAGCAGATAGTAGACATGTTCTACATTTTTGTCTTCCTTCGATTATAAATGAAGGAGGTTTTTTTCCTATCTTTAGAAGTATTTTAACAATCTGTTGGATACTTCAAGCAATTCTACTGGTCCCACTTTATACCTTTCAACCTTCAGAAACTTGTCCCGGCCATTCTCATTTTCCTCTTTCTCCTTCCCTTTCTTCATCTTTTGATAAGATACTGCCAGTTACCCTCTGCCTCTGCCTGGGAGCTTTTTACTTAGGAGGCTTAAGAACCTGCTCTTCCTTGACTTTTAGCATTAGCTGTCAAGTCAGCTCCCTTTTACACTCCTGTCAACTCTCCCTCTTCCAACTTTTAAATATTTCCTGTTCCTTTTGTTTGTCTTGACTGCCATAGAACTCTGCGCCGGAAAGTCTTTCGGCACATGTGGGTTTTATGGCAGCTGGCATGCAAAGCACTGCTTAACAAAATAAGTAAGCAAACAGTCATACTTCTTTTCTAGTTTTTAACTTCACACTATGATGGTAGATGACACTTTGCTACTGGGCTTCACTGGGTTTTTTCATGGTTAATTGACTTAATTTCTAACATGGAGTGGAGCTGGTGCTGTTTTGCTAAGAGAAGTCCATCTGGTTTGACAGACAAGATGGTAAGCGTTTCTCTGGACATCCCTGTAAAGATCTCCCTTTTACTTGTTTGCTTTATGAAGTTAAATGGAAGAGGTCAACCCCTTTGACAGAGCAGATTTTTTTTTTTTTTTTTCTAGCAACAGGGCTTTGCATGAAAACATTTTTTATTAAGCAAGTCATCCATACTGCACCGTAGGCTGTTTGAGTGTAACAGTATGTTACAGTCTGCAAAGTTAATGCAGTTAATATTCAACTGAACTTTTGGGGGGTTGCTAATCCCTTAGGCGGGCTTAGCAGAAAGGGCAAACATATTTATAGCACTTTGAATCAGACTGCAGTGAACGAGTAAGAGTATGTGTTATACCATGCAAATGTTATACAATTTCAGGAAAGCTCAGTGCATAATCATCTTTTAATAGTACTTAAGTTGGTGAAATATCTCATCTGTAAGCAACAGAGTTGTTGGTTCAGTGGACAACAGATCTGTTAAAATGACACTCCGTGAAAGGTCTTGAGATTCCTGTTCCGGTGATAAATTCTGCAAGTTCTGAACAGATTTATGGGCTGTTTAATTAGGAGCTAACTGTATTCTTTAAGCTCTGTCATTTGTATTATTCCCTAATAGGATTTCATTGGACTTTGTCACATATCTGACTATGACTGAGTGTGTGCAGGGCTGTCGATAGCCTATTCCATATAGACCATGGTCTCTTACTATCTTTGTAGAAGTAAGATGATCGTTCCTGAATGGTCTTTCCTCTGGAGTGGAAGTGTGACACTGGGTAGAGTTTGCTTTGGTTGGAGCTGTGGGAGCATTGGGCAAAAGCAATGAGAGTTAAGTCACGAGTTGCGGGAAGTTCATAGAGAAGCTGAAGTGCTCAAACTGAGAATGTCCAACAAGGAGGGTCATGTTTCTGTGAGACAGAAACTCTTCATATTTATGTCACGGACAAAACTTGCATTGATTGTAAGGTTTTGTGGAAAAGCACGTGAAAGCCTTTTAATACTACCGACCCATCAGGAGCCAGAGAAAAAGAAATTATGATCTTGGATTTTCCACAGAATTTGATTGTGTGGAGTTTTTAGTCTAATAAATAACAGGTCCCTCAGCTGGTAGTCAACAACAAGTCATTTGTATGTTTTTTCAGAGAAAGGCGGGTTAATATGGTTGCTAACAGGTGTAGTTCGTATGGTGAACTTCTGATACCATACAAATGTAGCATATAGGCCTGGCAAAGCGGACGTTTTATTCTAATTAAGATATTTGATATATTTATGTTTGGGCTACTACTTCCATTTTTTTCTAGATTTTAAATATTGGACTGAGTGACTACAACATGGAACTTGACCTTAATGAGGGCTCAGGTGCCTGGATTTGTGCATGCACTCAAGCAATTTGTTGATTTGCCACCTGATCTGCACCCACTCTTTTACTTTTCTTTTTGCTCTTTGTAAACCATGTCGGCCATTCATAGTCCTTCAGGAAAAAAAGTCCTACAAAATAATTGATGTGTCAGAGTTGTTAGGAAAAATAGAAATATTTTGATAAAGATTTTCAAATCTTTTTATTTATTATATTTTCAGTTAAAAATAGAATGACTGAATACCAGACTAAGTTAAAATTTCATATTGGAGTTGTTTATATCTGAAGTATGAGAAAACAACTACAGTTTACTTTATGCAAAATTTCAAATTCCAGAATAAATTAAAATATTAGCTCAAAGGTCAAAAGCCTGTCCCAAGGAAGGAAGGAAATTAGAAGGGAATTTTGGCTAATCAGGTTACGACCCAGTAGGTCTGTAATGGGTGCACCAGGATGATGTGGCTGACCCTGATGTGGGTTCCTCACCCTCAGTTTCCCCAGCTCATAGCTGGATCAGCTTCCATGCAAATCCTGAGCAAGATTCAACCTTATACCTCTACATCTAGAATAAGACTCCATAATGTTTCTATGATTTTATTAAACAGTAAATAGAGACACCCGTAGTAAACGCCTAACTTCACAGAGTACACTGGTGAAGGTGTGTTGGATCTCAGCTGCGCATCCTGCAGCCATCTTGGAGCTTAGAAATAAATGAAGCCATCTGCAGTTTTGTTGGGAAAACAATGAGTTAACATTTCAGTGATGTTAACTGTGATAAAAAGGATGTGTGTGTGTGTGTTA